>NC_051069.1:116916900-117238285 GCF_004664715.2 Peromyscus leucopus
GGATAGCATGCACAGGGCCAACATGGGTCTCAACGAGATCCTCTGTGTATATATTATAACTTTCAGCTTAGTATTTTTATAGATATATGTGAATGAGTGTGTGAATGAGTGGGTCTCTGATTCTTGTGCCTGATCTTGGGGCTCTTTTCCTTCTGTTAAGTTGCCTGGTCCAGCCTCAGTGTTATAGTTTTTGTTTTATCTTATTATGTTTTCTGTTGTCATATTTGGTTGTTATCTCTTAGAAACCTATTCTTTCTAATAAGAGACAGAAAGGGAGTGGATCAGGAGGGGAGGGAGAAACTGGGAGGAGTAAAGTAAGGGGAAACTGTAAACAGGATACATTGTAAGAGAAAATAATATATTTTCAATAAAAAGATAAAATAAAGAAAGAACAAAATAAACATATTTAAAAAAAGAAAAAAGTATTTAAATTTAGGAAAACTTTACCCTCCTGAGTAGACCCAATGATGATGAGAAAGAACCAGTGAGGAAAACTGGACCAGTGCGGGAGTGGGGTGGGGTGGGGTGGGGGGGAGAAGTCACATCTTAATGATGGAGAACAGTGTTTTCATAGAGCCTCACAGACTATGGAATAATGATCAAAGGTTTAAAATTTCTGAAGCCCCAGGGGACAAAAAAAAGAGTGTAAATCCAGGGGGAAAATGGAGGAAATAATTACTAAAATCTCTTCGAATTTTGTAAAAGACATAAACTTACAGATTCAAGGTGCTTGGGGAACCTGAACAGGATAAACCTCTAAGACTTCCATCTCCACATGCATCACAACCAGTGTCCAAAGTTAAAGACCAGGGACCACCTGGGAGGGAAGGAGTGCATGACGAACGAACGGGGCATCAGAGATGATGAATGACAGACACCAGGAGCACGGGCACCAGCCAGTGTTAGCACATGCTTCCACACCGAAAGAGCCCTACAGACAACACAGTATCCTGGAGGACAGTCCTAGATCAACGGAAATTTAAGATTAGGAAACTCAAGGACCAAAGAATTGTTTTGTTTTTTATTTATTTTTTTATGTACTGGGATGGTCGTGTTGGAGGAGGGAGAGAGTGGGAAAGCAATGAAATATATATATTAATAGAGGGAGGCATTATGGGACTAAGGTGAAACCTGATGCTAGGGAAATTCCCAGGAATCCACAAGGATGACCCCAACTAAGACTCCTAGCAATAGTGGAGAGGGTGCCTGAACTGGCCTTCTCTGTAATCAGATTGGTGACTACACTAACTGTCATCATAGACCCTTCATCCTAACTGATGGAAGCAGATGCAGAGATCCACAACCATGCCCCACACTGAGCTCTGGGAGTCCAGTCGAAGAGAGGGAGGAGGGATTAAAGGAGCAAAGGGGGGGGGGTCAAGATCATGATGGGGAACCCACAGAGACAGATGACCCAAACTTGTGGGAGCAGATGGACACTAGACCAACAACCGTGGAGCCTGCATGGGACCAACCTAGGCCCTCTGCATGTGGGTGATAGTTTTGTAGCCTGGTCTGTTTGTGGGATCCCTGGCAGTGGGACCAGGATCTGTCCCTGGTGCATGAGCTGGCTTTTTGAAGCCTATTCCATATGGTGGGACGCCTTGCTCAGCCTTGATGCAGGGAGGTGGGGCTTGGTCCTGCCTCAACTGCATGTGCCAGGCCTTGTTGACTCCCCATGAGAGGCCTTACCCTTTCTGAGGAGTGGATGGGGGTGGGCTGGGGGAGGGGAGGAGGGGAGGGGAGGGAGAGGGAACTGTGGTTGGTATGAAAAATGAATTTAAAAATTAATTTAATAAAAAAATTTAAAAAGAGAAACTCACGGACACTTGGGTTAAAATAATGCTTATATTCTTGGTTGTGAGCCTAGCTTTTAAATGACTGAGCCATCTCTCCCAGGCCAAGTTAAAAGAATTCTTAACCAGGCACAGTAGTACATGCCTTCCATCCCAGGATCTCACTGTATAGCCTCGCTGGCCTGGAGCTCACTATGTAGACTAGGTCGGCCCCCTAGAGGTCCCCTGATTTTACCTCCCCAGCCCTGTTCCACAGCACCACACCTGCTATTCTCCACTTTTTAAAGTGACTGACAGTTGAAAGCAAAATTGCAATATTGCTGTGCCTTCCTGTGTCTAAGGAGACAATATTTAAAACAATTAAAAATTATATAGTTAAGGTTTCATTTAAAATGATAAGATATTTGCCAGGCGGTGGTGGCGCACGCCTTTAATCCCAGCACTCGGGAGGCAGAGGCAGGCGGATCTCTGTGAGTTCGAGGCCAGCCTGGGTTACCAAGTGAGTTCCAGGAAAGGCTCAAAGCTACACAGAGAAACCCTGTCTCGAAAAACCAAAAAAAAAAAAAAAAAAAAAGAAAGATATTCATACTAGGAGATACTAATGAAGAACAAAACTATAGAAAGATACAGTGAAAAGCATTATAGATAAAGCAAAGTAAAATATAAAATGTTCAAGCAGCCCACAGATAGGAAATGGAAAACAGGAGACAAAAAAAGAATGAAAAGAAAATAATAAAACGGCAGGCATAACTTCTGCTATTAATAATTACAAGGTGTGTGGTATAGTCTAAACAGGGACGAGACAAATATTGTTAGGATGGGCTTCAATGACATGGCTACAATGCAGTCTATGGGAAAACCATTTTGAGCACAGCGCTGTCAGGAGGCTAAGAAGTAAAAGATAGGCTGTTCCGGCATGACTTAAAAAGGCTGGAATGGCTCACATACAGTGGACATCAGAGCGAAAAGTTACTGGGGATAAGCGACCCCACACAGAGGTAGAAGAGACCAAAGTTCACCAAATGATAGCACTTCCAAACACACGGGGACCAGTGACAGAATCCAAGAAAGAACCAGGCAAAGTGACGCTTCCACAGCCCTCTGAGTACTTCATAGAACTGGACAAGAATCCAACAGGGACAGGGAACCGCAGCAGCAGCAGACCCGCTTGACATGTGGAGATGACTGTGCGCGAGGCCACAGGAGAGCGTGCGTTTCTTCTCAAGTACGTGGGGAACACTGGACATTTAGGCAGCAGGGCCCCGAAGGTGACAAACCATTCTGCTGAGGGTGTTGACTGCTCCTGGAGAAGAACTCACAGTCAGTGTGGAATTTCACCTGCCAAACATGACCCAGGGGTCCGTTGCGTGTCTGCCATTCCCAGAAACGTCTGTATCTTTCCTACTGAGTCTCGTCCAGAGCCTTGCTGTGTATGGAATCGGGGGTCTCCATTCCTCTAGCACCAACCCCCCCCCCCATGGCTCACCCTTCTGGCCGCCACCCGTTGGAATGGTTGGAGTGCCACTGTTCTGACAGTGGCCACACCTTATCTTCGCAGGATTTGCTCATTGCTAGTCCCACAACTGCACACAAGGAGCTGTCCTTGCCAACATGTTTGTCTCTGTGCGTGCCTCTTGGGGACAAAGTACGCATTCATCTATGCTCTTGGCAGTGCTAGAGAGCAGGCGACATTTTATTCCCCTTTATTCTAACCTCCAGCCTTGGAATAAGCCTGGAGCAGGGCTTGGCTATGTGGTAGATGATAGGGCAGGGCTTGGCTATGTGGTAGATGATAGGGCAGGGCTTGGCTATGTGGTAGATGATAGAGCAGGGCTTGCCTATGTGGTAGATGATAGAGCAGGGCTTGGCTATGTGGTAGATGATAGAGCAGGGCTTGGCTATGTGGTAGATGATAGAGCAGGGCTTGGCTATGTGGTAGATGATAGAGCAGGGCTTGGCTATGTGGTAGATGATAGAGCAGGGCTTGGCTATGTGGTAGAGGTTCAGTAAATATTTGTGAGTCAAATGAAAGCATGTCCTAAAGCGTATATGCTCAATGAGGGATTCTGAACTGATGAACGCCAGTTTGACCCTCTTGTTAAAATGCCAGTGTTCCTGGAATATCACATTATCAGAAGGAGTAGAGGATAGTTTCTGCTTGGTTTTGCCCAGATTCTTCTGGCCCCAAAGCACATTCCACTCCACTCCCCTCCTCAGGCAGGCAAGAGTTAACAGAGGATGGTGCCATACCCTGTGTGGCCAGCAGATGTCAGAAGAGAAGCATTATTTATGGGAGGAGGAAGGCAGGGAGAGAGAGCGCAGAGTGAACCCCTGGGATAGAAGCTTCCACACACTGTCACCTGTGGGCACGGTGCCTTGCCACTGTGCTCACCACATGGCAAGAGCTTCAAAACACATGGAGTAAAAGACACATTCTCCCCCATACTTTCACACTCTTCTCTGGTTCTCCCCCCCCCCCAACCGGGTTGCCTTGTCCATTCTTAACAGCTCGAACTATTTAGGAGGCCCCCAGGCAGTGGAGCCAGGACCTGTCCTTGGTGCATGAGCTGGCTTGTTGGAACCTAGGGCCTATGCTGAGACACTTTGCTCAGCCTTGGTGCAGAGAGGAGGGGACTGGACCTGTCTCAACTGAATCTACCAGGCTGGCCTGAATCCCCAGGGAAGTCCTTGCCTTGGAGGAGGTGGGAATGGGGGGTGGGAGGAGGGAGGACAGGGGAATCCGTGACTGATATGTAAAATTAAATTAATTATAAAATAAAAATATTTATTAAAAAAAGAAGTCTCGTTGCAACTTGATATACCATGGCTGGTTGATATCCATGATTGATATCCAAAGCCTGCCCTTTTCTGAGGAGAAACAGTGGAGGAAGAATGGATTGGGGTGGGCGTGGGGGGGATAGGGAAGATGGGGGAGGAACTGGGAGAAAAAGAGGGAGGGGAAACTGCAATGGGGATGTAAAAACAAACAAATATGAAAAAGAAATGAGAAAAGATCGCCAGATCACAAACACAGGTGTATCTCTCAGAGGGTTCCAGGCAAGGGTTTCTGATGCTGGGCTTGGCTACAGTACCCTTAGTCGACAAGTCCTATACTGTCCCCTCTCAGCTGCCAGCAGGTGGGCAGGCTCGAACTTCTCAGACCTCTCTGCACTCAGGGCAGGCTAGCACTGAAGACACACCCGCTTCTCCATCAGGCTTAGAGCAGGAACTCCGAGCCAAGTTAGCGAGGTTGGAGACAAAGCCCAGAGGTGGGAGCCAGCCTTGACAGGGCACCTGCAGCAGGCCAAAGACATGCCAGGGGCTTTCCTGCCCAAGGCCGCTTGGTCTGCTGCTAACCAAATTGACTCAGCGTCACCAGCTACCAGACAAATTGCCTTTAAAGTAGTTTGTTTCTAAAGTGGTAGATTTCTCAGGTCCCTTGTGGTCCGTGTTTAGTCCTAATGAGAAAAACATACTTTGATGACTGGCTCTCAGGTCATCTCATGAACTTTCTAGAATGGTGCATCTCATGAGACTCCACACACAGCTCTTGCTGTATCTGTAGGACCTTGGGACACAGTCTTAGGTTTCACAGATTCTAGATCTTTTTTGTTATTGTTTGTTGTTTTTTGGGTTTTGCTGTTGTTATTGATTTTTTTTTCCCCGAGACGAGGTTTCTTTGTGTGTTCTGGCTGTCCTGCAACTCACTTTGTAGACCAGACTGGCCTTGAACGCACAGAGATCCATCTGCTTCTGCTTCCTCCCGAGTGCTTGGATTAAAGGTGTGTGCCACCACCGCCCGGCAATTCCAGACCATTTTAAACACGTATTTGCATCTCACTAGTAACTTCAAAATTAAGACAGCCACATATTTGTGATCACGTGCACTATGGAAAGCCAAGGCGTATCACAGGCTCTGTAGGCTTTCCAGTTCAGTGGAGCAGGGATGTGAGGACACGGAACCTCTGTTGACAGCAGGCGGCATAGGCATGCCTGACCGACTCCAGTGAGCCTGGTGAAGCCGTCCCTGGTATATTCACACAGCAAACGGAACTAAGCCAGATCCTAGCTTTAAACACAGGGGTTCATAACATGTCACAAACAACAACGAAAAAACAAGCATACAAAAAAATGTTTCCATTAAAGGGACTTTTAACACTAAATGTTAGGAACTCTATTTTATAGGACATAAGTAAATTGTCTGGTATATCCGGAAATGCAGTGGTAATTAGAGATACGAAGCTCGGGTGAGCCTTCAGCAGCTGGACTGTGGTGTGCCTGGGTGTGGCTCCCCACACTCACCCTCCTCTGGACACTCCAAGCTCTTGGAATCCCATCGGTTTCCAGATCTCTTTGTATATGGCCCCTGTTGCCTCCTCTACCTTTTTCTCCAGGTGGGCTTCAGGCACAAGTGTGGTCGTCTGCCTGGCTCTGCGCCTCTCACACTCTTCTGATTTCTCACTCCTTTTTCTGCTGAGGCCTCTGCCAGCTCGGCAGTCCAACTTCCTTCACTAGGGTCTTCCCGCCGGCTCCTACTGAATCCATGCTGTGAGTTCCTAGTTCCAGATGTTGTTGTTTCCCGTTCTTATGGGTATATGTGAGTTTATCTTAAAGATTCCAATAGTTAAAATTCCCCTTATTTTCATCTGTTTCCCAGTTTTCTTTGCGTGGTTAAAACTCTTTAAGTCCCTTTCTGAATTGTCTGTAGATCTTTCTCTATTGCCTGTTTGTCTTTGGGGTCTTGTAATTTGATGTTTTTCTAAGCATGCCTCATGCCTCATGACCTGATGCATTTCAAAGTTTCCTATAGTAAACATTGAGTTGCAGAAGCTGAACTCAGTGTTCAGACCTTTATGGAGTGGTGCCTGGGTGTGTGTGTGTGTGTGTGTGTGTGTGTGTGTGTGTGTGTGTGTGCGCGCGCGCGCATGCGCGCGCGCGCGTGCGGCACCAGAGTTAAGAAAAGAGAGGTTTGAAGGCAAGGGAGGTTAGCTGGGGCGTGAGAAGAGCCAGCGCGGTGAAAGAGGACTCCCGGACAAGCAGGCAGCAGTCAGAGCACTGAGCAGCACACTGGTCTTGCCTCTTCAACCACTCCAGGCGCCCAGGGACCCTTCAGTTTGTTGTCACAAACGTGGGCAGCAGGCAGGATGGACAGATTACTCATCCCTCTTATTCCTTCATGGCTCCTTGACATCCAAGTTGAAAATTCACGACTTACTAGGGAACTGGTCAGCGTGCCAGGATTTAGGATTTCCCCAGGCGTGCGCCTGCCCAGAGCACACTGAGCAGACACCGGCGTCTCCTGTGTGCTAGGCTCAGCCTCATAATCCAAAGGCGTATCCGCTGTCACATGGTCGCCATTGTTTTTCAAGCCCAGAGAAGAGGTAGAGGGACATGCTCAGTGTTAGATGGCAGGACTGAGATCTGGAACCAGGGTCGTGATCAAAGTCCCTGGCCTAACGCGCAGCGTCTTCCCTTCAGGAAAACTGAACTGTTCAGCTGTCTTCCGTTGTGTGCCTTCCCGTTTTGCTTGCTCCGAGCTCTGCTCCCATGCTTGTCGCATTTGCTTAATATTTTCAAACCAGATTATTAGTCTTGGAAACAGAACACTGAATAATGATCAAGGTGAACTGAAAGAATTTAATATTAATTAATAGAAGAGAGTATTAAAATACGTAATCGGTATTTGTGAAGACTCATGCTACATTTAAATTCTATTTTCTCCTTGCATGCAAATCGGGAAATTTGGTGTTGATTCTGACTTACATGTTGGGAGACTTGTAGGACTTTCTATATGATGTTGAAACTGCTGGATGCTTGTGTCCCTCTCAGAAGCAGAGTGAGGCTCACCTGTGCAGAAATGCGCTTGCATCTGGGAGCACACAGAAATCAATGTGGTGACAGGTAGATGGCCAAGTCCGGTTCTGTGAGGCATGCCTCCCTCGTGGGACTCCCTCCCAACTGGTGCAGTAGGCTCCAGAAGGCTGAGCGCTTGTAGACTCAGCTGGTGGCCTGCTTTACAGGACAGGTCAGAATTCCCCACATACACTCTGCGTATTCAACCACAATTAGCAAGCTAAGTGACATCAGAGATTTTCTGCTTGAGGGGAAATCTGACAGCCCAGAAAACAAATCAAGCTTGGATTCCAAGGTGTCAGAGTAGGCTTCCTGTATTATAAATTATATAATTCACCCTCAAGGCAATTTTCATGTCAGTTTTTCGTAACTCGATAAACTATCACAGGAAGAAACATTTAGTGTTATACCCACTGCTGAATAATACAGACTTTGAGAGATTAGTGTGATGCCATAAAACGACGTTGTATCTCAGCCTGCAGTAGAAGAATCCATCTTACCCACCTGCTATCAGCATGTCCCTTGGAATGTCTCCTCTTGCTCTCCAGCATGGAAATAAAAAGCAGCTGAAAATAGAAAGCTAAAACGTACATGTGTCTGCATTTCCATCTCTATAACCTTAACCACTCCTGGTGGCCCTTTCTTTGAAATGGACCAGTTCCAAGGGACTGCTTATTAGGCGTTTGTATTTCACTGAGTAATTCTGTCAAGTTGATTTGTGTAAGAAGTGACATCTAGTACCTACACTCGGGCAGATAATTGCTGCGAACCCCAGTGAGCCAGAGAAAAAGATATTTGGACCTCGGGGCCTTTGCAGGGATGATGATGTCAGAGGTCCTTGCAGCCTGCTGGCTTTTAAGGATGTTGAGGTGTGCTGATAGTTATTGTCAGATCAGTCGGCGGGGGGAGGCCTGGGTGCCCTGCTTTACAAGGATCCTAAGGTGGAGTCCAGAGCTGGTCTTAGTGGCCAGCCTGAAGTTTTCTGGTTGCCCCCACTGCGTGGCAGGAGGTGGAGGGGGGATGAGCAGAGGGAAAGGGAGACTGATGTGGGGTGTGGGAAGAGGACGTGGAAGTGTGGAGAGAGGAAGGAGCTATTGTTTCTGGGACTAGAGTGTTTGAGAAACTCCCTAGCTTGGCAGCATCCTGGGACCCTTCTAATCCCCCGGGCTGATAGTCCCACCTCTCTGCACTGAGAAGTGGGAAGAGCCTGGATTTTCTTTTTTTTTTTTTGTTTTGTTTTTGTTTTAGAGTTGTTGTTTTTTTATTTGTTTTTCGTTTGTTTGGTTGGTTTTTTGTTTTGTTTTGTTGAGACAGGATTCTCTCTACATAGCCCTGCCTACCTGTCCTGGAACTCACTCTGTAGACCAGGCTGGACTCAAATTCATAGAGGTCTGCCTGCCTCTGCCTCCTGGGTGCCACCATGCCCAGAAAGAGCATGGATTTTACTCATAAGACAGTCAGTGACAGTCCCTTAGTGACCTCTTAGGGCACTATCCAGAAATAAGAATTTCACTCCTGAAACACTTCTCTTCACCTGTGCATAGCTGACATTTAGGTGGAACTGAAGGACCCCAGCCAGCTGGCTACAGCTCGGTGGTGTGTCCCTGCGGCTGAGAGTATGACCCGGGGAGAGTGCAATTCACTGAACTACGGACACGATGTCAATTTCTTCAGTTTCTGTACACACTCTTGTTTTGTTTTGTTTTGTAGTAATGGGGAATGAACCCAAGACCTCACACACGTTTGCACTTTACCACCGAGCTATACCCTAGTCCCGAACACACTTTTTTAGTGTGAGTGTATTCTGTGTACGGATGCTTCAGTACTCCATTACAGGCTACTTTGAAACAAGTGGGAAAGTGAGGAAACACACTCGGTTTGCACCGGGATTGGTTTCTGAGCTTCTGAGTGTTGGGAGGTCGGCAGGCTTCAGGGTCGCCACTGATAACACGGGTGTCTCCTAGCAGTCTTGCATGGACTTACGTTGGGAGACATATGAAATCCGCTGCTCTACCTGGTCTCAGAAGTGCGTGATAGAGAAGACAGCTGCTGAGATTTTTGTTGTTTTGAGGGTTTGGTGCTGGGTGGATCTGTGTTTAGACACATTCCTGACTGTGAGGACAGTGAAATCCCCAGCAGCACATAGAGGAAGAACTGCTAACTCATTACCTCTCAGTGCAGTCCACGGAGTAGCAGCACCACTAAGAAATCAGCGCTGCTGTAGGTTTGAATGTGTTGCATTCTTATTTCTACTTTCTAATAAATTTTTAAATTACTTTTTAATTTCTCCACCAACCCATCAGTTGTTTGTGAGAGTGTTGTTTACCTTCCATGTAGTTGTTCATTTCTAAAATTATTCTTACTGAGTTCTAGTTTTATTTCACTGGGATTTGAAAAGTTATGAGCTATGATTTTAATTTTTCTGAATTTGCCAAGACTTGTTTTGTTGCCTGACATATCTAACATACCTGTTGCTCATCATGGAGAATGTTCCAGGTGCTAATACGTTCTCTAGAGTAACAGAACTTACAGAGTGAATATATATGTGTGTATGTATATATGTATGGAATTTATTAGAATGACTTACAGGCTTCAGTCCAGCTAATCCAACAATGGTGACTGTGAATGGAAAGTCCGAGAATCCAGTAGTTGTTCAGTCCACAAGGCTGGATGGCTCAGCTGGTCTTCAGAATAAGCTGGAATCCTGAAGAAGTAGGCTCTAATGGAAGGGAAGGAATGGCCTTGTTAACAAGACTGGGGTAAGCAGGCAAATAGCAAAAGCTTCTTTCCTCTGTGTCCATATATATATATAGACTTCCAGCAGAAGGTGTGGCCTAGATTAAAGGTGAGTCTTCCTGCCAAAGGCATGTGTCTTCCTATCTCAAAGGTCTAGATTAGAAGTAGATATACCTACTTCAAATTAAGCAAAAAAAAAAAAATCCTTTACAGGTGGGCCCTCCACTTTTGTATTTTTTATATTAGTTAATTCCAGAATCAGTCAAGCTGACAACCAAGAATAGCCATCGCAGATGAAATGCCCTGTCAATATCTTGTACGGCCTACTTTGTCTATAGTATTGTTATACTCAGAGGTTTCTTTATTGATTCTTTTGTCCATATGATCTGTCCATCAATGCAAGTGAGCTGTGGAGTTCCCAACTATTATTGTAATAGAGTCTGTCTCTCCTTTTAGATAGAATGATGTTTGCTTTGTATGAAGAGGGACTCCAGCACTAGAAATACACGTTCTGGGGCTGGGAAAGGTGGCTGGGTCTTTTGGGTTGACTGTGAACCCTCCCTGAATGAACATTTGCTCCTCGATGCTGCTGGTGCTGTTCTGGGAGGTTAGATAGTGGGCCTGGCCGACAGACATAAGCTCCTAGAGGTGAATCTTCACCACTTATAGCCCAGCCCTGCTTCTGGTCTGTTCTCTACCTCCTCATTTGCTGAGATTGTGATCCAGCTGTGCCACAGCAGCTGATGCTGCAGACCAAGTTGTGCTAGCCACACTACTTTCTCTGACACACTGTACCATACTCTCTAAACTGAATGTAAACAGACCTCTCCTCCTGGTGTTGTTTGTCACAGTGATGAGCGAATACCGAGGGGCTTCCTGGGAGTCTCGGCAGACCGAGCCGCTCAAGCCTGGTTGTTGAGCTTCTTGCCTGGGTCAAGAGCACCTGAGTGGGGGGTCACCTAGTTGCTTCCAAGACAGGCTTCTGGCTGCTTCCTAGAACCTGGAATAGATGGACAGGGCTATTCAGCTGCTTCCAAGGAAACCAGGGAGCTGGAGGGTGAGTAGGTTGCAAAATGGCTCCATGAAGTGAAAGCCTCATTCTTTCGAGCAGTAATGTGATTGCCTAACTCCCCAACTGGACTCATGGCCTGAATCCCTGGAGATCTAGGTCATGAATGAGAACCGTGGGGGCCTCCTTGCTTTTCCTTGGCTATCTGTCATTTTTGGCTCAGCTCAGGCTTGAGCCAAATAAATGAGTCCATAGATGCCGTGGGCTCCGTTTTGTTCTCTCTCACGTGTCTACCAGGCTGCTGCACCTGAACTCTGCTGTAGGTGCCCTAGAGAAACAACTCTTGATTTTGGTTGTATGGCTTTTAGAAGGAAGTGTGCCAGGCCTCTCTGGGCAGCCCTCCTTCCTATTGTCCCCATCGCTACTGTTTCTGAAAGTCACATTGCCTCTCTTGACCAGTAGCAGCTCCTTCTCTCTGACTCCTGTCCTTGTGATAGAATAACATTAATTCTTTAATATAAAAATGTCAGTGGAGCCGAGGGGATGGTTCCGCTGGTGAAAGCGCTCAGCACGCAGGACACAGGATTTGAGTTCAATCCCCGGGTTTCACGGAAGAAAATCAGCTTCCAGAAATGGTCACCTGACCTCCACACGTCACCATGCCGTGTGTGCGCCTCCCCACCCACACACACTTGCTACTAGTAGTAAATCAAACTTGAAGGGAGTATCCATGAAGGTGTTTGCTTTCTCAAGTGTCATTGCTATAAACTTCTTCAGAGGACAAAGCCAGAAAACAGTTTTCTAAAATCACCCAGAAATAAGAATAATGAGTTCATTTCACACTCTTGTATACATTAAAAATCTAAGAATAGTTTTCCTTAATTTCTTTGATTAGATATTTATGTCTTTTATCTTAAAAAAAAACCATTCTTAATGGTATTATATTATTCAGGGTTCTCCAGAGGAACAGAGCTGATAGAATGAATCTATTAAAAGGGGATTTATTAGAGTGAGCTATAGGTTGTGGTCTGGCTAGTCTAATGGCTGTCTCCTGAGGGAAAGCCCAAGAGTCCGGTAGTTGTTCTGTCCATGAGGCTGGAGGTCTCAGCTGGTCTTTGGTCTGTGTTAGAGTCCCGAAGACGTAGGCTCTAATACAAGCAAAGGATGCCTCAGCAGCGAGATAGATGAACTTGCCAGTGAGGGTGAGGGCAAGCAGGCCACCAGCGAAAGCTTCCTACTTCCACAGCCTTTTTATTGGCTGACACCAGAAGATTTGGCCCAGATTGCTGGTGGTTCTTCCCACCTCGAAAGATCTGGATTTAGGGTGGGTCGTCTCACCTCAAACAATCCAATCAAGGAAAAATCCTCACGAGTGTGTCCAGCTGCTTGGGTTTTAGCTAATTCCACGTGTAGTCAAGTTGACAATCAAGATTAGCCATCACAGGTATTCATATAATTATTTATTTTATTCTTCGATAGACCTATAATAGTTTCTAGAGAGCCGTGACAGATGGCTAACTGCTAATATTCCTTTGCCATTCTCTTTAAATCTTTACTAATTCCCTTAGAAAGTGTGTGTGTGTGTGTGTGTGTGTGTGTGTGTGTGTGTGTGTGTGTAGTAAAGTTATTCAAGTGATATTTTGCATCCCAAGTATGCCTCATTTATTGTGGGTTTCTTGTTGGTGCTAGGAATAGAACCCATGACCTTGCATATGTTGGGAAAATATTCTACCACTGAATTAAGTCTTTAGTCATTTAAGCATGGCTCGGTTATCTCAGTTGTTATCATTATTTAGGGGTTGGACATTTTGTCTGTTTGCTTTGTTGATAAGGGGTGGCTCAGAGGGTAAAGGCACTTGCAGTGCGTGTTTGAATTAAATCTCTGGAACCCACTTGAAGGTGGAAGCAGAGAACCAACTTCCACACCTGCGTTAGGGCACACACACAATCACAATGTCCTGGCCTTTTATTTGTTCATTTATTTTTGCTTTTGTTTTTTTTTTCTCAATTTGACACAAGCTGGAATCATTTGAGAAGAGGAACGTCAGTTGAGAAAAATGCCTCCATCAGATCGTCTGTAGGCAAGACTGTGGAACATTTTCTCCATTGATAACTGACAGAGGAGGGCCCAGCTCACTGTGGGTGGTGCCACCTCTGGGCAGGTAGTCCTGGGTTATGGAAGAAAGCAGACTGAGCAAGCCATGGGGAGCAAGCCAGTAAGCAGCACCCCTCCATGACTTCTGCTTCAGTTCCGGCACCAGGTTCCTTCCTTGCTCGAGTTCCTTCACCGACTTGACTCGGTGATGAAATGTGACTGAGAATTGTGAGCTAAAATAAACCCTTTCTGCCCCAAGCTGCCCTAGGTCATAGTGTTCTGTCACAGCAACAGAAACCTGAACTAAGACACCATCCCTGCTTCAGTTCTGTGGCTTTCTTACTTTGGGAAGTATAGAGAAAACTCTGGAAAGGGTAGTTTCTCAGAGAGTGTCCATCAGATAGAAGAAACTGGCTGTCCAGTGTGAGTGGAGGATGCTGGGAGTCCGGGGCAGCATTTCAGTGATGCCATACTGTAAGTGAATCTTAAAAGTTATTAATAAAATCACATCTGAGCCAGGTATTAGGGTGAAATGCTGAATGATCAGAGATACAGATCAAGCCACAGCCACCTCACCTGGCCAACTTCTCAGCTGATCTTGTTTCCTCAGACTGGAAGCTTCTGTGTCCTCATCCAAATGGATATCAGCTGAACTGTGCTATTCCAAAGCCTAAAAGTTTAACCAGCCTAGTTCCTGGTTTTCACACCTTATATACCTTTCTGCTTTCTGCTCTCACTTTCTGGGATTAAAGGCGTGTGTCACCATGCCTGGCAGTTTCTAATGTGGCCTTGAACTCACAGATCCAGACCGATTTCTGCCTCTGGAATGCTAGGATTAAAGGTGTGAGTGCCACCATTTTTTAGCCTCTGTGTCTAGTGGCTGTTCTGATCTCTGACCCCAGATAAGTCAGTGGACTGAGCAGACATCAGCACAGGTACCAGGTCACATTATTTGGCCCATGTGCCTTCAACTACCCTGCACTGTTCAGGGCATGACAGGGTCACAGACCCTCTACAGGACCTTCAGTGTGGCTTCCCTCCTCGTTGAGCTCTTCCCTTCCATGGGCTGACTGGAATGGGGTCAATTACTCAGATCCCTCTGGAAGGCAGGCCAAATATTGATCTGTATTTATGTTGCCTTGTCAATAGACAGGTCAGTAGGTGTTCCTTGAACCACTTCCACAGAGGTCTCATTGACCTTCCTGGGTGAATCTGAGGGCCTCTCTCTTCCCACTCCTGCCTTCCCACCTCTCACTGATCTCTGTTCAGAACTCTCCTGGGGCCCCATCCAGCGACAGGTTCTGTGAGGGAAAGGAGACAGATGTGGCGGGCATCTAGCAGAGGCTCCACCAGACTGGGTGTTCTCATGGATGTTGAAGACTCCATAGCAGCTCATGATCTTGTGAGTCTGGTCTCCTATCTGTCATCATCGAGTCCATCTGCTGGGGTTCAAATATGCCCTACTGACACCTCCCTGGTCTTCTTTGGGTCTCTGGGCTCCTGGTGTGATACACCCTACTTATATCCTGGGACTGATCACTCCAACCCTGGTGTCTCCTGGGTCTGTTCTTACGGCTTGTCAACGCCAGGGCCTAAGGCTGGTGTTCTGTGTGTGTCTTGGCTGGTGACCACATGTTCCTGGGGACATATCCAGTACAGCCTCCAGGCTGTCTTATGTTCCTTGCTCCAAAATTCTTCTGGTGTTGCCCTCCAAGGAACTTTAGAGAAAACCTTTGTCTGTCTTCCTTCCTTCATCCTTTTCTTTCTTTCTCTCTCTTTTTCTTTTCTTTCTTTCTTCCTTCCTTCCTCCCTTCCTCCCTCCCTCCCTTTCTTTCTTTGTTCTTTTTTTTTTTTTTAATTTGAGACAAGATCTCACTCTAACCCACTATGTAGCCCAGGCTATCCTCAAACTCATGGCAATCCTCCTGTCTCAGCCTCTTAAATGCTTAAGGAAAACTTTAAATGAAGGTTTCTCAGATCTCCATGACACTCTCCAGACTTGTGACCCTGTGATCTTGGTTCATGTTCAAGAACTTTCCATGAGAATAGGATACCTAGTGGTAGGAAGTGGGCCTGGCACTGACTCTGGAAACCTCAGGGGCAAAGCCAGTCAGAAGAGTATTCCACCATGGTCCTCTTGAAGAAAGGACATGGTCTTCATAGCCAAGCTGGTGGAACAGGGCTGGGAAGATGTCCCTGGAGTGCCCCCGGCCTGGCGTCAGATGTTAGAGTGACTTCAGAATTCAGTGGGAAGGGGATGAAGCAGTCCTGACACACAGGAAAGGGCCTGGCAGGTCAACGTGAGACCTCAAGGCCATTTCAGTTGAGTCTGGGATGTCTACAAAGCTCATGTGTTGAGGCTGGTTCCCTAGTGCGGCCTATGAGGCGGTGGGACCTTTGAGAAACAGGGCCTCTTGGGAGTCCCTAAGTCATTGGGAAGCATCCTTGACGGAGGTGACAAGACCTTATTATCACTCCTTTCCTTTCATGCCAGGAACAAGGCCAGTGGCTTCGCTCTGCTGTGCCCTCCTTGCCATGATGCGCTACCCCATCTGGGGTCCTAAACAGTAGATCTGCAAGACCATGTACTGAAGTGCTCCAAACTGAAACTAAACAGTCCTCCCTCTGTAAATTGGTTGTCTTGGATACTTTGTCACAACGACAGAAAGCGGACACAGGGGCATGTATGAGGGTAGGGTGCCTGCGCTCAGGTTCCGAAGAAGTGCCTGTTCATGGCCAGCCGAGTCGTTTCTCTGAAGGAAGGAACAGAGCAAGGGCCCCTGTAGCTGTGACAGATCTCCGGGTGCTGCTCTGAACATCCCGCTATGTCACGCCGTCTATGTGTGGTAGAGTCTGGAATGAGTTAGCGCTGTTTTCCTGGTGCTTTGTCTGACCGTTGAGTCCTCGGCACAGGTTCCATGAGCCTGCCTCCTCCTCCCCGGCTCAGCACCCGCTTGGCAGCCATGACGTCGCTGCAGGTACTTATGAACGTGTGACCTCTATTTGTACATACCCATGAGCACCTCTGCCACAGGGTGTCCAGGAGAGGCAGGAGCACCCGCTTTGGCATTGTTCAGGAACACAGCCTTTATTCAAATGCAAAGGGATCAGTGACACCAGAGGGCCAGGTTTCTGAAACTGTCCCTCTTCATCTATTTCTCCTGTGGTCACCCCCCGTTTGAAGCCAAGAGCAATGTGAAGCTGCATCGTTGGCCTCCAGGAGCAGGTGCATTGGCAGCAGATGTGAGGTATCTGACAACGGTGTGGTTGTGGGGTTCACAGGCTTACAGCATCCTCTACCTGTTCCCAACATGCTTGCTCTCTGCATCAAAGGCAGCATCCCACCACAGTAATAAGTTACACGGGACGTTGTGTAGAGCAGACCACGAGCCTCAGGGATCATGCGGTGGGAGAAGCAGCCTGTCTCTTACCTGCCACTGAGGACCTCTGTGTCCAGAGCATTCATCAGTCCAGCCATGGTGGGAAATGGTGCAAAACTGCCCAAGTTCCTATCCCTGTCTGCCTGTGCCTCCCAGGAATGCTTTGCAGCCCAGATCTGAGTCCAAGGCTTGAGGGGACCCTAAGGGATGGCTACTGGAATCTGGGTTTAGACACAGTTATCGGGGGCACACTCAGCCTCTTCTTCCAGCTCGGGGCAGGGGGTCCCATTGTTAGCAGGCTGAACACGGACATAACGAGTTCTGCTCTTGGCTCCCAACTTTCCACACGGTCCTCCACACAGTCCCCAGGATGACCACAGGGAAACCTCGCAGTCCAGGGGTGTCTCTGGAGCTGGACAAAGCACAGGGGAGACCCAGTGAGTACTCTGTAAGGAGACACTTGGACAAAGCAGAAGTGATCATCCCCACGTGTGCACCCAGCCCGGGAGACAACTCTGCTCCAAAGTCGGAAAGAAAGGCTTTTCTCAGGAGTGTAGAGCAAGATGCATGATGGGCATCACTGATACAGACTCAACCAAGCACCAAATGACTGGCTGGAGTTGTTCCTTCCTAGACATGAACTTCAGGAAACCTTGGGTAACTGTGGCAGCCTGAGTCCTAGGATCCCCCCAGCTATGGAAGAAGCATACAACTGTGAGGACCTCTCTGAGGGGAGGTGGCTCTCCAGCCGCAGTGACCTTCATAACTGACATTTCTGAAGTCCTACGAATGCCAGAAAATTCTTTGGGTTATGGGAGCTTACCTCCCCACCCGCCTCCAGGAGGTTCAAACATTTTCAACAGTGTTCCTTTTTATTATGTCTCCTCTGCTTCTACCCATAGTCACAAATTTAAAAATAACCCGTTTGGAGTTATGGTGAAATAACCTGGTAATTTCCATTGCCTTGAGCAAAATGCAAATGTCCCTATATCCAGCACATGCTAAACTAGCCAGTCAGCCCCCAGAGGACAATCACCGACAGGAGCCCAGGAGCCCAGCCACCGCCACTGGAGTCACAAGAGGACAGTGTGGCGCTGGCGGCAGCAGCCAGGCTGGCAGCTCCCAGGGCAGGACCCCATTTTTTATGAGTCCTGGTGCTGCTGCACTCAGTGTGTGGGACTCCCAGAAACAAGTCAGATGCTGGAAGAATTCAGAAAGGAACAGAAGGAGGTTGGGGATGTCAGATACAGTGTCTGGAATAGTCTAGTAGATGCAGTAGGCCACTCCTGAAACAGCCCTCTCTACGGAAGAAAGGGCGCAACAGGGCCTACAAAGGCCCTTTGGAAAGACGAACAGACCCACTTTTCGCCCAGAACCTTGCCTGAGAGGGAGCGCTCACCCTCCTGCAGCCAGCCTGGATGAGATACCTGAGCCCTCATCTTCCAGGTGGGGCTGGAAGCCTGAGTCTTCCCCCAACTTCCCGACAGTGAAGCAGCAGCCGAGGCTCAGCTTGACGGAAGGCCTGCAGCAGCCCTGGTCTGCAGAGAGAGCCTCCCAAACGGGGCTCTTGGACCCTGCACAGCCCTGTGAGGAGCAGACCTGGGATGACCCGTGTGGGATCAAGAGTGAAGCAGGTGCAGGCATGCACCTGGTGGAAGCTTCCTGGATACACTCACCTCGGGCAAAGTCTGGTGTCTGCTGCTGGGGAGCCAAAAGTAGCAAGAGAAACTCATGTAGGCCCTGCTGGGTATTCTGCCCTTACTCTGCTCACAGACTGGCAGTCTTGAGGACATGAGGGAATTAGGTAGACCACCTCAGGTGGGCAGATGTGAGCAGCCCCAGCTACAGGCAATGGCTTTTCGGGACGGGGAACTCCTTGGGACAATGTACCATGTGCTGCTCAGATACACCGGGTGGGGAAGTTCTCAGCTGGCTCCTATGCCATCCAGTGGTAACTGTGGGTAGAATTCCCTAAAGTTCCCCGTCACCAGAGATGTGGTCCCCAGCCAGAGCAGAGGGCTGCATCCACTCCCACCCTTTCCTCTCCATGTCACCCTCCACCCGCTGTCCTTGCCTGTCCTTCTTTGGCAGTGTCCCCTGAACTCCCAGCATGCCGCCGTCCCACACCTGATTAGATGGCTAAGTGCCCCAATGGTGAGGCGAAAGGACCTCTCCAGTGGCCTGCCTGCAACTGGCTCTTCCCACAAGACTGTACCATGTCTGCCCAGGTGATGCCACTGTCCAGGGTTCACAGGACTGTCCATCAAGATTGGGGGTGGGAGATACACAGCTCAAGTGCCTGTGCTACACAGCCCATCTGCAAGCTCACCCTCCTGCCAGACGTTGGCCTGGCCAATGCATCAGGGCAGAGACCGTCCTAAGTGGCCAGGAAAATGACCTGGCTGCTGAACCTCCTTTAGTTCCTGCCAAAGGTAGAAATGGCTCTGAAGCTTGGTAGGTCTTGGCTGATTCCTGCTCCTTAAAGAAGTAAGTTGTGGCTTTCTGAAGGGGTTCTTGCCCATCCTGGGGCCTACTAACAGATGAGAGGCACACTCGACCCTTCCAGTGTTAAGGACTGGGGAACCACAGCCTCAAATGGCCCAGTCCTTCTCTGTGCCCTCATGTAAGCAGCTGCTGGGCATCTGACTGGCTGGAGGCTGCTGTGCAGTGAGGGAACTATGATTCTCACCCTCAAGGCATAGCTCTCTCAGCTCCAGCTGATACCCCTTGAGGGATGAATGCCCAAGGTACCTATTAGCAGACTCTCAAATTGTTCAAGGAAAGATGAGAACTCTAGACTGACCCTGGTGAATTGGGAACTCTGCACTGGCCACAGCCAGATCGGGCCCAAGCCCCCATGGGAGTGTCCTGCTGCCTCCAATACCCTCTGCTGTCTTGGCCAGTGGAGGCACAGCTGAAACCTAACTCAGTGGATTTCCACTTCCGTCTCCATCAGCTGTGACATGCAGGTCACCGGGTGCATTTCTGATGCATACTGCCTCCTAACTATATCTATTTCCGTTGTTCAGGGTGTTTCAGCAGTAGATATTGTCAAAGTTTTATCCACATTATTTGAATCCACCAAATCCTAAACCTTTAAAAATTAATACCATCTCCTAAAGAGCAACAAGAATTCCCCTTTGAAATTGCTCAGGCAACCTTGGAGGCCTGGGAGAGTCTGTGGACTCAAGAGACTGTGCTAAAGGCAAGGGCTAACCTGGGACAAAAGGAACTCACATGTGCCTTGTACTGGGCTTTAGAACCTAGTATGACCTTGGATGACATATACCCCACAGGTTCCAAGGCACACACTCACTGTGGCTTCTCTCCCTGATTCAGCCAGCGGTGACATGGAATAGTGACATGAAAAAGGACACTTTCCCACCTGGGGTTAGCACAAGGTGGGAAACATGGAGATTACCTGAGAGGCTGTCGACAATTTCATTGCCCCTGCTGGCCAGGTCCAGGGAAGGTGGGGCAAAGGCCCTGGGACTCTGCCGGAGTCGCACGAAGGTCACTTTGGCAATGGGAGGCAAGGACTTCAGGCGCGGGTAGTAGAATGAGTTTGCCGGGTGACTGGGCGAGGAGGATGTTATCTGGATGATGGAAGAGGAGAGCTGGCAGGGGTGGTCTGGGAAGCCCGCTTTCCAGTGTGTGTTTGGCCTCCTGAGTCCGTGCCCAGCATCAAGCAGGACAGTGCCAGCAAAGACTCCCAACTTGGGTCCCATCTGAGTGGCTCTCAAGTCCAGCATAGCTGGAGGTGCCCACAGGACCTCTCCCCAAGACTGAGGAAGACCGGCCACTCCTTCCGTCTCCCAGAGGCAATGCTGCAGACATTTGTCAGCTGAGACATTTGTCTCTCCAGCTCCTCTTACACACCAGGCAGGACTACATATGCCTCCTCGCTGGAAAGGAAGAACCTGCCAGGCCCCCCTATCTGTCTCTTCTCTCTACAGTCCTTCCAGATCCCAGGCAGAACAGTATTCCACTCTTAACCAGCAGGCACCAGAGACAGGATTACTCTCTAAGGAGGGGCCAAAGCCTGGGGTGCCCAGAGGTCCACCTGGGGCAGGCACGAGCCCTTGCCCTGTCCTCACAAATCCTCACAACCGGGCCAGCCACCCTCTTTGTCCCACCGAGTCCAGAGCTGCCTGCGTGCAGTGTGTGTGTGTGGGGGGGGGGTGTGACTGTGCAGCCCATGCAGCAGGGGAAGGGCTGGGAACTACTCACCTCAGTCACTGTGTCCTGTGGGATGGTGGCAAAGTTGGGGGAGGAGAAGGTGAAGCCGCTGTCTGTCCCTGCATCATGAGGGTAAAGATCGAGGACCACCTGCTCCTTCCAGCGGCCTCCCTCACACAGGTCCAGACTGTCAATGCCCACAAACCAGTCAGGGCTAGGGACGATGCGCACCACGAAGGACACCTGGATGGGACCAGAAGGCTCAGCAGCTGCAGCCTCAGGACATACCCTCTCCTCGGCTAGCCGTGACTCACCAGCGAGTGTCTAGGGTGCACCTCCAGCTCTGCAGAAGTCTGCCCGGTTCCGCTGGGGACAGCAGGAGCTGAGAATACCGCGTGTACACTCTGGAGTTTCTCTCCCGCGGCTTCGATCTCTTTCATCAGTGCCCAGGCCTCACCGCGCTCAGCGAAGTCCCTCAGCCCATTGCTGACATACTCGTTCTTTCTCCACATGCTGTAGTCAGAGCTGTGCGCTGCCCCTGTGCAAAGGCCTGACTGCATGAGTAGCTAGCTGGGATGGGTTTGGGGGGGGGCTATCGACTTCAATCTCATGTGGCTGCCCCCAGTGCATACCATGTCCCCCCCCCACCCCAAATATCAGCTCCCTGCTGAATGGCCAGGAGCCCGCACCCACTCCTAACACAGAGAGACAATAATATCCTTTATACTTATATTGTTAGGACACACCTGGCTGGGTGATTGGTGTCCCACCAGCCTTCCTGTGACCACTATGCCCTTCACCAGCCATTAGTACAGTGGGTATTTAGCAATGTCTTTTGTGTTGGAAGTTTCTTAGTTGAGAATGACCCGTGCTGTGTGCTGTGAAACCAGCAGGTACTGCCCTGTAGCCTCCCGGATGGGACAGAGAAGGAAAGATGCCCTTACCCAGCAGGGAGGACCACTGTGCAGGGGGCCGGAACAGAGGATACTGCTTGGGGAATGCCGTCTGGCTCCACTTGCCAGTGAAAGTGATGCTGTATCTAGCCAGGGGCCGGGCGGTACAGATGGATTCTCCCCCCAGCGGCTGGCCTGTGGTGGAGCCTAGCATGGCCAGGAGGAAGGCCCAAAGAGCTCTGTCCAGGGAAAAGCTCACGTTTTCCATCACCTACAGTAGAGGGAGAGAAATGTTGGCACCTTTAGTCCCAGGAAGGCTCCTGCCCATCCAGCCCCAGAAGAGAAAAGAATGAACTCCCAGATTGGTGAGAGCCTGCAAACGCGTTCCTGGGTCCCCAAAATGTTCCTTCGAGAGTTTCCCAGATTCCATCCAGGGAAGAGAAGGGCACCAGGTCATGGGGTACGTGGTTAGTTTCACTGCCCGTCTACAAGAACCTCCGCGTAACTTGCAGACTTACAGTCCCCAGAATCACGGCCCAAGGCACAGAAAGAACCTCAGCAGACTTAGAGCTCTGTCTGCTGAGTGCAGCGTGCAAGAGCCGCACACCTCCCGACCGCCGCACACTTCATGCACTAGCTGTGCACATGACCAGATCAGCAAAGCTCAGGTCATGGCCAGCCCCCGGGGTAATCTCCTTTACAAACTCCTGCTCCAGGAGCACCAGGCCCTTTCAATGTGAACACCACACTCACCTGGTAGGAGCAGCCAGGGCAGGCTGCTGGGCTGGCCGCTGTAGGACTGGTCCCAGAGCCCCGCAATCCTATGTGTGCCCAAGCTTAGTGCCTCTGGCCGACAGAGAGGTCCCAGCTCCTCCTGTCTTCCGCCTCAGTGCCGGGGGCCCAGAAAGTGGCAGAGGGCACCTGAGACCAGGAAGCAAGAAGCTTTTCTGCTGGAGTGCTGCAGGACTGTTCTCCAGCGTCCCAGAGTTCTGACTGCAGTGACCTGCTCCGGGCTGAGCTCACTCTCCGCCCCCTCCGGCTGGCTGCTGCCCTGCCGCACCCCTCTTTGTCTTCCCCTCTCTCTCCGCCCCCTCCCTCCTCTAACAAGCCTCTTCTGGGTGGTGGTTGCAAGGAGCTCTGTATTCAAGGATAGGGGTCTGGGGCCAGAGACCACACTGGCGCCCGTCTGAACTTTGCCACAGATGTTACCAGATTGTGGCCCACACTTTTCCACTTGACAAGTGTGTGAGTGTTGGGGGTGAGGTGCTGGGGAGCCCCAGGTCTACCAGCTCAGTTGTAGTAGGCTCTAGAGCTCTGGGTTTGAGGCAGCTTAGTCACTTTTTTTCTCATCAGGGTCTGGGCTACACAGCGGTAAAGGCCCACACTGCCAGCCAAAGGAAATCTGAACGGCTCAGGTTGTCAAGGCTCCTCATTGGTGTGCTTCCTCCTGGCCTCCAGGCCACTGTCCCTGCTTTGAATGGGGTAGTAGATTCTGGAGTTTACTGTAACTCAGTGTCAGGAAAAGACTTTCAAAACTACTGTGGAGCCTAGGAACTAAGCAGAAGGGAGAGTGGAGACATCTTACTCAGCCTCTGCCGGGTCCCCCCACACACACCAAAATATCCCGAGAGCTGATCCAAAACACATTCTGGGTTTTGGAACAAGTTAATGTCTCACTGACAGACAGACAGTGAGGGAGAATAAATAGAATCCACGAGGCTAGAATGCAAACAGAGCAGATGACTTCACCCTCATTTCAAACAAATAACGCCGCCGCCACAGAGCGCTAACTGTGAACACAGCACTTAGGCCCCAGGCCTAGAGGCCAAAGACAAACCACTTCGGCATTGCTCAAACTGCTGGTGGCTGGCACTGGTTACCAGGCTTGAAAGTCACCAAGTCACCTAAGACTTCTGTCTGTGTGGGTTCTAGCTCTCCACGCTTATCAAGTCACAGCAAGTGCAAAGAAAACATAACTCACTTAAAATAGCAAAGCTATTCTGTGTTAGTTGCGCAATGCCTTAAGCTGAGCACATACATTTCACAAATTGATTAGAAACGTGGCGTGGCTCGTCGGCAGTACCAATCCCTAAGAGAAGATGGCTAGACCACTGGATCTACCACAGCTCAATGGATGAGAATGCCGAGTGAAACCATAAAGACAACCCAGCCTGAGTGGACATTAGGACAAGGACTTTCTGCCCCCTTTCAGATAAAGGTGCCCTAAGGCAGCTTGGAAAATCCCACAGTCTCTTGACAGAGGACAGGCAGAGACAGACAGATGCTCTTCTGAGATGAACTTGACCTTATGGACCCTGAAGGATCCATACCACTCCACACAAAGACTGACCTTTGATTCAGAGGCCTCCTTCCCCTTACCCCTTGCCTTGTGTTCTGTAACTAGCCATGGACCATGCTTGTCACAGGATCCAGGTTTCTCACTTCCGACGGGAGTTCCAGGGGAGAGAGGGCCAGGACGTCACAGTGTTCCTGGAGGGGGACTGTGGGGGCCAGGATGTCACAGTGTTCCTGGAGGGGGACTGTGGGGGCCAGGACGTCACAGTGTTCCTGGAGGGGGACTGTGGGGGCCAGGATGTCACAGTGTCACTGGAGGGGGACTTAGGAGGCCAGCGCTGCTTGGGTTTTTTAAACAGGTAGATGGAGCATGCACATGAATAAACATACCCCATTCCCCTGTGTGCGGAACCCTTAGGAGCAGCTACAGGGCTGTCCCTAGAGCTAGCCAGGCCGGTTCCACTAACAGGAGCTTAGGCTCCTAGGGAGAGGATTGGAAAGGACGCCTGCCCAGCCAGGAGTCACTGTGGGCAACTTGAGTCCGGCTCCTGCCCCAAGCCCAGCTGGAGGCCCTAAGGCTCACTCCATTCCATAGGACAAGACAGTAGTGAACAACCCAGCCCAGGGCAGCAAGAGGCTCTTTTCCCAGCCTCCAGTCCACGAAGTCGGTGTGACTTGGGGATCCACGGGTTTGTGCAATGAGATGGGTCCAAGCCAGTCACCCCCAAGCAGAGCTGCAGCTGCCAAGCCAGGGCTGCCCCAGGAGGGCCGGGCAGGAAGACAGCCAGGCAAGAACTCCCTTTAGTGGTGGCAGTGTCCCCTTGGGGAGGAAAAATGCCTCAGAAGTTTCGTGGACATGATGGGACATGGGAAGGGTTCTGCCACGGCAGGACAACGGCTCTTTCAGAGCCTCCCTCCACCCCTCCCTAGGTGTGGCACAGGCCCCTAGGCCTGACCTGGGCAGAGACATGCTCCCGAGCCACATCTGCTGACTCAAGCTTGGGATCTCCACCCACGGGATGGCTGTCTCCTGCAATGCACACAGGCTTCAGGCATGCCTGGCTGCCAGGTGCCCTGGCTGTGAATTCTTCACCCTCAGATAACACACATGCCAGTCCCCACAAACTCACTGCTCACTGGCTCCAGCCAGGGCCATGATCTCTGCTCTGTATATAGATGCTTTCTAGAAGCTGCCTCCATCCTTGGGCACCAATGGGGCCACCAGACGGGCTCTCTCGTGAGCTCCTCCTCCTCTCTTTCCTGCTAGGCGCTGAGCAGTCCCAGCACTGGGTCTTTGCTTAAAGTCTCTACCTAAAGAGAGCTCCCCTAATCTGGCTTCATGTCCTTCGGGTCTCAGGAAAAGCCCTGCAGCCAGCCCAGCCCAGAGGAGAATCTGTTCATTCACACTAGCCTTTTAGACCCCTTGAGGGCTTTGCTTTCCATCTCCTGCAGAGGGGGACATCCATCCCAGCCTTGTAAGCAGCCTGAGTTTTGCTGCAGGATGTTAAGTGCTCACAGAAGCAGTAGCAGGCTGAAGGCAGACTCTGGACTAGGCTTCTGGGCACAACTTCTAGAGCTATGCAGGCCGCTGGGCTGCAAAGTTAGTTGCTGGCCCAACCAGCTCAGGGACAAGTCCCACGGGGCAATGCTGCCCAACTGCCTCCCTCCCTCCATGCTTCCCGCTCCCCTTTCCTGTCTCCCATGCCACTATTCTAGGTCGGATTTCAAATAGCACCTCTGACTCAGGGCCTGAACTATATCCAGTAGCCAAGTCCTGCGTTCAGCCTTGTGGCCTTTGCTTTCTTGGAAAACACCTAAGAAGAAAGTGGGAACGAGAAACCCTAACACCCCTAGCACCCACCCCTATCGGCTCGCCTCAGTCTCTGAGCTAATGCAAGCGGGGCCATGTCCAGCTACTTCCCGTATGTGAGTGTGGGCACTGCAGCTGTATAACCCAGGAAGGAGCATTGAACACATGCCCTCCCAAATCAACAGAGCAACTCTTCCCCTCCTGGTGACCTGAGTTCCGTCCCTAGACCCATGTAAAGGTGAAAGGAGAAAACCATTCCAGAAAATTCTCCTTGTGAGATCCCCACGGTAGAAACTAAAATAAAATAAATGTTGGTCTGGCCATCCCTAGTGGCATTTGCACAGTGTCTCTTCATAGCTAACATGAGATGCCAGGACCTCAGCATTTTAAACAGCGGGGGTTGGGAGGAGAGTGAGAGTCCCTGAGAATTCCCTCCATCAAAGCAACAAGAAAACTGACAGACATGTCTGGATAGAGCCAGCACTTGGTATATGTAAACTGATGACATGACTGTTCCGAGGTGTGGTTAAGTGGAAGGCTTTGGTTGTAGACGAGAGAGAGAGAGAGAGAGAGAGAGAGAGAGAGAGAGAGAGAGAGAACGGCCAGAGGCAGCTGGAAGAGTTCAGAGCAGAGAGAGAAAGAAGTAGACTGAGGAGTATGGTCAGCCGAATGGACATGGCCAGGGCTGTCTGTGCAAGAAGGGAGAATAACAGGGGATAGAGAATAGGGAAAATATAGTGAGAGAAGCAGGAGGGGAGAGAGAGAGGGAGAAAGAGAAAGAGAGGAGAGAGGGAGGAGCATAGTGAGAATAGCAGGGTTATATGGAGGAGGAGGAGTTCGGGGTACCGAAGCCCATGAGCTAGATGGAGTTTAGGGAGGGGGAGGAGGTGAGGAGGACAGAATGCTAGCCCGGGCTTTGAAATGTGCAACAGGTACTTGTGACACTGAGGGAGCCTAGAGGCCAGCATGGGCTTTGATATGCTGATAGGTGCCACAGGTAGCCAAAAGTTCCTCCTGCCAGAGGTAAGGGAGATGACTCTTTTGGTAGAGGAGAACCAGATTTACAAACTCCCGAGGAACGCTGCCTTTAATCTAGCTCCAGAAACCCTCCTATAGTCCAGGTTGAACTCATTTCTGGATATTTGGACTGCCTTTTGGAGTTTGGGGAATTGTGTTTCCTTTGGACCTGTCACTGAGGAGGCCAAGGCAGTGGAAGCTCAGCCTGGTCTACACAGCAAGCTCCAGGCTGGCCAGGACTGCATAGTGAGATTCTGTTTCATAAAATTAAAAAAAAGGAAGAAATGTCTGGGCATGGGTTTTGGTACTCTGGAAACTAACCAAAGGCTTGCAACAGAAAATGTGAAGTTATTTTGCCAAGAAAACAGGGAAAGCAGTAAATGTTTAATTGCCTCAGACCCAAACTTTCTCTCCATTAATAGTGAAACTATAGTCTTGAACCTCTGCATCGGATAGATAACATGGGACAAAGAACTGGAGCCTTCTCAAAACCTCATTTCCAGAAAGTTTTCTCTATCTCCCCTCTCTGGTAACTCCCTGGAAGATCCCTCTTGGAAAGCTGTCTTTATTTGATGTGATTCTGAACCGTTCCCCAGAGGCTAGCGTTGAAAACAACTACAGGTAATGATGAAGGCAGTTGCCCAAGGGCTGGTTCAAAGTCAAGGCCAAAAAACCTAGAATGAAAAGCTCAGAGGCAGGAGGTACACAGGAAACTTAGAGAACTTCCAACATATCCCTGAGAACCTAGAAGGTCACACATTCCAAGGAACCAGGAAAGTCCAGTGCTCAGGAAAGGCCTGATGAGGCCACTGAGCACTCTCCTCTGACTGACCTTGAGACTCTTCACAAGCAGGAAGTGAGGACTAGCACCCTTATTAAGTGCCTGGCTAAGTGTGCCGAGCATGTCCCCAATACACATAGAGAGTCCCACAACTGGGAGATTAACTGATTCCAGACATCTTCAGTCCAGTAATTAACTGACCACCACATTAGCCAAGGAAAGACTTCACCGCCATGCATGGCAAAGAACAGAAATATCTCAAACTCAAGTCAGAGAGTCACTAAAGAAACCTCAACAAACAGAAACCCCTGAAGAGGGAAAGGATCTAATTTCCAGAGTTGTCAAATTATACTCTCCAAACTGTTCAGTTCCAACACAAATGTACAAAACATGCAAAACCAGAAGGAAGCCCAGGCCATACACAGGGAGTAAGAAAGCAGCTACAAAAGCTTGCTGAGGAAGCCCAGGCCTTGGGTACCCCAGATAAAGACGTCAACAGTTGTTAGTATGCTCAGAGATCTAAGAGCAGTCTTGGCGGCTCACACCTCCAGTCTCAGCACTTGGGAGGCCAGAGCAGGATTGCCACAGATTCCAAGCCGGGCTTTTCTACTTAACAAGCTACAGGTCCACCTGGACTGTGTATTAGGTCCTGCCACAAACTGGCTCCGTCCCACAGAGGAAGCCATATCTGATAAAGTGTGAAAGTGACGCTTCCCCAAGGAATGATGTTAGCAAATAGTAGAAATTACAAAACCGTGGAAATCTTGAAGTTGCAAAGTATGAAAACTGAATCAAAAAGTTCACTACAGGAACTCAGTAGGAGATCTGAGGAGATGGAATAAAACGTCCATAAAAGGAGTTGAGATTATCCAGTCTGGGGAAGCAAACAGGGTAATGAAAACCAAACAAACAATAGAGACTTTCAGGGGACCATCAAATACAAACAACTGCATAATTGAAGTCCCAAGGGGAGAAGAGGAGATGCAGAGTGTCGATATAAAAGTCACAGTTCTCATCTTAAAGAGAAGAACAGATAGTTTATTCTGGAGCCATTTTGAGTGACCATAGCCCAGGAGCACAGATTTAGGTTACCCCAAATTCCGAGTTCCAGTGTGGAAGTAGTTTCACAGAGTTTTTATAGTTTTACAGAACAAAGAAAGTCACAAGTCAAGGCAACTTTAAAAGACATTGTTGGGCGCACCAGAGGGATGGGGTCCAATGAGACGGGGAGGCTATCTTACAGGACCAAGATGGCGTCAGACGACGTTCTTAGTTCTCCGATCGGCGGCAGCTAGTGTTGTGCTAAGAAAAACCTCAAGAGGTTTTCATTTATTATTACAAGATGCTAATTCTAAGTTAGTAGCTTCTAAGAGGTTTTTATTTATTATCAGGAAGTGTTAGTTCAGATACAGAGTGGGGCAAGGAATGACTGTTCCAGAAGGTTAAAACTAGCCCATGATAAAGTAATTATCCTCTGAGCCTACAAAATTCCAATCTCTCCACAGTACTGAATTTCCAGTTAGCCCATCAGTCTCTAAAGACACAGGCTCTTTCCAGGAGCTTTTTCCTTCACAGTCAAGACAGTTTCTTCTCAGGAATTTTTGTTCATGAAGAAAAAAATTATGTGAAAAAAATAACAGCTGAAATTTTCCAAAACTGATGAAAAATGTAATCTATATGTCTAAGAAGCTTAACCGATCCTAGAACATGCAAAAAGACCCTCCTGGAGACACAGTTAAACATTCACAAGCTAAAGAATCCTGAATCTGCAAGAGAAAAGTAATCCATCACATGCAAGAGTTACTCCATTAGATTTCCTACCTCACCCTCACCAGAAACCATGTAAGCCAGCAGGCAACAGGACGGTGAAATGAACAACAACAAAAGCCAAGAACTCTTGATCTGAAAAGACTGTCACTCCACAGTAATCCAGACCAGAATCTGTCATTAGGAAAGCTGCTCCCAAAGAAATGCTCAAGGGAATCAATCCTTCAGGTTGAAATGGAAGGGACAGTAACTCAAAGCCATGTGAAGACAGAAATAGCCCCTCAAACAGTAGTGAGCCAGGAGGCCTGGGGGCAAGAGGTTCAGATGGTGAGCAGGAAGCTGTTTCCAGCTTGGAAAAAACTTGGAAAAATGCTGGAGAATCTGGGTGGTTGGAACTGTGAAGTCTATTGAAGGTATGCAACTTCCAGGGAGGCTCAAAAGTGAAATGCAGTTGCTTTCCATATTAGCAGCTGCTCATCTCCCCCGCCACACACACCCTGCAGGTATGAATGTATTCCTGGTAAGTAGCCACGAAGGACTCTGTCTTCCAGAGTGTCTGTAACCTGTCCTCAAATGTCTAACCAAGGCTGTGATCACAGAAGTTCACAGAGACGGATGGTCATTGTTGTGTCTCTAATTGCTGCAAGCCCCTGTGATGAGTTGAATGTAAAATTCCTTTCATGGGCTCTTGTGTTTGGACACTTGGGTGGTGCTGTTTAGGGAGGTTGTGGAACATTTAGGGCATCTCTGCCACGCATTCCCCACCATGGGAAACCGCTAGGCTCTGTGTGTCCTTGTCTGTAACAGGCATTTTAGTCACAACAGCATAAAGGAGCTACTACACCCCACCATTCCAGCTGGTAATTTCCAAGAACTTTAAAGGATTGAGGCCTTCTTCTCCTCACCCCCATTCAGCATCCTCTTTTGGGATCCCAGACATCAAAGATTAAATTATTAGTGGGGAACTGTACATGTGGGAAAAGTTAAAAAGTGATACCATGCACACCGGAAAAGGTGCAGGCCTGAAAAGACCTTAGCAGACAAGTTTGCATGTCAAGCTGGTCCTTGGCCCAGAAACGACCTAGGACAAAGCAACAAGAGCAAACCACTAACACAAACGGCCAACCTCGGGGAGAAGCTGATCATCACAGTGTCATGGCATTTTCAGACACAAATTCCCAATTTTAACCAAAAAAATCACAGTGCCCACAAAGAAACAGGAAAGTAGTGTACATTTCAGGGGGAAAGTAAATAGAAACTGTCGATAAAAAAGACCTGAAGATCAACTGGCTGTACAAAAACTCTGCAACTGTCCTGAGATGGTCAGAGAACTAAAGTGAGATCCAGAGAAAGCCAGTCACGTGATGGAAAAATGAAATGGCAATGCACCCCTGTGCAGCAGTTCACTAAATCTATGCGAGAAAACAATACAGATGAAAAAGATTAAGCTTAACCTAGGGGTGGACAACCATCACCCCAGAGTATACGAGACAAAGCATTCTGGGGGGAGAGATTCATTGCCCAGCCTGGGGTCTTTGCACAAGCCATACACCCGTAGACAGGTACAATCCACAGTGCTGTCCCGGATCCTGTGAGAACTGGGTTTCCAGCTGCAGTGACGGGCATAGCCAGCTAAAGCAGAGTCATCGGGCCTGAGCCAATCTGGGCAACTCAAGCCAGCCTTTCCAAGACCATCAGGGTAGGAAAATGCACAATAGACCCTCAGCAGCTGCAATACCCAGGGATGAGGAGGCTGAATGGCACATGTAAAATGTCTGTGGATTATGGAGGGACAGAAGTGTCCCCAACCCATGCCACCATACCCAATGTTGCTCTTTTGACAAAAGAATTGATAGAAGTTATGAGATCTTCTCATGTTGTATTGGTTGTTATTAACATCCCCTTTTAAATATCCCCTTAAGCTACTCAAGACCAAATGGCACTTATTTGGAATGGATAGCCCCTTAGAGATCCTGCCTTATAAAATGGTCTATTACATCATGTTAATCCTTGACTGTCTTACAGATTGGTAAGAACATCTGGAAGAATAGTAAATAGTAACAAAGAACTTTAAACAAAAGCATCTCGCATAAACAGAAAAGGACAATCCTAAGAGTCATACGGTTGTTCGGTAAAAGTTTCAGTAGCAGATATCAGTTACCCCCCTATGAACTGTTGGTTAGGGGTGCCCCAGAAGCCCCACAAACCATAAGGGCTATTGCTGTTGCCATTGGCTGTCCACCAGAACGAGATGATAAGACCCTAGTGCTGAAGACACATAATTTCACTGCAGGACACAGAGGAATAAATCTGAGACTAAACAGGAAGCTCCCTCCTCACTGGCCAACTTTCATAGTGCCGGAGAGTGCTGTGAAGGCAGCTGGAGAGAGTCCTCTCAACTATCCTCATCCGCTGTGAACCTTGTGAAATATGATACCAACACGTCCAGCGTATGCGCCCACTGGTACAACAGTGGCACTACTGTTATGACTACAACCAACCGCTTTCCCATTGGATTTAAGGTCAGCTCCTCATGGGGGAACTCACAACGTATATGTAAGCCAGGGCAAAGGCCTGTGGCTGGCAAGTCCATAGGCCTCAGGAGGAAGTAGTTGCTATTGTTTTGTTGGATAGATGTGATGTGCCTGGCAAACTGTCTTATAAACGTTTGTGCTTATCCCAACGATTGTTGATGCTGTCAGCTGCAATTGCTTATGAAAGGAAGCTTCCTTTTTGTAATAGGTGGTATACCACAGAGATGCATAACCATGGGTAAAGATTACAGGCGACTCGCTGTCTAGTGCTACGCCATTAATGGACGTCTATACTACCCATGCTCAGGGAACATCATGGAAGAAGCAGCATAAAGAAAGATCTGGAGGGAGGGGTGGAGTGGAATGTAGCAATTTTCTCTCAATTGAAGCATTCCCTTGTTTAGAGAGAAAGCTCATAAAACTTCAAAAATAAACAGAACTCACAAGTCTCAAGAAGTTCCTGAAACAAGATCCATAAGGCTCCTCCCTAAGGCTACATAAGCAGCAACAATTGCTGGAAAAAAGAAACTCCCCAACCTGTTCAGCCACCTGAAGTCATGCAAGAAGCTCTGTATAGTTAAAGTGTTTATGAAGATAAATATTATATTATATATACTTTACCACAATAAAAGTGGGGGAAATTGTAACATAATACAATAAGAAAGACCTTGTAATTTTATTTTGTATTTGTAACTCTTTTATTCTATCTGATTTAAAAGTCATACATAAAATAATAGTTAGGATTAGGTACCGATGGATGTTATACAACGATCTCATTTTTATGAGTTACACCCTGAGGGGTTGTGGGATCAGAGCTGTATATAGGTAAGGTGTTTACATACTCCTGAAAGTTGTTATAAGTTAAGGTATTAAAATATTAATTGTGGGGGCTAAAGAGATGACTTAGAGGTTGAGAGCACTGGATGCTCTTCCAGAGGACGCAGGTTTGATTCCCAGAACCCAGAAGGTGGCTTTCAACCACCTCTAACTCCAGTTCCAGGAGACTGGATGCCCTCTTATGGCCTCCTTGAGCACCAGCCACACCAGTAATGCACAGACATACATGCATGTAAAACACCCACACACAAAACAAAATTTAAGAAATTTAAAAGATATTAACTGTAACCCACAGTGCCACCACTAGGAAAATAAAAAATACAAAAAGAAGGAAAAACAGCAACTTTAAAACTAGTCGGTAGGTGTTTGTCTAATATGAAAGGTCAAAAGAACACAAGAAACATAGAAAACAAATAGCAATGACACCCCTAACACTTACCTTATTGAATTAAAGTATCAGTTAAACACAACAGAATAATAAACCAGTGTGATCACACATCCCCGTAGCACCATACTCGGGATGCTGAGGCCAGAGTGTGAGCCCCTCAAGGTGCAAGTGGCCAGGCCTTACCCCCAGACTACTCTCATGTCCTTAACATCTCCCAGCCCTTCTAGATGTAGGTGGCCAAGCTCCACCCTACAGAGAAAAAAAAAAATCTCAGACCACAAAATCCAACAATCCCTGAGTTTACCCTAAGATCAAGCCACAGAATTCCACCAACCCCTGAGCTTGTCCCTAGGTCAGGCCACAAAAATCTCACCAATCTGAGGCCTGAATTGTTCATCCTGGAAAGCTGCACACACACACACACACACACACACACACACACACACACACACACACCAAGAAACCCTATATAAAGCCTGCCTCCTGCTCAGTTATTTGCTGTTTCTCTCCCAGACAGAGGCATCCACCCTCTCGTGTCTTTACTAATAAATCTCTTGTGTGAGGTCTGTTGTGCAGTGTGACTCTGTGGTATTCTTTGGCTCCTGGCTGCCAGGATACCTTTCTCCTCAGAGCTATAACACTTACACAGGGGATCATTTGAATTAAGAATTCAAGACCACAGCTATATCAATTAGTTAAAAGACAGCGAATAAGGGGAGTGTGGTGCCATATGCCTGTATTCCTAGCATTTGGGAGATGGAGGCGGGAGGATCAGGAATTCAAGGCCAGCCTCAGCTGCACAGCAAATTCAAAGTCAGCCTTGCCTACGTGACACCTTGTCTCAAAAAACAAAGAAGAGTGAACAGGAATGGAGACAGTGCAATGAGGAAAAGGAAGGGTAGAGGACAGGTTACCAAAACTAAAGATGCATGAAGAGACTTTGGAAACCCAGTGAGACTGTAAGGTAATTGAAACATTTTTACAAATTTCGAACAGAAGTACCCCCACATCAGTGAACAATGCTGCTTCCGGAAGACGCGCGCTCCTCAGTGAAATTCTTAGTGCCAAGCATGGATTACCTCCCTATGAGTTATCGGTCAGGCAGGCCCTAGAGGCACCCAAAACAATAGAAGCCATTAACATTCCTCTGGGTTGCCCACCACAACTAGATGGCAAAACTCTGTTGCTGAAGACACCACATACTTTAGTTGCAAGACACAGAGAAACGAATCTTCTTTTTCCCAATGTGATGTTTTTATTAATTATTCGGGAACCTGATAATACTCACTTCCCATTCCTCTCAGGTCCACCCTCCCACCCTTGCACTGCCCCCTCAAAAAAAAAAAAAAAAGAAAAGAAAAGAAAAAGAAAAATACACCAGGTCCAATTTGTTTTGCCCATATACACATTGGCCCTCGGTCAAGCTCCCAGTGGCCAGCCCCTTAAAGAAAACTGAGTATTTCCCCACCCACAACCACCCCCACCAGAAGCCATCAACTGTGAAGAGCTACACTTCATCATCTTTATCACAGGTTTTAAGGACTCTCTTCAATAGCTTCCTGTCTGGATTGTCTCTTTTATTTGGGGGGGGGGAAGGGTGGTCACAGAAACCTTCAATGTCTCTCGTTCTCAGTAATGAGTCTGTAGTCGTCAACACCACTGCAAAAGGAGCTTCTTTGCCCATGGCAGCCAGCAGCATGGACCACAGACATCCACACAGCCTCCGGGGGCAGCGGCGGCAGCACAGACCATGGACATCAACCTGGCCTCTGGCAACTACAGAGACCATGGACATCCATACGGCCTGCAGTACCAGCACAGACCACAGATACCAACATGACCTCGGGGCTGGCAGCAAAAAACCGTGGCAGTCTTCCAGGAGGCTTAATCCAGAAAATTAACTGTTCTTCATTTAGGATAGCTTGTTGTTGCTCAGAGTCAGCTCGAACACGTGGTTGGACAGCATGTTCAGGGGCAGTACCTGTGAGAGCTCCAGGCTGCTGTACATCACCTTGCCCTTGGTAGGCCCCCAGGCATGTTTGCAGCCTGTGGGCAGTGATGCCACCCTATGCTCTCCTTCCTTCCCACAGCAGGGCAAGCAGTTCAAGAAGCAGCAGCCGTGGCAGCTCCTTGCTGCAGGCTGGCCCTGAGGGCTGAGCAGCAGCACCAACCTAGTTGGCAGCAAGCAGGAAGAGGCGGGCTGGCGATGGCCCTACTCAGCAATAACATGCCCCTTTGTCCACCATGGCTGCGCTCCCGTACCAGCCTCTGCATCTCTACGTCTCTCCACCACGCACACCACTCCATTCTGCCAACTTTCCCATCTTTCTATTGCACAGTCATTTATTAAAGTGGTGTTGCGATCTGCTGTGTGTCACACAGTATATTATTTTGCCCAAACTGCTTTACATGCAAATAATTATTGCAAAGAGTCATTGATCTGGTTCAAGGTTTCTGAAGCACCATGAATACTGAAATAGATCTTGGATAACATGTTGTTGCCCAGAGTTAGGGTGATTGTGGGGGTGGGCAGTGCACCAGCCACTCCACAGGATCCTTGGGTGTTGACCATTGTGCTTACAACCCCCAGACAGCACCTCAGCCCTGCACTCTCCTCCTCCCAGGGGCGTGAGCCACTGATGGCTGCTCCATGCCCCCTGCAGGCTGGGCCTTCTGGCTGAGTGGCAGCACCAGCCTAGCAGGTGGCTGAGAACCCAGTCTGTAACTGACCAGGGAACTCTCTCCAACAGCTAGTTTTCATATTGCTGGAAAGCGACATGAAGGTTGCTGAGGAAAAAATGATAACAATGGTCCTGCCTACCACTAGACCCTCCATGTTCTGAGCTCCACCTACCAGGTAAGATGTACTCACATCTAGATGTTTATGGGAGTTCTCAACTGTTTTGATTGGATTTAAGGCTTGCCCCACAGGAGGGAATTTGTGCCTGGTCCTATAAACACGTTCAAAATCCATGGCTAGGGAAGTCATAGGTCCTAGGGGAAAGTTTATTGATAACTGTTTTTTTCTAAATAGTCATGTTGTTAAACTGTCTTATAAATATTTATGTGTAGTTGGAACTTTCTTTGGGCGGCCAACCAGCTCCCAAATAAAGACACAGAGACTTATTACTAATTATGAGTGCTCAGCCTTAGTTTAGGCTTGCCCGACTAGCTCTTTTAACTTAATTTAAACTGTTTCTGTTCATCTACGTTTTGCCTCAGGGATTTTTACCTTTCTTTCATTTTGCATGTCGTACTTTTCTGCTTCTTCCATGTCTGTCTGTCTGGCCCCTGGTGTCTCTTTTTCTTTCTCCCCCTAGAGCCTAATTCCTCCTCCTACTTACTCTCTCTCTGCCTCAAAGTCCCACCTATTCCTCCCCCCTCACTATTGGCCATTCAGCTTTTTAGTAGACCAATCATATGCCTTAGGCAGGCAAGGTAAAATGGCAACATATCTTTCATAAGTACAAAATTTACAAAAATGAAATGCATCTTTGCATAATTAAGCAAATATTCTGCAACATTTATGCTTATACTTATATATAGATATAAATGTTAAGTATATATAGAGAGAGATTTATATTAAATATATATATGGATTTGTGCTTGTGAAGAGACACCATAACCAAGGCAACTCTTATAAAAGAAAGCATTTAATTGGGGCCTTGCTTACAGTTTCAAAGGGTTAATTCCATTATGGTGGGGGGCACGGCAGCAGGCAGGCAGGAATGGTGCTGGAGAAGTAGCTGAGAGCTACATCCTGATCTGCCAGCAGCAGGCAGAGAGAGAATGGGCCTGGTGTGGGCTTTTGAATCCTCAAAGCCTGCCCCCAGTGACACACTTCCTAATCCTTCTAATCCTTCTCAAGTAGTTCCACTCCCTGATAACTACACTTCAAATGTATGAGCCTATAGTGACCATTCTTATTCAAACCACCACAGTGCTGCTTCCAACTCTGGTCAGAGAAACTTTTTATTGCAGAGGGCAGTGGTTATGACTGTTCAAAGTTAGGACTGTAGATGGGACGTCTGTATCACCCTCTTTCTCCAGTCCCCATACACAGTTTAGGCAGAAAAAGAGGCAGAGAGAAAGTCTGAGCTACATAAAAGACCCTATTGGGGGGAGGTGTTTGTTTGCAGAAAGTGTAAAAACTGATGTTAAAATTTGCAGTCCTTCTAGTGAGGCATGTAAGAGAAACTCCAGGTGTCAGGAGAGCCAAAATAATTCTACCCATAAATGCGGCAAGACCTCTGTAAACACTGTTCCATAGCCTTGAGAAAAGGTGAGGGCAACCTGAGCTTCCAGAATCTACCCCACACTGTCCCCAACACCAGCTTCCTGTCTCCTTCATGTTGACTATGCTGAGGATGCTGTCTGTGGCTTTTGTTGTTGTTGTTGTTTTGTTTTTTAGACACAGGGCTTCTCTGTGTAACAGTCCTGGCTGTCCTGGGACTCGCTCCCAGGCTGTGCTGGGATTAACAGTGTGTGAGTGTGAGTGTTCCTGGTGAGCCTGAGGGTCTTGTCATGACCGCATTAGCCTCTGGATGTCCTTCATGCTCCTATCCATCTGAAGCACTAGACTGCCTGCTCCCCCACCCACCCACCCCCTGCTCCCTCTCCCAACCTTTTGACTCATAGGAAGTTCTTTGTAGATTGTAGATATGAGTCTTTGGCAGATACATGTAGAGAAGACATCATCTTGAGTCACCTCTTCAAACTTGCATATGCCTTCTGTTGAACGTGAAGTTTGATTTTCCCCTAGAGCACCTTCCTGACCAACCACTATGTGAAGAAATGAGACTATTTTCTATACTGCCAGAGTCAGCTGTGAGCTTTTTCCAGTCCTGGTTTACCATCCGGGCCCTGGACCTCATTCTCACAGCTTTCTACCCTGGCCAAACTGGTAGTGGGGATACCCCCACTGTCCAGCTTATATTCAGGAGCTAGCAGGCTGCCTGTGGATCCTCTTCCCAGAGAAGAGCCATTCTGGAGAGCCCCAGGGACACATGAGGAAAACAGTGAGCTGGACAGTTCAGACCCCAGGGCAGGAACAGCACCCAGATCTAGACAGGCAGATCTCCTGCCTCAGGCTGCTGTTGAAATGTTTCCTTCCAGCGCTTTTCTGGTCTCTGGAGATCAGCAGTCCAGGTTCTGAGGAACTGCTGGAATGTGTGACCTTTACAGGGCGGGATATGTTCTGAATGACCACTGCGGCCTGGGTCACCAGTGAACTACACTGCCATGCTCCAGGCCACCATTCTGTCTCTGCTGCTGGCAACACCAGAGGAGAGGCATCCTAGTTAGGTGTTTGGAGAAGGTCATGGCCGAGGAAGCCTTGGGCCATCTAGAAGACATGGACCTGAGTGAGAAATAAACCTTTGTTATTTATTGGCCTCTGATATATGGAGGCTCCATGTTGCCTCTTACAGCCCAGCCCAGCCCAGGCAGCAGATGACCAGAGTAACTGGGCCAGAAGTGTCTCATGTTCTCTTCCAGCTGGTTCCTCACTCTTATTCATGTTAACATCCAGGGGTGGGGCAGGCGGTTTGGTATCTCCACAGTTGGAGTCACACAACGTGGTAGAGTGTCACTAGATACTCTTTCACTGGCCAGCGTCTTCCTTGACCGGGATCTAACATCTCACAAGAGCCCTGTGAGCAGTCTTCGTCCCACCTTATGACGAGGAAATCAGGGCAAAGATGCTGAGCATTCGATCCAGGACACTCTGCTGACCTCTAGAGTGCTGGATGGCTCCTACCTGTTAGATACAGTCTCCATGCTGATCCCCTCCCTTCCAGAAACATCCACGGAAGTTTCAAGACCAACCAGCACAGAGACAAGCATTTTCCTTGTGGCCTAAGGCAGCCAAGCACTTTAACAGCACAGACTCCAGCTGAGCTCCGAGTCAGAACCACGGGGGCTATTTGTAGTTTCTTGCTGGCTGACCAGGATTGGTCGTGGATCTTGAGAAGGAGACTTGGAATCTGCAGCAGAGTTTCAGTGTGCCCAGTAACTCCAGTTGTGATTCCCTGAGATGTGGATGGTCCTTACTGTATCTGAACCTGAGCACCTGAGTGTATGGTGCAGGCAGAGGCAAGGCTCCCTGGGACAGAGATCTGCCTGTGATGCACTCTCCTTGCTTCCCAGTCTCGTCAGTGAGGAGGACAAGGATAACTCAAGAGCCCACAAGAAAGCTCTGCTCCCCAGGCCACAGAACATTCTCTTGCTGTACCCAACACACGCCAGGAGCCACACACTTCAGTTCTACCAGCAGGTAATACCACCAGGGTGCGGGAGGCTGGCTGAGGCCACAGCCAAGGCCAGAAGCCGGAGCAAGAGAATTGCCAGCCCCAAAAGTCAGCCCTGTGTCCAGGTGTCACGATGGCCAATATGAGGCAGGCACATTGGGGTCTACCTCTAGGGGAACCTGCCCCCCAAACTCCAGGGAAATAAGCACAGCCACTCAGTAGGGGAGAGTAGAACTAGCTATTCTGTCCTTGTGCCTGGCAAGGACCTCAAAATGCAGGGTTGGGGCATACAGAGAACCACAACTGCCCCCCCCTGGCTCCCAGCTCCTCTGGCTTGGCTCTGTCTACCCCCCTCCCTGGCCCAGAGAAGCCCAGAGGCCTAGGGAAGGGCACTCCCTCCCTAAGGACCCACTTCCCAGCCTGGAAAGTCTGAGCGGCTGCATCTGGCCTCCCACCTCCGCCTGCCTCCCACCACCCTGGCTCCAGACTCACTGGTGTCCTACTTTCCACCCTGCGCAGTGGAAATATGGGTCAGCATTTGCTCACCAGGCCTGGGGCCAGAGCCAGTGGAAGGAAAAACACCAGGCCCAGCTGCCTGGCTAAGCCCCAGCCCTACAGCAGCCTCCTGCCCACATTCTGGGTCGGGCGTCAGGGCTGTGGGGAGGATGCCCCAGCTCCCGCTTAGCTGGCAGAGAGAGCTCTGAATGTAGTTCAGCCCGAGCCCATCCTATGGGCCATCTCCCATCTCCAAGGCTCTCCGTCTCACACTCATTTTCTGGCTGCTTCCTCCTGAGGCAGCCCCAGGAACAGGGCAGATGATGTCCATATCTTCTCTGTCCATATCTTTCTCTCCCTAGAGGCAACTGGACCAGCTGCTGGCCCCTTGCAGGCTCCTGACAGCACAGTCCAGGATGATCGGCCTTTCTCTTACCATGTCTGCTCTCCAGCTCCCTGCTCTGGGGCCTTCACAGCTTCCCAGTGCCCTCAGCCCCTCAGGGTTGCCCATGGGTGCCTCATATCCAGGCTCCAGGCTAAGATCCACTTCCTTAATGGAAAGGAGCAGTATCCTGGTCCCAAAGCAGCTCTTAAATAGTGCCAGAGACAGCACCTTCTGCGGGGCCCTCATTCGTCCCGAATGGGAAGATGGACAGAGCTGTCTAGACAGATGCCTGAGGCACAGGGGACAAAGCCTTGACCTGGGTCAAACCCAGGGTGTTCCCCGCAGCTGCTAAGCCTGTGCTCTGTGCAGCATCTGGCTCCCCTTCCTTCTAGGAATTCTCAAAGAGATGTTTTTCACTTTATTTCCTTGAGACAGGGGCTCGCTGTGTAGCTTTCCATGGGCTGGAACTTTCTATGTAGACCAGGCTGGCATGGATGGAACTCAATGAGATCCACCTGCCTCTGCCTCTCAGGTGTTGGGATTAAAGGTGTGTACCACCACAGCTGGAAAAAGGTGTTTTTAAGGATGTAAACAGTAAATTTTTACTACTAATGATTCAAAGAGAGGGCTGCCCGCCAACCCAATCCCACCTGCAAGAGAATTATAAAGTGGTACCCATACCAACGCTGCCTCCTCTACATTCGGGCTGTCGGCACAGCCTGGTGGAGGCTGGAGAGACAACTCCATCTACCTGGCGGTCTCACAGGGCAGATGCAGAAGTGAGGTCCCCTTTGCCCCTATTCTGGCTGACATTCCAGCCCCGGCCCTAAGGAATCATGGTCACTGGGAGCTCCCCCTGCCTGTTTTTTTGTTTCATTTTGTTTGTTTGTTTGTTTGTTTGTTTGTTTGTTTCTTTCTTTCTTTCTTTCTTTCTTTCTGTGAACCATTAAGCACACCCATCAGGGTACTCTGTGCATATTGGGAAAGGGGCAGGTTTTTTTTTTTCTAAGCCCTTCCTGGGTACACTTTCTCAGAGGTCAGAGAGATGAGAAGATTTCAGCTTCTTCACATACAGCTGTGTGTCCTCAAGAAGGTGACTTTGCCTCACTGAGCCTCAGCTTTCCCTATCTGGGAACACGGGGCACTATATATTTCTAGAGCTCCACCAGGATTTTCCAGCTCTTCCGTTATATGGGGAAGGCAGCCATTGTGAAAATGCACAGGACAGTGTATGGCCATGTGCCCACTGAAACACCCTAGGAATCCTTGGAAGGATGAGGGGTGGGGGAGTAAGCCTGGGGAGGCTGGGTCATTACTAAGAATACTATATTTCCCCTCCCAGGCCTTCCAGAGTACGGGGGAAATCCTCTCACTTGCCAACAGAGTGAGCTGTGACCTCAGAAGCTCTGACACGGTCTGGAGTTCCCATCCTTGGACAGTGGCATGTCATCTAGGGATCAGGCATCCCACACCAGCCCAGAAATGTCACCAGGAAGCACGAAGGAGAATCTCTAGCACGTGTCATCCGTATGCCCAATCCAGCAAAAACAAAGAGCAGCCAACCCGGTGGCCACAAGCCAGAGAGCAGAGCAAGAACCTAAGCAGAGCCACCAGTGAGCATGTGCTGACGGGAGTCGCTGTGACACAATGCACGAGGCCATCGGGGGCTGGGATGCCAAGGGCGGGGTCTCGGTGGAAACAGAATGACAGACAGGTGTATAGCACAGTAGTGCACATGCAGTCACAGAGGAAAGAAGTCCACATTTGCCATGTCAGTGAACTGAAAGTGGTTTGATTTAAATGATCTTATAATCCAGCAAAATTTAAAATAACCAAAAATGTCTCCAACTTTAACCACTCAGAAATGAAGTAACCCACTCCAAGTGACCATTTATTTAAAGCAGAAACTCCAATCTGCTTCTAGAAAGCCATGGAAATGAACAGTCAGAGCCCCAGCACTGGGTGGAAATAAATAGAAAGGATCCTATATTCATCTTAAAAAGAATGAATTGGCCAGGTGGTGGTGGTACAGGCCTTTAATCCCAAGACTCATCCACTCAGGTGGATGTCTGTGAGTTCAAGGTCAGCTTGATCTACAGATTGAGTTCCAGGACAGCGAGGGCTACACCGAGAAACCCTGTCTTGAAACAAAACAAAACAACAAAAAAAAGAAAGAAAGAAAAATGAAAGAAAAGAAATGGAGCTGAATGTGGTACACCTTTTTTCCCAGTACCTGAGAGGTAGAGGCAGGTGGATCTCTGTGAGTTCAAGGCCAACCTGACCTACATAGTGAGTTCTAGAACAGTCATGGTAACAACAGTCACATGGTGAGATTTGTCTTAAGAGAAATAGGTTGGAAACAATAAATATATCATGAAAATGAGAGGATGATGAGGGTAAAAGAAAGCAATGGAGTAGAAAACCAGAGGCAAAGTAATTGCTTCTTCCTGAAATCAACTGTCTTTGTCAGAAGTCCCAGTGCAGGATGACCACCACTATCCAGAACTTGCTAAATGTTAGCATTTAGATCCACATACAATCAGGGACAAGAAGGGAGTCATGAAGAGGGAAGACTCCAGAAGGGGTCACGATGTCAGAGCTGGCAGCCCTAAAACTTCCAGGAAGTCTGCAGCACACAGGTGATCCTCAGTGGATTCAAATAGCCAGAGTTCCTGAATCAGGAAGACACAATGAGGTGAATACGAGCAACTGGAAAGGCGCTTGCTTAGAAATGATCAGTCCAGGAAGCACTGGAAGAGCAGATGCTCACACTAGTCAGGTCTGACTCTGAGCTGGAAGTCAGCCTGGCATCATTCCAGCCCTTCCAAAGCATGAAAAGATGGAAAATCTGCAGCTCAACTCATGACTCCAATGTCACTTAATACAGAAGCCCTTCATGGAGAAAAAGAGAAAACCAGATAGGCATCAGTTCTAAATGAAGACGCGAAAACAACCAAACCGAAAACAGTAACATCTGCAGCATCTTGCGTAAGACCGTGTAGACCAGGGCAGGCTCTGCCACCAGCTCAGATCACTTCACTAAATATAAGCTCAGAAACCTCAGAGAGACAAATCCATATTTCCCAAAATAAGTTTGACCAACTAGCCATTATCAACAATAAAATTAACAACAACGACAACAACAACCCCCTAGCGGTTCCTGTCGTGGTTTATGTACGAACTGCCCTCCCAGGTGCGCGTGTTAAATGGCAGGCCTGCAGCTGGTGGTGCTGTTGTGAGATGTGGTACAGACTCTTTTTTAAGATGGAGGAAGTGGGTCACCGGGGACGTGCCTTGTCCTGGGCCCCTCCTGTACCTCCCCTCTTTCCTGGATGCTGTGTGAGATGGGAAGCTCTATCGCGCCTCAGCATAGGCTCACAGCGAGGGAACCAGACAAACTTGGGCTTAAGCCCCTCCACTGTGAGCCAAAACAAACTCATACTCCTTTTCAGCTTTCTTTGGAGTGTGTATCACATGAAAAAAATTCTGACACAGCTGTGTACCCTTCAGTGGCCAAGACAGTAGAGTCGACCACTGTTTCTGCTGTCCGACACTTTCTTAGAAACCCTAGCAAGTGCAGGGGACTAAGAAAACAGATGACATAGACATTGAAGAGCATACAGAATGATGCTGGTGATGACATGATTACAAATCTAGAAACCCAAATTTTATTAAAAAATTAAAACTCAAAAGGCCCCTCCGATGGCTCAGAAGTTAAAAATATTTGCTACCAAGCCTGAAGACCTGAGTTTAATCCTTGGGGATCCACATGATGGGAGAGGACAATGCCTCATCCCATAAATTAAAATGTAATAAAAATTTTTAATTAAAGAATCAATAAGCACACCTTTAATCCCAGCAATTGGGGGTCAGAGGCTGGCGGATCTCTGAGTTCAAGTCTAGCCTGGTCTACATAGTGAGTTTCAGGCCAGTCAGAGCTATATCATAGGACCCCACCTCAAGAAAAAAAATTAAAATGAATATGAAAATTTAATACAAGATAAATCTTTTTAAAATATATTTTTATCTAGCAATGAACACTGTCCTAGTTCGTTTGCTGTTGTGATAAATGGCAAAAGTAACTTGGGGAACTCATTTTATCATAGAGTTCACAGTCCATCATGAAGGGTCAGAGTAGGGACAGGAGCTGGAGCAGAACCACCACGGAAGAATGCTGCCTCCAGGCTTGCTCTCCACGGCTCATCAGCTGGCTTTTGCACACAACCCAGGACTACTTGCCCATCCACACCAAGGAGAAAATGCTGCACAAACCTGGACTACAGGTCAACCTGATGGAGGCATTTCCTCATTGAAATTCCCTCCCAGGTCACCCTGGATTGTGACAAGCACCGAGCAAAAAAACAAACAAACAAACAAACAAACCCCGCAGCAGCAAGGCTCCATTGACAGCAATAGATGGTGGAAAGGGCAGCAGAGAGCTAGGACCCTGCTACAAACAGCTCAAACAGGCCAGGCCCATAAGGCCAGACTGAATTCTCCCCATCAGGGCTGCTCCGTTCTCCAGGTGCTCAGCTTCCTTTCTCCAGACCTCAGGGTACGATTCTCAGGAAGGATTATCAAGGTTGTAAAAATGCCCATAAGCAGCCCTGGGGGTTGGGGGTGGGGGTGAGGGGTGAGGGGTGTGCTGCAGAGAGGGAGCCAACCAGACCATGCTGTCTAAAGCAACGTCACAGAAGTAGCCCTGACTGCGTTTGCCTTGTGGTCAGAACATCATCGCCTGACTGCTGGGGACAGAAACATCGTCCCCTGTGCGAGGAAGCCACTATTTCAGGAGAGTTAGCAGCCGTCTTCTCCAGACCAGAAAACGGGTGAAATACTTTAACAAGAATGACGGAGATTCGGAGAGCCATAAATCAGTGCAAGTCACACAGACAGGTAAACAAAAGGAGACCCAGCATACTCTTGGGAGGACAGGAGTCCCTCCTAGAGAAGGAACAGTGGCTTCTAGTCAGCGCAGCAGCTGGGATTCCATGGATGAATGATTGACAAGTGAGCAAGAAGACCATGCATCTGTTCCTTTTCCCGTTTGCTCCCCTCACAGTGGCCCATGAACATGTACGACTGCCGTCCAGCGTCACTAGTGACTATGGTCACGAAGTGCCAGGCAGCAGGGCTGGAGGGATGGTTCGGGGGCTAAGAACAGTTGATGTTCTTCCAGGGGACCTCAGTTCACGTCCTAGCACCCCACACTTGGACAGCTCACAACTTCCTACAACTCCAGCTCCAGGGGATCTGACCATCTGTTTTGGCTTTTACGGGCACCAGCACACACACATAAACAAAAGAGAAAATAATTTTTTTTCAAAGGAATTTATGCTGGGGAGATTGTTCAGGGGTTAAGATCACTTGCTGCTCTTGTAAAAGACTGGGGTTTGAATCCCAGAACCCATGCTGGATGGCTCACAACCGCCTGTAACTCCAGCTCCAAGGTATCTGACGCCCTTGTCTGGCCTCCGTGGGAACTCACACTCACATGCACATACCCACACACTGACCACACACACATGCTGGCCTCCGTGGGAACTCACACTCACATGCACATACCCACACACTGACCACTCACACATGCCTACGTTTAAAGCCTTTAAAATTGAAGACAAAGTGCCAAGGAAACTCCTGTTGATGAGTTCTTTGCAGGAGCCCAGGCCATTTAGGAACCTGGAAAGCACTGGGGTCCATGCTCTGCTACCCGCACTCAACAAAGCTCCGAATCTCAACAGCTTAGGAACGGCAAACATGGAGTTAAAGACAGGTGAAAAAATTGCTGTGAGGGAAGGCAGTGACAGACAAATGGTACGGGTAGTGCCGACAGAAAGGCAGAAGCGGAGAGGCTATCAGATACCCTGCAGTATGGCTACAGCAAGCCAGACGGTAGAGAGAACCCATCGGGCTTTGTGAAAGGCTGCTATTATGGAGGGGCCGTCAGGCGGTTTTAATGTCTCAGTGCAATGGAACAGTTACGGTTAGAACTCACTGTGGTTAGCAACAGCCCAGCCTTGAGGCAGCCACAATTTTGTCCTGAGGAAAAATGGCTCAGAAAGCTCATCATCCTAAACCAGCATCCACAAAATGGTGCTTGGTTGTCACAAATAAATACTTCCGGGAAATGGAGCGAGTAAGAGGCCCTCCGTGGATTTCCCGGGGTTTGTCTGAGGCCTGGACCTCAGGAAAGGTGCTGGGAGAGCTGCAGGCTGAGTGGGGGAGACCCTACCATGGAGGACAGGGTGGTTGACTTCACTAGAAAGCCAACTCAGAGCTAGCAGCCTGGGCTGCCGGTGCTGGACGACCCCAAAGGCCCCCAGAGTTCTGGCGTGGGCAGGGCTTGGCTCCCCAGCCCGATGATGCTTCCAGCCCTGCGCTTCTCTCCTTTCGTGACCTTATCAGCCTTCTGGGATGTGTAAACCATGAGCTAACTGTGTGGGAATGCACTTTCCGCTGGCTGCCCCTCCGTCTGCTCGTCCCCAACAGCACAGTGCTGACCTCCACCTCGGTCCACTCCAGTTTTCCACTGAGAAGCCCAGGGCTGCAGTGCTAGAGGCCAGGTGTGGCCAGCTGCTAGTTACAGCTCTCCCTGAATGGGGTACAGCAGGGTACCCCTCTGCTCAGAAGGGCTGTAGTTCCTGCTTCAGGTCTGCTTTTGTGCTGAGGTATCCCTCAGATCCCTAAGGTAGGGTGGAGGCTTGCCTGTCTAAGTGCCTGTAGTTCAGCTAGAGATGCCTTCTTACTTAAGCTGGAACCACAGGGTCACGGTCCTCCACCAGTGTGTCTGAATTGGGCCTGGGTCCCTGGGATGCTGGCCTCTGCTCTGTTGCCCATAATGGGGATTAAGCATTTCCTGCCAAGAGTTATCCCTTCCAAGACCATGGAAGACTCTCAGCTTGAGCTCACCATTTGAACAGGGTGGCCTGGACCCTGTGGTTCAAGAAGGGCTGTACCTGCCTCTCTTGTGTGGCTTCCACAGTGACACCAAATTTGGGGGGGGGCAGCATGTGGCCTTTTTCTAAAGCCAGCTGTGCAGCATAAACGCCACCCCTTCACAGTGAGCAACTCAACAGCGTGTCGACACTTGCAGCCACCTCAAAGATAGCCCTCTTTTCACCCCCGGAAGAGACTCCATACCCGGGCGGCTGCTTCTGCTGTGGTGTGGAAGTGTGTCTCAGTCTTTGCTGCCATGCATGCTAGCTATTTCCTAAGGATGGGCCATCCTATCTTGCGGCTATGATCACCTGCACTGGGATCACGAGATCCAGCCTGCTACCATTCCCTTGTGAGAGGAGGACATGCCGGCTAGTTCTAGGTCACCTCCACACAACTCAGAGAGGGAACGTCAATGGAGAAAACACCCCCACCAGACTGGCCCATGGGCGAGCGAGCCTGTGCTGCATTTTGTTTATTGCTAATTGATGGGGGAGGACCCAGCTCACGGTGGATAGTGCCCCCTCTGGGCTGATGGTCCTGGGAGCTGTAATAAAGCAGACTGGGCAAGCTAGTAAGCAGTAAGCCTTCTGCTTCAGTTCCTGCCCCGAATTCCTGAGATACGGACAGGTAAGTGAAATAAACCCTTTCCTTCCCAGGTTGCTTTTTAGCCATGATGTTCTATCACAGCAATAGAAACCCCAATGAAGACCAAGGAAGAGGCTTATGAGACCACTGGGCTATGTGACCTTCACAAAGTCCCTCCCCTCCCCCATTACTAATTGCTACTGTATGGGGTAAATTATTGGCTGGGGCGGAACAGTAGTGCGGCCACCTGCAAGTTCCTCAAGCTCGTGTGTGTAACCCTTCATGAACTTGTTGACTCACTAAACTGGGTCTAGATGGAATCCTTTCTTTAGTCTGTCAAGCCCTCCCTTTGTGGAGTGAATAGACATTTCCTTAAGTCTTCCCGGGAGGCACGCTTTAACTGAATGACTGAGAGTAGCTTATTCACAAGCAGTAAGTTGGTTCTCACAGTGCTAGAGGTGGGAAGTCCCGAACCAAGGCATCCACAGGTTCCACCTTTCTCACGACAGTGGCCTGCTCCATGTGTCCTCACTTAGCAGGAGAGCCAGCCTGATCAGTGCTAGGGATCCAGCTCATGCCTACGTGTGCTAGACACCGCTCTACCACCGAGCCACCCTCCCAGCCCCACGGCCTTCCTAACGAACAGAGAAGCCCTTACCTAATCACCTCCTACTTGCTTATTCCTCCATAGTAACGGTATAATGAGTTTACCAGATCATAGAGAAATCCTTCGTTGCTCTCCTTGGCGTTGTTAGACCAATGCATTGGCGTAGAGTGAAGCTAAGTTGCTGTGTGTCATGGAAGCAGTGTGTCACTGTATCATATAAGCCAGGTGCCTTTCTATTGCTGGGCCCCACCCCGTGTGCCACAGCAGCCTGTCAGGATTTCCCCTATAGCTCTGGCATGCTACATTTGTTCCCAGTCTCTAGTTTCTATCACTGTTGTCAACCGTGCCTGTCCACATTGTGGCCTCTCTTAATGGAAGTACTTGAATCTGAAAGGGGTTTCCAGATGTTAGCTCTGTGCACAGCTGCCTTGCTGAATTCACTGGTCCCCTCATAGCTTTTCTGGGGCCTACCTGAAGTCCTACTGGGTGTGTTATGCCCGTGTGTGTGTGTGTGTGTGTGTGTGTGTGTGTGTGTGTATACGCGCGCGCTTGCGCTGAGCCTCTCTGGCTAATCACTGGCTGAGACAAGAGACCTCACCACTCAGCACTGGATTTCTCCCTTAATTCCACCCAAGCTGGGCTCTGGGGCCTAAGGAGAGTGGACTGGCTATGGGCGAACAAAGTGCCCCTGGCGGAGATCCCAGGGAAGACGCATACTCCACACGCCCGAATGCAGAGTGTCGGCTGGGTGAGGCCTAAGCAGCAATACCGTGAGGTGGCATTTCAGCTGGGCCCCTGGGGAGCTGTGCCCGGCCCGGGCCTGTGAGGCTGTTTCGCATTTGACAAGTGGCAGCTGCTGTCCTGGAGCCGGGGCTTTGTTGAAGGCATGGTGCCTGGTACTGGCGTTACCGAGCGGGAACTGACAACGAAGATCCTAAGTGGGGAACCCAGCCCTAGTACCTGTCATCCTGAGGCCTGATCAGAGCAACCCAGTGTCCTCACAGACTGTCTACGCAGTGCTGCTGGGACAGTGGCCTCAGCCATGGGGAGGTGGCTGGGGGCTGGGGGTGGGGCACAAGCCATCTGGTGTTGGTTGGCCTATCTTTGCCAGCACCAGGCCTTTCTCGAATGACTGTCCTCATTCACCCCAATGCTCCACCCATAGGTGCCTGCCAGGGCCCCTTTCTGTGCCCCACCCAGGAGCCCTCCATGGGCATCTCCCACAGCAAATCCACTTAGGCCCTCAGGGCAGGGACAGCTGGAGCCCCTCAGCTTTGATGAGGTAGAAGGCTGAGGGCTTGGCAGCCATCAAAAAGCCACCCCTGTCTCTGGAGCTCTCCTCCTGAAGGCCTCTGATCTCTGCCTCCCCACACCCCGCACCCTGGAGAGGAGCGGCTGGGGAGCAGAAGAGGGAGAGGGAGGGAACTGTGGGTCTGTGGCTTGAGGGAGAGCCAGGCCCGGCATGTGGTTTTCATTTTGGGTGTGACTGACTCCTCCAGCCTGGATTCCTCCCCCACACGGGGCCAGGGGCCGCCAGGGTGACCCTGCCTTGCCTGGGGCCAACAGGAAGATGTCCTGTGCATCCCTCCCAAGGGGTCCAGTGGGCAGTGACTGGACCTTGACCACCTCTCAAGGCTGTCTCCAGGACCAGAAACGAGCCTAGTCAGGGCCAGTTGGGGATCACTCATCACGCCCAGGCCCCTCTTTCCTGGGCTGATCCCTGGGCCTACAGAACTAACGGGACCGGGGCCTGCTAGGTCTCTCGGCCTTGCGCTACCCTCAGCTCTGCCTACAGCCAAAGCTGCCTGCCTGGTGAGGGAGTCAGCACACAGAAAGCCCTCGACCCTGCCCTTCCTACAAGTCCATCACTCTTACCCACTGAAACAGCCTCAAGCAGAGCACATTGGTGACCGTACAGATCCGTGTCCTCTCTGCGGGGACTATGTCCTGGGAAGAGAGTTCAGATAAGAAGGTAGATAGAAGAGGAACGAGGGAAAAGCGGTCCACTCAAACATCACCAAGCACCCCAGTTCCTAGGAGAGTGAGGTGTGCCTTCGGGTACCACAGAGCCTACAGGGTCCCAGTCTGTGGTTTGGGGCAGTTTCTGCCCAGAGACCTGCAAGAGAGGAGGAGGAGTCGGAGTCTGGGCTCCCTGAGGGTAAGCAAGCCCTGCCTGAGACCGCCAGGCCAGACAGTCGGTGCCCCAGGGGGCCGTAGTTTGGAGTACAGGACTCAAATCCCGGCTGGACCCTAGCACGGGAGTAGTCACGCTGACCAGGCTTCAGTCATCGGTGGACGTGCAGGAGGCAGGTTGGGGCAAGAGTAAGGACACTACGGGGGGGGGGGGGGGCTCAGCTGTCACAGGGCAAAGCCAGCTGAGGCTGGACCACCCCCAGGGTGTGGCTTTGGAGGGGAGCAGATGTGAAGCCATCCCCTCGCTCCCGAGGAGACCTAGCAGGGTCCTCTACTGCATCCACCTTAGCCTAGCAGCCGTCATTCACACATGTCCAGGAGCCAGGAGCTCTCCCTATGCCACTAACCAAGCTGGCTGAGCGTAAGGCTGGGTTTTTTCCCTAAGCAGTTTCCAGGAGTCTACATTTGCTAAAGCATTCAGCACTTTTATTGGAAAGCTGGCTTCTGGCCCTGCACCTTAGCTTCCCTTGCCCTGACTCCCTCTCCTACAGTTACCAGGCCCCAGGGCTAGGGTTCAGGGCTGCTTTCCCCGGAGGTAGCCTGAACCCTGGAGGGGTGCTCCTCCCCACCCCACACATTCCCAGATTGAGGGGGGAGGGAGCTGTACCAGCTGGCTCCTTGAAACCCCTCTGTACCATACCACGGTGTGCTGGACAGCTGATGTCAACTTGATACAAACTGAAGGCATCTGAGAGGAGGGGACCTCAGTGAAGAACATGCCTCCATAAGATTCTGGTTTAAGCAAGCCTGCAGGGCATTTTCTTAGTTAGTGATTGATGGGGGAGGGCCCAGCCCACAGTGGGTGGTGCATCCCTGGGCTGGTGGTCCTGGGATCTATTAAGAAAGCATGCTGACAAGATATGGGGAGCAAACCAGTAAACAACACTCCACTAAGGTCTCTGCATCAACTAGGGTCTCCAGGTTCCTGCCATGTTTGAGTTCCTGTCCTGATTTTCCTCAATGATGAACTGTGATATGGAAGTGTAAGCCAAATAAATCCTTTCCTCTGCAAGTTACTTTCGGCATGGTGTTTCATCACAGCAACAGAATTCCTAACTCAGACAAGTTGATCCCAGGATAGTGTGGCATTGCTGTGACAGACCTGACCACATTGTTAAGGGGAGGGTTGTGGAAGGACTTTGGAACTCTGGGCTAGAAAAGCCATTGCATGTTGCGAGTTCAGTGAACTATTCTATAGGAGCCTGGAAGTTAAGATTGTCGAGAGCAGGGCAGATGATGGAGGCCTGGCTTGTGAGGTTTCAGAGGGAAGCAAAGACTACTGGGATGTTTGTGTGGAGCATCTGTGGTGTCTGGTCAGCTGGAGCTAAAAAAAAAATCAGCTGTGATTAACAAGAGGCAGAACCACTAAAGGAAAATCTTTGCTTCGCTGGGACAATGGATGCTGGTTAACTGGACCTAGATATTAGCTGTGACTGAGACCAACATCACTGAGGTGAAATCTTCTGGGAAGCGTTTCCTGAGAACACAGAGAAGCTGAGTTCCGGAGGCAGCCAAGGTTGTGCCTTAGGCTGGCAGCTGAACTTGGTCAGGTGTAAATCTCCCAGGTGACACTGGTGGTACTGGTTTTGAAGGCGTGAAGGGGTCAGCTGAGGCTTGGCACTATGAGAGGCCATTGGAGAAGGTGCAGCCTCCGTAGCAGCTGAAGGAAGGCCCAGGACTGAAGGGGTTGTGGAGAGAGGTTGACGCTTGGCACCAAGAAGAGCCCACCAGAAGTTATGGTGAACGTGCAGCCCACTTGCATAAGACCCCAGATTTTGGAGATGCCAATACCATGGGACAATCGCCAAGAATAGCAGCAGTCATGGAGTAAAGTCAGCCTGAACCCAGAGGACAATCTGAGTGTGTTGCAAAATGCAGAGCCAGAAAAATGACCCAGGCCCTCTGGAGGAGCCCAGAAGATTGTGAGGGGATCCCAGACATTGGATAATTAGTTATCGCACTGTTGGAATTTGGTTTTGCTTTGATCTGATTGCGACTGTGCCCTGGTTCTTTCTCTTGAAATAAAGTATTTAATTTATTTTTTACTTTTTAACCACAGCTTAGAGACTTTAGATTTTAAAAGAGACCTTGGCTTTTTTTTTTTAATTTTTAAGACTGAACTTTTAAAGTGTTTGAATTTGTAAGACTGTGAGACTTTTTTTGTAAGTTTATAAAATGTTTTATTATTGTGTTGTCCATAATAATGTGTGATCTTTGGGATGAACAAGAAAGAAAAAATGTGGCTGAACAGTGATGTGTTTGTGTGTCAGGTTGACAAGAGGTCAGTTACACCGGACAGTTTTATGTCAACTTGACATAAGCTAAAGTCATCTGAGAGAAGGGAACCTCAACTGAGAAAATGCCTCCCTAAGATCCAGCTGGAGCCTGTAGGGCATTTCTTAATAAGCAATTGACAGGGAAGGGCCCAGCCCATTGTGGGTAATGCCAGCCCTGGGCTAGCGGTCCTGGTTTCTATGAGAAAGCAGGCTGAGCAAGCCCTGAAGAACACATTAGGACACAGCACCCCTCCATGGCCTCCGCACCAGCTCCTGTCTCCAGGTTCCTGCCCTGTTACCAGTTCCTGTCCTGACTTCCCTCAGTGATAAACAGTGATGTGGAATTTTAAGCCAAATAAACCCTTTCCTCCCCAAGTTGCTTTGGTGATGGTGTTTCAGCATAGGAATAAAAACCTTAACTAGGACACAACAGTGTATACACAGTCAATCATGGCTTTGGTTGCTCTAGCTGACCCGCCTCCCCAAACTGGGCTTAACCTTGACCAGCCCTAGCCCCGAAACTGAACTTCTGCCTACTCCCCACTTCTTTGCCTAGCTCCTGGCTCCACCCACTCCAGGCCAAGCGGGGACAGACCCCTGTGACCTTCCATTTGGTTCATATTTGCATGCCCCTTGCCCTGGCCAGTTCCTTGGGGCCTGTGGGGTTCATCTCCAGCCAGCTCTGTTGCCAAGCAGCACCCAAAGGTCAGAGGCCCAGATCATACCAGACATAATCACAGGCCAAAGGTGGGTAGGCCAAGGGCAAGGGCAGGAATGCAGAAGTCCTGGGTGCTGCCAAGGTCGTTGGACAGCAGTTTTTGGACTGCATCCTTGAGTAGTCTGAGATGTGCAGCCCCAGAAATGCACAGAGCATATGGGATGAGACCTTAGGGAAATCCCAAGGTATTCTCGGGATATATTGCCTGGGGTATCTGGGAGTTCCCGGGACAGATGGGAGGTAGTAGATTGGCTGCGTTGTCTGGTTCCCAGTGGGCAGGGGTCAGCAGGTCTTGCCAAGAACACAACTTAACTCTGTAGGCTAGGAACGAGCAACCCTGGGAAGCTGGCCCATTTGCAGGGCCTCTTCTGGTTTTATGTGATGTAGAGCACCCTAATAAAGTTGAGTGCTCACTCTAGAAGGCCTGGGCCATGTGTCCCCATTTGGAGAACCTGCTTTCCAGGGCCCCTTGGCTAAGCCTGAATCCAGTGTGCCAGGGCCAAGCCAGATCCAGGACGAATGTTGGGTGATGGGCAAGAGGTAGAGGGTAGGGGGCAAAGGAAGACCAGGATGGGTGAAATCCTCTGGTCTTGTGGGGAGACACTCTTCCTCAGTGTGAAGCTGGCCCAGAGCAAGTGGAAGAGACTAGCTGGCCCTGGGCCCTCCTTGGATATTGTCCTCATTGCTGGGGGCACTGTTCCCACCATGCTCAGAGATCACCTCAGCTCTACCCACTGCCGTCAGGGACCTCCTCCCTGTCTACGTCACAAAGCTGGGGAAGGGCTGTGGGGACAAACCAGACCACAGAATACTGCAGATAGAGGTCTGCGGTGGCAGGCCCAGTCTGGAGCCTTACTTTGATGGACTTCAATGGAAGTCATATAAGCAAGGGTTCCTCAAGGATGCAGAGTCAAGCCTAGCAGTGACGGCAGGACAGGCAGCTAGCATGGTGGCCATTCCACACAGCTTTCTGGGAGGGGCTGACATGGATGCTCTGCTCTGGGGTCCTGGGGATCAGAGTAACTCCCTGCCAGAGCATGCCAAGGTCAGAAAACAAGGAGCAGCCTGCATCCTGGGCATTGTCTTGGAGACAGATCTGTCTGGGGGAAGCCCTGCCCACAATACCCTACAACACCACAGGCTCTCTCAGCTTTGGGAAGAGACAGCAGACCTACAATCTTTCAACCCTGTTAGTTTGAAATCATTCCTTGTGGGAAACCTTTGTTTCTGGACCCAATTAATCCAGACATTAACTGTCTTGGCTCCAAAGCCCCTGTCAACAAATCAAGGAGTCTGTCCACCTGGTGGTGACCATTTGGGGGCCTCTTAGATGCTCTGTATGCTACCCATGGACCACCCTAGCTTTTCCTTCTGACCCCCCACCTCAGCAGACTTGGGGTCCCCAAGGGCAGATGGCCTGAGTTCTGACTAGGTAGTTCTTCTTAGGTGAAGAAGACACGTGGTTCTGATTAATGTAAGAGCAGAACACCCACTGTGAGTAAAGGGGGTGGGCATTCCTCATCTTGGTCACACAGCAGCCAGGAATAAGTGAGCCATAAACAAGATTAGAAAATGATTTACAGGAAGTTGGGGGAGGAGGGAAGGGAAACTTCGGCCAGGATGTTAGATAGATAGATAGATAGATAGATAGATAGATAGATAGATAGATAGATAGATAGATAGATGATAGACAGATAGATAGATAGATGATAGATAGATAGATGATAGATATTTATTTTTAAAAATGATTTATAACTCCTGCCACAGATAAAGTTGTAATTTCCAAACTATGCAAAGAGCCCTTACAAAAAGAAGGCACTCCCTAAGTGAAAAATGAATTGGGGGGGCGGCTAAGAAAGTAACAAGGGTGTGAACACAAAGGTCATTACAGCATGCATGAAAAGTCATATGAAGCCATTACTTGGTACAATGAATTTACACAGTAAAAATGGCTGAAGGGGTTGGGGAGATGGCTCAGTAGGTAAATCACTTACTGTTCAAGAATAAAGAACTGGCCGGGCGGCAGTGGCGCCCGCCTTTAATCCCAGCACTCGGGAGGCAGAGCCAGGCAGATCTCTGTGAGTTCGAGGCCAGCCTGGTCTACAGAGGGAGATCCAGGACAGCCAGAGCTACACAGAGAAACCCTGTCGAAAGAAAGAAGAAAGAGAGAGAGAGAAAGAGAGAGAGAGAGAGAGAGAGAGAGAGAGAGAGAGAGAGAGAGAGAGAAAGAAAGAAAGAGAGAAAGAACCAATATTCAGATACCCAGCTCTCACGTGGCAGGTGGGTGTGGTGTAATTCCAACACATGGGAGGCAGAGACAGGGAATCCCTGGAGTACACTGGCTAGTTACACTGGCCAAATCAGTGGCCCCTGGGTTCACTTGAGACCTTGCCTCAGTATACAATGTGAAGAGTGGTCAAGGAAGACACTCATCATCAATCTCAGGTTTCCACACTCACGTGTACACATTTACATGCACAACTATACACACATGTGCACCACACACATGCACACTCATACAAATGTGCCTACACATGGGAACATACATATACATATATACAACACACACACACACACACACACACACACACACACACACGGCAGCCAATTTCAAGGCACACACTTCTAAGTAGATAGAAGATAGAAAAGATAGAAAAATACGGTAACCATGGGTTCCATATCTCCACATGCCTGGGTTGTGGAATTTGAACATTGTGCATGCTGAGGGTTGTAGGGAACAGAAACTGAAGATGTAGCATGGGACTCTCTCCCCAGATTGCTCACAGCTGTGTCTTTGAACTCCACCCCAGAGAATCCAAACCACACATCCGCTCACCCGTGACAGCCTGCTGACCCAAGACCAGCCATACAGCAGAGCTGAATGGAAGCTGTGAGTAATGGTGCTTCAGTTCCGTGCACTGTGGGACCCCATTGAGACATCTAATGCTGACGTTACCCGATAACTGGTTAAACAGAAGACACACTGCCTGTGGGAGGGGACAAGCCAGGATGTTTTTGTGTCTTTTGTTTATAAACTTTTCTGAGGAGACATAAACCAGGCCAGGCCTGGCAGGGCCTGTGACCTTCCTTCTGTATTGCGTGGATATTGCTCAAGGTCATTTATGAACAGTCTATTAGAGAGTTCTAAATCTTTCCAGGTTGTCTGGGATGGTTTTTGTCAGCTTGACACAAACCTAGACATTTCTGAGAAGAGGGGATCTTACTGAGAAAATGCGTCCATAAGATTGGTTGAAGGGCATTTTGATTAATGACTGATGGGAGAGGGTCCAAGTCACTATAGGTAGTGCCACCCCCGGGCAGGTGGTCCTGAGTTGTTTAAGGACGCAAACTGAATAAGCCAAGAAGAGCAAGCCAGTAAGAAGCATCCCTGTACAGCCTCCGGATCAGTTCCTACCCTACTGACCTCAGGGATGGAGTGTGAGCTGAGTTTAAGATAAAATAAAACCTTCCGTGAGCTACTTCTGATCATGATGTTTTATCACAGCAGAAGATACTAAGATACTCTGGCCACTGGCAGAGGTGGATCCTGGGGGGCAGGAGGCAGCCATGGCCCTCTGGGTAAGTAGTTAGGGGTCAGGTCTGTGGTGGATGGGAGCAGGGGAGCAGGTATGGATTCACTTGGTGTTGGTACGGGAAAGAGGTCCTCAGCTTGGTCAGTTCTATGATGACCCAGGCCACCTCTGCCTGGGCATCTGTAGAGGCCTCCAGGGCTTGGGGCCAAGGTGGAAGCAGGCCAGGCAGGAAGAGGCTCATAGGGACTGGAGGTCCCCGCTCTGGGCCCTGGGCTCAGGCCCAGCACACCAGATGGTTTTCTTTCCTCAGAGAGAGCCAGCAGCCAGAGGAGGGGCTGGGCAGCTGGCCTTCCTCCATTCTTCCGTTTTAATAGTTGTTTTTTGCTGGAAAATCCATTTCCAGAGTCCCTCTGGGCTCCGACCCAGAGCAGTGGGGAGCAGAGGGTGTTTCCTGGCCTCCTTGGGCTCATTCTGGGATCAATGTGAGGCCAGACTAGGGCAGCCACAGGGAGAAGAGCCCGGCCACTGCTGTGCCCCTGCTCAAGCTGCCTCAGAATGGCCACCCTCTCCCAACTACTTGCCCAAGCAGAGGAGTCAAGGGAGGCAGAGGTAGATAGGTAGGTGCCTAGGCCCTGAAGCTGGGCCTCTTGTCTACCTATCCTCAAGTCCTGGTTTGCTCCTTGTCCAGCCTGCCCAAACTCTGCCCTGGGCCTGAAGAACAGCCTCTCACTCTTGCTCCAGGGACTCAAGCTCTGTTCTTGCTGCCACAGAACCCTTGCATGCCCTACCATTCCGGTATCTTGGCCCACATTGTCTTTTCTAGAACAGGTGTTACCAAGGAGCCTAAACACAAATCAGTCCAGTTTTTGCCCCATGATTTGTGCTTTTTGATCTTATCTGAACAAACTCCCCCCTCCGACAGTCATTCTACAGTTCGGCCCACTGAAAGGTGAAGCTATTAGATGCGTTCCCCTTGTTCACAAGTGTGGGTACATGTGCCTGCACATGGAGAGAACAGAGCAGAATGTCAGTTGTCTTCTTTCATTACTCTCTACCATGTTATAGGGTCTCTCACAGGACTGGAAGCTTCCTGTTTGGGCTAGGCTTGCTTGTCAGCAAGCTCCCCAGATCCACCTGTCTGTCCCCTAATGCTGGGGTTATAGGCACATGCAGCCATGCCCGGCTTTTTACATCGTGCTGACTCAAACACAAGTGTATGTTTTTGCAACACAAGTGTACTTACCCACTGAGCCATCTCCCTGGCCACCACCTGCTTTTTACTATGCCCTAGTCTTATAACCCCAGGTCTCAGACATTCATTATTCCATATCAAATACACAGTTGAGCCCTGGGAATGCTGTCACCTAGTCACTGAAGCTCTACAGGTCTACACACAAGGCTTGTGTCTAGTTTCAACTACTTCAGCATCCACCGAGGCAGTGCCTCTTTGGCTGATTCCCAGGCTGGACCAACACTGCCAGGCTCAGACCCTTTTGGGAATCACTGTCAAATTAGTTCAGGAGATCAAAGCCCGCACCTAAAGACAGTGCAATGGAGGACACCGTGAGCAGAACCATATACTGCCTGGCACTTTGCATGTGTGCTAAGACTTCTATTTAGTAATAATTTTCTGTTGCTTTTTCCTTTGTGGGTTTGTCTAAAATGTCAGTACAAGTGTTGCTGGCCCAGGGGCTCTTGTCTGGGCAAAAGCGGTGGTCAGAGCTGTGTAGCCCCTACCCTGCCCTCCCTGCATGTTAGGGTGGCCTCCCCAACTCAGGGCCCTCTGTCCCCTGAAGACACAGTGAGGACTGCAGTCCTACCTGCTGCTGCCCTCTTCTGGGTCTCCCCAGGACTGCCTGTTCCACAGAAGCCAAGTCAGAGTCAGGCCCTGGAGGTCATGACAGCCAGGACCAGGAGGGACCCACCACTGCTCCCACTTGATGAAGCCACTAAAACCGGTACCAGGCATGCTGGCTCTTTCTGGGATTTTTATTTCTTTAAAATAATTCATACAAATGGTTACAGTCACAAACATGATTTTAACCAAAATATTGCTAGCCTACCACATCAGCAGGACGGCACCACGCAGGCAAGGGTCTGCCAACCCCTGCCTCCCCCAGGACAGACACCACTGGTCCTGAGCACACTGGGCACTGCAAACACTCCTCGGAGCTGCTCGCGATGCCGTCTTCATTTGGAACAAAGGGGTTCATGCCAAAATTAGGAAAAACAGCCTTTGTTGTTTTTCTAAATTATTCTAAAAATAAGACAAGCAGGTAGAAAAACAATGCACTGTGTGGCATAAAAAGAAAAACGGGAAGGATTCATTGTCCTGAGAAGTGTGCCGACGGCCACATTCCGGGGCACGTTCCAACGTAGAAAAGGAAAAATAATCTCAAACTGACTTGCTGAATGCTCCCTCAGGTTTTCTTTTTGTTGACAGCTAAGCAAACAAATTCTCTGTAATGTTCTAAAAACTGTACACAGACAAGAACATTCGTGATAGAATTAGCTACTAACTTCTTTTGCTTAACGAGGAACGCAAAGGACACAGGACAGTGAGCCAGCCCACAGGATGGGACAACTACAATCGACTTGGGGACGTGCTTCCTCTTGCCCCGCCTAGTGCACGCCCGGGCCAGTCTCTGGAGCGCCAAGGCCCACACTGGATGCCACCTCTGCACACTTGGGTCCAAGGGCATGTGGCGCCCTCCACCAGGCGCCAAGGCTGGAGAGCTCCTCACAGGCTACAACTGGTCACTCGTATGGTCTCTATCCGCCTCAGGCTTGACAGTCTGGCCAGGAGAAGGAGCGTGGGGTGGGTGGGCCACAGGGGGCAGGCCGTGGGACAGGGACATGGCGCTGGGAACAATACCTTCCACAGCAGCTGGGATGCCAGTGGGGGCCACACTCACCACACCTGGAGGGTACCTGCTGGGAGAGGAGAGCAGACGTGTGAGGTCATCTATAGAGAACTCCACCTGCTGCACACAGCCCTTTCTGCATGGGGCATCAGTGACCCTTGCGGTCCAGAAAGGTTGGGGGCAGTGAGCACCTGTTCAGTCTAGGCAGCATCCTTGCCTGGCTTCTCACCTGCGGTCTTCCCCAAGCCCATTCATTCCTTGACTCTTTACTACTCTGTGCCCCAACAGTAGTTCTGCCCAGCACCCCTCTGTCTAGGAGGCTCCTGAGGCCAAGTCTTGTGACCTCCTTCCCAAAGCCCCAGGTAAGCGGACTGCGCCATCCACTCAATCCTCTCCATTCCCAGGGCGGGCCTACAGAAGGGTGAATCCCCAGCCACATCACGGCCTACTGCGTTACCCATTGGCCACGGTCCCGGTTCAAGCCTCACTGTCCTGGAGGCTGTCCTCTGCCCCTGCCTGCTCACCTGTAGGCGGCCCCATTGAGCTCAGGGTGCACCACAGCAGGGTCCATGCTGGCCCAGTGGGTGGCAGCTGTCAGGTGGTCCTTGTTGACACAGTTTTTCAAGCTATCTGGGATCCGGCCTGGGAGGGTGGGAGGTACACCGGGGAGAGACAGCAAGGTGGGTTAAAACTGCTGCCTCTGCAGAGTCAAGAAGCAGGCCCGCAGCCACCCTTCCCCTCAACCCTGGGTTACTCCCCATGAACACCACAGGGCCCTGTCCACCTGAGAAGTCAGCTCCCAACCTGGAGACCTCAGCCCTGCACATGTGCCCTCAGCTCACAGGCCGCTGACAGCACTCAGCCTGGCAGCTCTTCATGTATGAAAATGATACATGTGCTACCCAACTTCATACCAAGGGACCCCCAGTGAGGACACAACCAAGTGTCACCTCCCCTCAACTGGCACAAAACAGACCTGTCAGTCCGACAGCAAAGCTACCCACCTGTGATGGCTCGCCGGATCTCCCGGGCCGCCTCCTCTCGCATCTCAATGGACGCCTGCTCACTGTACCATGCAGCATGAGGGGTGCAGATGAGGTTGGGGGCATCCTTTAAGGGTCCCTGGCTAAAGCTGAGGATAGCACATACCCAGTCAGAGAGGTCTGAGCACTCAGGTTTGGGGAGGTGCAGAAGACAGCCAGCCCTGGGATCTGATGGCCCCTGACCTGCTCCCAGGCATCTGTGAAAGTGGAACTGCAGGACCTTCAAACCTAGCCAAGGTCTTAACAATAATGGGTGGAAGGTCTTCGCAGCCTTAGGGGAGGAGCCCTGATGGGTGCTCGCACAGCCCTGCCCAGCAGAACAAACCTTAGGAGTGTGGGCTCTCACACACAGACTCCACTGCTAGCTCTTCAGTAGCTAACCACTCATTGGTCCGTGACCCCAAAGATGGGTTTTGTCAGCTGTCAGAGCCCCAGCAATCTGCCCAAACAGGACTAGAGGCTGCATGCAAAGCCAAACTAGCCCTGGCCCCATGGTTACCTGAGGCTGGGGACCATGGACCATCATGGACATCAAGAGAAATAGAGAAACAAGCCAAGCCCTAAGCCTAGCCCCTAACTGTGGCCAAGGCTGGATAGAATCTTGAGGCTCTTGTCCCCACCTGAGAACAGACAGCAAACCCTCCCCTAACCCAGCCAACAGAAGGCCAGAGCTGAAAGATAGTCTCCAAATCATAGTCAGCAGGCTGATGGGCATCTTGGGGCACAGGGGCACCTGAAGGGCTCTGATTCATGCACGTCCAGCGCCGCGCCACGGATCCGCCCTTCCTTCAGGGCCTGGGCCAGCGCCTTCTCGTCCACCAGGCCACCACGGGCCGTGTTCACCAGGAAGGCTCCTTGTCTCATCTGAGAAGACAGGATGACCATGTGAGTGACTGACACTGGAGCGTCTCACTGTGGTGGCGCACCCACAAGCAAATCTCACTTCCCACCCACCCGGGCCAATACAGATGAGTTCTGGGAGGGGCCCTGGGCCAGGGTGGGCAGTGGCACTAGCAGGTCCAGCCTGGTGTATCAACGCAGTGAGACAGACCCGGGCATCTAAGTGCTGTTGCTGTCTTGGCCAGAGGTCCACTGCCTCCTGGGGTGGGGGTGGGGGGCACATCCTGAGGGGAGGGGGAGGGGAGGAGAGCTGCAGCGCACCTGCTTGACAGTGAAGTCATTGATGAGGTGGTGGTTGTGCTCGTTGAGGCCACAGTGCAGGGTCACGCAGTCACTGTGGAAGAGCAGGTCCTGCAGGGTGCTGACACGCTGCAGCCCAAGGGCCCGCTCGATGCCGTCAGATAGGTACGGGTCATAGAAGAGGACGTTGAAGCCAAAAGCCTTTGCCCGCAATGCCACCGCCTGGCCCACACGACCTGGCAGAGTCAAGATGAAGTGAGACATGCATCCTGAGGGCCTGAAGCTGGCCTCACAGCCAGGATTCAAGGGCTCTCAAATATAACCCTGCCTGTCTGCCAAAGTTCTGCCAGGTCCCCGAGGCCTCAGTCACCAACATTCGGCCAAGGCACCTGCTCCCAGGTGCTGAGGCACCACAATCAAGGGGTAGGAGCTGGCTGCCCCCTCCAACAGCCTGCCACTGATTAGCTATACTCATTGGTCTGCAAAGCCATACACAATCAGCTTGGCCCCCTTCCCTGACCACTGGGTCACTTATCAGACATCCTTGGAATCTCAGTTCTGGTGTGTGCCACTAACAGTGTATGTAGGGACCATACTGGACAACATTCTCCCAGATTCATATACCATTAGAATCTAGCAGCACAGGGCTGAAGAGGTGGCTCAGCAGTTAGGAATGTCTGCTGCTCTTGGAGAGGAACCAAGTTCTGTTCTTAACATCCATGTCAGGAAGCTCAGAACCACCTTTAAATCCAGCTCCAGGAGGATCTGATGCCTCTGGCCTCTGTAGGCACTGCACTAACATGAACATACCCCGCCCCCCACACACACACATTAAAATAACAGAAATAAATCTTGAAAGAAAAAAAAGAAACAAAAAACAAGAATCTAGCAGCAGAGAGGGTACAGTGCACACAGTGTATCTGCCACCTTCCTGGCCCAACTCCACAGACCTACACCCTGTGCCCTCTGAGGCAGGCCTGGCTCTGGCATGAGAGCCACAGGCTCATGGCATGGGGATGGCTCCACATATCCACATATTAAGTGCATGCTGGATACAGAGGGAGCACAGACATCACAGTTGTCGGTAGGAGAACGCTGGGACACAGTCTCTCCTGCAAGCATCCATCAAGAGAAAAGGTAATACCCACCAGGAAAAGAGCACTGAGGAGTCAGGCATCCTGGCAGGACACAGGGGGCCAGGACAGCCTCCCCAGGAAGTTCAAGTTTGTGGGAGACATAAAGGTGATAAGAACAAGTGTGAAGCAGCAGAACCAACAGGTAGGGCAGGGCCCACCAAAGCTCAAACCCCCCTCCCCGGGACTCTGCAGGATTAGGGCTCAAAGGACAAGGAAGGCGAGTCAGGAGGGCTTCTCCCCAGCCTTCATAACCAAAGCCTGTGAAGGAATGCTGAGGCCAGGGGCCTGCCTGTCACAGGCCAGGAGGGAGGACTCTGCAGAATCTAAAAGGAATGAGGGAAGGGTTCTCAGTGCAGGACAGCTGCCACAGAGAATGTGGGCAGTGGGACACGGAGAAAACCCTCCCCAGTGTGAGGGCTGGGGCTGCCCCGAACATGGGCAGAAGGCACTCTCAGAGAGCTGTCTCCTGAAGTACCAAAAGCTGTCAGCCAGCACCAGGCCGACTGACGTCCCTAACAGCACAGAGCCGCCACTCTAGGTATAAATGTCCTTTAATCTTGACTAGTCCTCTCTAGAGGAGATTTACATACCACAGACATTGTAACAGATGAAAGGAAAACAAGCAGATCCACGGACGGCCCAGATGCTGGCATCAGCTGAAAGGACTTTTGATAGCTGCTGAGAACACGTGTCATAGGCACGTGATAAATTTGAGAGGACAGTGAGCTCCAGCAGAGAAACTGTCCTCTACAAAAGACCTGGACACACATTCCAGAGCTGGAAAAGCTGTATCTGCAGTAAAGAACCCATCAGAAAGTCTAACACCAAAGACAGAACAATGGCCAGCAGAAATGACCCCAACTAAAGCAGAAAGGAAACTAAATTAAAAAAAAAAAAAAAAAAACAAAAAACCAACCTTTTAAAGCACAAAAGACAATCAAGTTTGGGAAAGGAGGAGAAAAGATGTGCCATACCAACATTCAGTCAGCGAAAGCTGTACGGTAAGAGTGACAGGCTGGGTGACCGTTAAGAGACCACAGTAAACAACAGAGCTCTACCCCACTGTGCTTTCCATCCCATAAAGCATTGGCCATCACAGCTAATGCCAAAAGGGCAAGAACAAAGAACGGAAGCAAGTGAAATACGCTGGAGGAGAGAGCACAGTGCATGGCAGGTGACCCAGCAGGGCACAGGGAACCTACAAACCAGAATCCAGGGAAACGGCAGGGTGGGTCAATATGCAAAGACCAAGTGTGTTCTAAACACCACAGGAAATTAACACACACAAACTGTAACAGTAGTTATACCAAACATCTGGCCAGAGGGCTGGTACCTAGGTTCTATCACCAGCATGGGGCAAGCCCATTAACAAGTTAAACAAGCTCTGTGCAATGTTCTGTATTGATCAGTACAGAATGCTGCTAAGAGAAATCAAAACATGAAATAATAGGGTCATGTATGTCTTGAGGACATGTGTGTGATTTTCAGAGAGCAGTGTTCTCACAACACCACAAGAGCTAAACAAAACACAAACTGATAAGCTGATTCTAAAGTGGAACTATCAAAAATGAATGACATGGCCAGGTGTGGTGGCATACATCTTTCATCCCAGCATTTGGGAGGCAGAGGCAGGCAGATCTCTATGAGTTCAAGGCCAACCTGGTCTATAGAGCAAGTTCCTGAACAGCCAGGACAACACAGAGAAACACTGTCTTGAAACACGCCCCCCCCCCCACACCAACAAAAGGAAAAGGAATGAGTGACTAACAAGGTTTTCCCATGAAGTAAGGTCTCTTGACCCACAGCAAAGTGTGACTGCTATTGAGTAAGGACATTCTTGTTATAGACCAAAGAGAACTAGGGAGAGGAAACACAACTTTGTTCAATGATGCATTGTGGATACCAATCTGAGTGTTCTCAACTCGGGTTATTGTTAAAAAAAAAAAAAAGGAGAGAAGGCTATTTCTGGACTGACAGATACTACTTGGTAGTTAGGGACCAAAAGAGTTAGCAAAATCCAAAACTTTTCAATCTCTCTAAAGATGATGTCTGCTGTGGTAATTTGAATTAGAGTGGCTCCCATAGGCTCATATACTTGAATGCTTGGTCCCTAGTTTGTAGACCTGTCTGGCAAGGATTAGGAGGAGGTATACGGCCTTGTTGGAGAAGGGATGTCATCATGCCCCCCCCCCCTTCTCTCTCTCTCCCCCTTGTGCTTGTGGATCAGACGTAAGCTCTCAGCTACTTCTCCAGCACTATGCCTGCCTGCCTGTTACCATGCTCCCCACCATAATGGTTATGGACACAACCTTCTAAAACCATGAGCCTTCACATTAAATATTTTATAAGTTGCCTTGATCATGGTCTTTTGTCACAGCAATAGAAAAGTAACTAAGACATCTGCCAATATATTTCCAGAGAGCAAAGAAACAAAGAAGCAGCCCGGGACCAAAGCCCCCAAGATCCAGCATCTTCTTCCTCCCCATGTCCTACAACACCAACACCAACACACAGCTCTACAGAAACAATGCACTAAGAAAAATGAGGAGGAGGAGGCTGCAGAGTGTGCAAAACTTTCAGCCAAGAGAATGAAGGAAGCCAAAGAAGAACACCAGGAACAGACTGTCGGGAGATGCAGGCTGTACTTGCTGAGAGCTTCTACTTCTAAGTCTGAGTGAGTCCAGTTAAAAATAAGTCTTTAAGAATAAAAAGCTGGGCAGCTGGGCAGCATGCCTTTAATCCCAGCACTCAGGAGGCATAGGCAGGCAGATTTCTATGAGTTCAAGACCAGCCTGGTCTACAAAGCAAGTTCCAGGACAGCCAGGGCTGTTACACAGAGAAACTTTGTGCCTGGGTTGTGAAATATGGTGCCTTGAAAAACAAAAAAATACACAAACCAAAAAAAAAAAAAAAATTCCTGCATTCACCTTGGCCAGATTACTGGGGAGGCAGAATTGCTAACAAATCGCTACCACTAAAACCTCTGGGCCCGTGAATTTATTGTTCTTATGGAAAGACACAAACATGTTTGCCTATGTTTCTGGCATAATACACTCATAGCACTAGGCAAGGTGTATGACTCTGGTGGTCTGAGACTGTAAGATCACGAGTATGAAGCTTCTAGAAGAAAGAAGATCTTCACAGCACTGGGGTAGGCAGAGACTACTTAGGACACAAAAGGCAACAACTTGTAAGTAGTAAGCAGGATTTCTTCAGAACCAGAAACTGCTCTCGTCACAGATGCTAAGTGGGTACCACGTGTCAATACACTTGTCTGACAAGGCCGAGGCAGAACACAGATGGAATCTTGCAGATCCACACCAAGACGAATGAAAGAGAACACAACAGGAGCCATATTTCACAACCCAGGCACAAGGTTCTCTAATGGCCAGGCATTCCAGCAGGAAAGGCACTTTTTCCTCTGCTATTGGAAATGTGCAGATTAAAACACAAGAGGTACCTGGCGGTGGTGGCGCACCTTTAGTTCTAGCACTCAGGAGGCAGAGGCAGATGGGTCTCAGTGAGTTCGAGGCCAGCCTGGGCTACAAAGTGAGTTTGTTCCAGGACAATCAGGACTGTTATACAGAGAAATCCTGTCTCAAAAACAAAAAAAAAAAAAAAAACAAACAAACAAACAAACAAACAAAAAAAAGAGGCAGCACTAATGCTGACATTAGTGAGTGTCAGCAAAGTCCGAACTCCTAGGGCAGTTACCCAGCTAAGACGTGCCAAAGCTACACACCTGCTTAAAGAATGCCTGGGTGGCCTCCTGCCTGCCCTGTCAAGTCACTCCACTTCCGTTAAATCAAAGAAAAACAGTGTCACATGCACAGAGACATGTCTAAACTTGTTCACAGCAGCTTCATCTGTCCAGTGGTTAAACAGACCAACAGAACCCTGTCAACAGTAACAGCTACTGAGGAAGACAGATCCGTGGAGAAGACCTGAACCCTTACGTCTGTTGAGGGAGCACAGACCCAGGGCCCCTGTCCTGGGGCTCCACTTCAGCAGGACTTAGGAACCTAGCAAGCTGTGCCAGATGGAGCACAGACAGCAGGCAGGGAGGGCTTGCTGCAAACAGACAGGGCTGTCCCAGAAGGAAATACACCGTATACTCTGTGAAAGATCAAAGGATGTTTTGGTTATAAGAGGCAAGAAGGAGGAAAGGCAGAAGTCTCCGGGTGTAGAGGCCAACAGCCATGGGAAAGTAGCTGGTACATCCATTACAGAAGCAAAGCTTACAGCCCACACTGCCTATGTGCCCTCACTGACGAACCAAGAACTAACCACCATATTCCACACAGGAGACAGCCTCACCAGGTTGTAGAAGAGAAGAGCAGGAGATACAGGGACACTGGGGACACATGCTCATGTCCCTTCCAGAGGGAGGCCACAGTGTGTGGAAGCCAGCCCCAGACCTATTCTGTAGTTGGTAGACAGCATTACATAGGAATAGGGGGTTCTCAAGGTAGAGGGTCAACAACTCAGGAGCCTTTGCTGTGCCGAGGGGACAAAATTCACCCTCCTTGCTTGTGTAGACAGTACACTCACACACAAGCATGCTCACATGTATAACCACATCTGTGTCATCTACATCATCCACATGGGATACATATCACCATCCATGTATCTTGAGCCCTAGGGAGCTCTGGGGTGGCTACAGTGGACAGCTTGACACAGCAGAGAGGACAGCAGTGTAGGCCAGTAGGTAGTCAGTGGCAGCCACGTGGTCCACTGGACAAACAGGCATTGCAAGACAGCTTCCCAACACTAGCGAAGGAAGCAGAGGCAGAACCACTCTAGTAAGGAAAGACCAAACAGACTACTGGAGGGCAAGCCCTGAGAGTGGGGCTGCCTGACCACCCAGACCTGCCAGTGACAGCCCTGACCCCTCACTCCAGCCAGGCTTATCTTTCTTAAATCCTTCCACACATCTTGGTGCTAGGCCTGAGGTAGGAGGTGCTATCTTACCCTATCTACTGGACAGGGAGGGCACATTCAGTGCTATGGAGCACAAGCCCTGCCATGCATGTCCACGAAGACAGCAACAACCACATCCCAGCCACCTCCTCCTGTAACTGAGGTGACCTACACACACTTCCCATCTCTTGCTCCTGGCAGCAGCGCTGAGGCAGGAGGACAGCACAGCCAGGGTCAGCCAAGGGTAGGCTGCCTGGTGACAAGGGAGCCCTCAAAAGTAAAACTCTAGCACAACTTACTGCGCCATCTCTATGGTACACACACAGACGGGCACTCACAAAAAGGTGACGGCTGTGAGAACAAGTCAGGGAGCATGGGAACCAACGACCACCTTAGCAGGGCAGAGACAGGCCGAGGCCATGCCCACTCAACTACTCCAGAGCTGTGGGGAATGAGTGTGTATGCAACCGTGTCTGTACAGAAGGTGAACATAGCTGTCTCCATGTGTACACTATGTCTGTTTAATCCACATGTGACACAGGTTACCATCAATGTGTGATGCTTACTTGTGCTCTTACGTGACCTCTGTGGATGACACCTATAAAAGACATAGCAGGGTGTCTCTGGCCCTGCACAGGGACTACTTATCTGATGTCCTATCCTGGGCTGAGGACAGCAACACAACCAGCAAGTCCAGGGCCTCAGCTTTATGAAGTGAAGGGTGGCAGATGGGCACAGGTTATTTGTGCTGAATCACAGTGGCTAACGCACCTAGTCCAATGATGCCCAGGGTCTCTCCACGGATCCTGGCAGCTCCGGAAGCCACCTCTCGGATCTGCTCCACACTCTGGACCCGAGTGCCTTCCCGGAGTGCCTGATGCAGCCACGTGGTTCGTCGGTACAGGTTCAGGATGTGGCACAGGGTGGAGTCTGCCGTCTCTTCCACAGATGCTGCGGGCACATTGCACACTGCGATGCCTACAAGATATGTGGAGACACATGTACTAGGCCCACAGACTCCTGTCATCCACAGTCAGAGCTGCTGCTGCCAGAGCATACCCTAGGGTGGTGCTTCAGCAGGAGCATTCAGAAGACACGTCCCCCAGCCACCTAGGAGACTCCATGTCACTGGGCATACTCAGGCCCGTACCTGTAGCCTTGCAGAACACAGATGTGAACTGCAGGGACTACTCTCTGTCCCCTTGTTCTATTTCAAGTGAGTCATTTCTGGAGGGTGTGTGGGTCCTGTCTTGGTTCCTCCTTGTGTCAGGTACCTTTCATTTTTAAGATAGTTTCCAAAAATGTCCCGTCCTCACACCTTCGTAGGAAGCACAGGCAGAAGCATCCCGCTGGGATATGGGAAGTAGAGTTGGAGCCAAGGCCATTTGGAGGACGGGCTCATGGCTGGGATGATGGGGTCCTCCTCTGGGGACAAGGGCCAGGGGCAACCCAAGGCAGCATGGGCCCTTGGGAAAATTGGGGCACCATGGTTAGGGAAGAGAAAGCTCCATCTGACTTGCTCGCAGGACAGTGGGGGTTGTGGAGCCCTGGAGCCGGGCCATGCTTGGCCTGGGAAGCCGTGGGGAACTAGAAGGTGTGATACGTGTAGTGTCAGCAAGTCGGGGCAGTCAGCCCCAAGTTGTGCCTTGGCTTTGGCCCTTTGCTAGTATGGCCATGGCTGCTCAGGAAGGTTAAGTGTCCTATGATCCAGATGGGGAAAGAATTGGGCATTAGTGGCTTCATTAGTAGCCACCTGCCCACCCAGATAACTCAGACGAGGAATGATCAGGGCATTTGCCTATCCTCTGTCCTGTTTGCTTATTAGCTGCACTCAGAAACAAACTGTGCCCCCACCCCAAAGACAGATGGTAAGACCCACCCGACTCTCCACAGCTGAGTCTAAAGGAACCAAACTTGGACTAGCACTGGGCCATCCCCAGCTGCAAAGTGGAGCCTGTGAATTCTAGGGACTACAGAGACAAATGGTGGGGCCCTGTCCAGGGAGGGGCAGGTCAGCCATCAAGGTTTTGGCCCCTGTGGCTTGCCAGGGCTGCATGAACTAACAGAACAAGACTGACTTTCCCACCACACTACTGAAGTTCTCAGCTGTCCCGTGGTTCCCAGACAGGTCAGCTCTAGCCTCCCTCCGCAGCCTTAAGGAGCCGAGGAGCAGAGTGATGTCAACAGCACACTGGAGAGTGCAGTCCTGCTTTGTCAGTGGGCCACCAGCACAGAAAACAGGCTGCTCTAGAATGGCAAAGTATGGCTATGCTGTTTCAATAGAAATCCACGCACAGGTACAGATTTGTGCACGTGTGTACAATTTGAGCACATGTTGCTTCATGTGTATACATGCATGGCTTTAGCACACATTCCGTTTTCTGCTGTCTTAGGAAGAGGGCAATGACCTCTCTAACTGGCCCCTCGTCTCAACCCAAAGCCTAGGGCCTGGTAGGTTGGTGACAACAGAGTGAGTGAAGTCACACCCCCATCCTGTGCTGTGCACCACAACCTGCCCTACCCAGAGCCCCAAACCGCCTTCAATTCAAGGGGCAGTCCCAGCTCTACTGATTGTCCAGTAGAGCTGGAAGGTTAAGTGAGACCTCTTGGCCATGGGAACAGGGACTTCAGAGCTCCTACCTAGATCCCCAGCTGACTTGATGTCAATGTTGTCAAACCCACTGCCAATTCGGACGATGATTCTGAGGGCTTTGAACTTCTCCAGATCTTCTCTGGTCAGTGTGATGGTGTGGTACATCAGGGCGCCCACAGCCTCATTCAGTACCTGCATTAAGGGAAAACAGGCTGCTTACAAAACTCCCAGGACCCACCAAAGGTACCCAAAAATGCTGAGTGGCCAGCCTCCAAGAGAGGCAAGGGAGAAAGAGGGAACACAAGGGAAGACACCGGAAACACAATGAAGGGGCAGCTGTGTTCTCTCAACTGTCTCAGACAGAGCAGCATGTTACCAGCAGAGTCTCAGCAGAGTGTCCAAGGGCAAAGACTAGCAGCAGCACCTGCAATCAACCAGACTCTATGCCCAAAACTACGGGGCCCAGTCCACACCAGTCTCTGTAGAGAAGTACCAAGAGGACCCAAGTTAACAAATATATCCAAAGGTACTTGTCACCTGGGAGTGGGCAGGGCCAGCTTTTAAAAGAGCACCACGTCCTGCACAAGCCAACTCCACCTGTCCTCTTCCACACTGGCACACCACATCCTGCACAAGCCAACTCTACCCATCCTCTTCCACACTGGCACACCACGTCCTGCACAAGCCAACTCCACCTGTCCTCTTCCACACTGACATACCACGTCCCGCACAAGCCAACTCTACCCGTCCTCTTCTATACTGGTACTTCCTGCTGATCTGGTTGGCTGTGGAGCTAAGGTATTTTTCTGGGGCAGAGGCTGCTCCATGTGGAAAGGCTAGTGCAGCCTCTCTTTGCTACATCTACACGACCTCAATAGCCAGGTGCAGGACAACTGTCACTGAGGCAGAATGGCCTCATCTGTCGCAAAGAACCACAAGGGCGGACATAGTAGCCTTTCCACTCATGTTGGGCCCAGGAGCACCTAGATTACTACATGAGGAAGAAACAGCCAGGTGCTGAGGGAAGATCGTAAGAGGCTGAATCAAGGGCCTCTGGAATGGTGGGGTGAATAGCCCTGAAGTCTATAAGCTCAGGGCAGGACTGATGGCTGCCCTTGGCTTCAAGGGAATCAGGGCCACATATACTACTTAGACCTGTGTGGGAAAGTGGGTACCCATTTGACAGTGGAGAGGCATGGAGAGCCCATGTGAGAAAGAGTGAGTGGGGAATGGGCAGCTGAGGCAGCACAGGGGGTAAGTGTGGGCTCCCAGAGCCCACAAGTAAGGGAAGATTTAGTTAAGTCCTTGACAGCTTCATGCTGTATGGACTTCAGATGGGCAATCACAGCACAGGAAGGACCTGGACAGTTCCACAGAACAGGAGAGGCTGAGGGACATGGGGACCAATCCCACACAAATGATTATTGCTGAGGCCCATGGCATGTACAGTAGTGCAGACTAAAAATAGACAGATCTCAAGGTAGCATTGGAATGGGTTTGTAGTTAGGGACAGATTTAGCACCTGACATGGGTCCCTCACTATGTTGGGAAAGGGTTGGCTGTGGGCAGGACAGATCCACACCCTGAAGGTATGACATTTGTTGCATATCAACATGTGTGTATGGACAGCCAGCTTGCTTCTTATCCTTAGCACTTACCCAGGAGAGTAATGTCTTTTAAAAGCATGTTTCCGATGTCCTACAAATGTGCCAACAGGGAAGGGTGAAATCAAATCATCTGGACCGTTCATGGCACTGACTATTGCCAGTGCTGACCCCTCCATGATAAAAGCCAGTGTGTTTATTTCCTTGAGTTAATTTCCTAGAAATGGAGGGTCCTCTGAGGCTCTAGAACCTGTTGTCCAACTGACAATTAACTTCTTCATGCTACCACTGAGCTTTCTACAACTAAAAACACAACCTACTGTTCATCCACTACTGGTGCTTGAATTTGCCTTCCTGGGTGAAATCTGCCTGTCTGTTTCTCTGTGAATTTTCTCATAGTGTTATTTTTAATACCTAGTACAAAATCATCCGGCTGCAGGACAAAAACATACTAGGTTTGGGCTTGCTAGGTAATGGGCGAGCCAGGCAGAATACCACAGCCCAGGTCTACTCCCCATGTACCTCTCGTATACTCTCTTTAGTGTTTCCAAGGAAGCCTGCTGAAGGTGGGTGCTGTAGGCCCGTCCCCTTACACTAGGCCTCCAAGAATACCCTCTGCAAGCAACCGCCCACATGTCCCTATCCACCAGCTATGTGATCCCAGTGACTTGACCCTGGTGTACTTGGTGTCCTCCATACCAAGGGTCCCAGATGTTCACAGCAGGCATAGCATACAGTGACTAATGCATTCCAACCATCCTTGGATGGAAATGGGCCATGAGTGTACCCAGTAGCAGCAAGTTCTGAATGGAGCTCACACCCCAAACCACACTGAGGTTTCATGGTCAGGGCAACACTGGGTTCACTGTGCCAACCTCCCTTTGACAGATCACTGAAGCTCCAACCCACACTGGATGGTTTTATCACCTGATATGCATAGGAACAGCTACCATGTGAAACTGCAGCTCCTCCCATCTCACCATCAAGCCTGATATTTTTCTGCTGACACAGTCATATCTAGGCAGAACAGACACTGGCTGCTGAATCCTCTGCAGACTCTCCAACTTCACAGACACCAGGGGGTTTTGCAGCTATTCTTCTCCACGGAGGAAAGTGGCATCCAGGCTTTCAACTGTATCAGGGACTACCTGACCACCTGGAGGTGAACTGTGAGTTTTCAAGGGACCACAGAGGGGCTTGCTGAAGTGGTTGACAGAAGCAGTGCTTCTCTGGCCAGCTTTCTGCAAAGAGTTCCTTTTCCTGCTCACTTGGGAGGGCCCGAACGTCTTACCTGTGACCCTTGGGCCAGAGCACAAAGGGCAGTGCCCACTTGACCTCACTGAATTTTACCAGTTTACTTTCCTGTGTCATTTGAGCACGCCTACAGATTCCCTTCTAGACCTGCATGTCTTCTCTGTGCAGATATGTCAGAAAAGCACCCTTCTCCTGCTCTTCCAATTGCCACCATCCAATCAGAACACCATCCCAGCCCGTAACTTAGTTCACCAGCATTTTGTCCGTATACCTGAAGGCCACACACATTCCTGGGTCCCCTGCTCTGTCCCATCAGGGCACTAACAATGAGTCTCAGAGTCTCAGTACACTCTGAAAGGGGGAGCTGCTGGCCAATGGCAATGGACTCCTGCACAGTGAAACCCTCTTCTCTCAACCTTTGTCCTGGTTCCAGATGTATCTGCAACATGAGCCCAAGGTCAGTGCCTTGGCAGTCTGCTGGTGGCATGAGACACTTCTGCCCATTCATTTCTCGTACATCTTAGTTGCAAGGGACTTCCTCTGGCCTGGGATGTTCTGCACCCATGGGTCATCTCCAGTGGGGACTGCCCGCTGCCCTAAGCCCTCACTCAGCACATGCTGGGAGTGGTGTCCCTGTTACTTCTTTTTCCTCCTGGGCCCGTGTAGTCCTGAGCTGAAGGTCATTTGGCTGAGAAGTTGTACAGTACCCAGCCCAGGGGTGTTCTGAGATTCCTGTCACAAGTGACTTTCCCACACCAGTGGGCATCTCCTAGCCCCTCTCATAGTCCTTCTGGGTCCATGGCAGAAGAGCTAAGGTCTCTGGGAAGTTTTCTTCATCGTGTTCTTCACTGACAGTGTAACATTCTCATCTGCAATGCAGACAGTGACACTCAGCCAGTTGTGAGGACTTCCTGCTCTAAAAGGTGGAAATCCCCACGTAACAAGGATATATAAGACAGTTACTTCCTTTCCACACATAGAGACAGGTGTCCCACATGTTCGGTTACATCTTCATAGTCATTAGGGTACCAGACTCCGGTCTTGTGGCTGTGCCATTCCCAGTATATGGCTTCCCTCTTATGGTACAAGGTACATACCCAAGGCTTCAGCCACCATATCTGATTTCCAGCCAACAGAAAGAGGGAAGGTGATTTCCCTCAGTGACATCCACCCAAGGTGATGGGCACCTGTGGGTCGTCCCTTTCCTAAGACAGGCAGGATCTGTGGCAGGATACAATCTGCACAGCCATATCACCAAAGGGCACTGGGGGGCTGCCCAGTTTGGGCCTCTGTGAATCAAGCTGCCATACCTTCAAGTACAGTTGACCATGAGAATGCATGTCATGTGCTAGGACAAAGGCCCCCAAGTATGGCTGCTAGAATGCTTAAAGGTTGTATAACAATATAGAACATGCCATGCCTCAGGCTCCAGGCCCTTCACTAACACATTGTTCCCTATGTTTGGGGAAATCTTCCAGCACTGTGTCCCCAGCTTTTGCATCTAGCTCCTTCCCTCTGAGTTCTGGGTTCTATTAACTTGCCTACTCTTTGCTCCCACTCTCCTCCCATTCCCCAATTTCTCCACCAGGCCTAAGATTCAGGACTTCTGATCCCTTCCTGCCTACTACTATGCCCTAAGTGGTAATTCTCCCTTTTAGCTTTGGTGTCTTGCAGCTCTCTGTCTTCTATTGCTCCCCCATACCTACTACATGACCTTCACCAAGGCACTGTCTCTCTCGTGGCTGAAAGCAGTCCAACCCACAGTCAGCCTAGGGCTCCCATAGGTGAGCAGCTCTGTTTTCCTCACAGAGCCTTGCCTCCTTGTAACTGCGTATCTACATGGCAGTGACAAGTGTCCAAAGACTACAGACACACAGAGGCCAGGCTGCAATGACTGTCCCAGATGACTTTGCAGCCACTGGGGAGCAGGGCTGTAGGTCCACTCTATCCTAAATCTCACACCTGGCAGACTGAGAAGGCTGGGTAATCGGCCAGGGAAAGGTACATTCAGATATGAGTTTCACTGCCCTCTGGGTCTGAGGCACCATCTGCAGTGGGCCAATAGGCCCACCCTTTGAGGCCATGGTGCCACCAAGAACAGAGCCCACCACTCCTCCCAGAGGAGCAAATCTCTAGGCTAGCCAACCAGAGCATCCACAAGAGCAGACGCCAGGTCCCTCATGGTTGCAATCCCTGAAGTCTTTTTAGGTTTGTTGTAAAGAATGTTTTCAAGCTGTCTCTAGTGCAAAGTCTGAACTAGCTATGACACAAGCAGAAACCAGATGAGCACACTCCAGGTTACAGAGGAACCCAAGAGATGTAAGCAAACATCAATCCCAGAAGCTGCTCAGAGCTGTTAGCCACCCGACAACAAGCTCTAGGCAGGTACTGTGGGTGAAGGTATCGTGTATTCCAGGTAGCATCCAGCATGGTCACTGGCAGATGCCCACAGTTCCACTCCTTCTAATGAACTGGCTGTGATGTAAGAAACCAAGGAAATACAGAGTAAGCTCATCTCTACCTCCTGACAAGGCCAGGTACAGTGATAGGCCACACAAGACCACATGGTATTTAGACCTACGGTGGCCAGAGGCCTAGGAGCATGACTAGTGTTGTGTGCTGACTCGGATTGCAGCCTGAGGTTGCATGGCCCATGCTCTGGAGCCCCCCTACTCCCCCAAGAAACTTGGCCAACTTATGACACTACCTTCTCATGGATCTCCTGTGTGGACTGTGCATCACAGAAGGCTACTGTGGCCACATCCTTCAGGATAGGCATCTCCACTGTGCAGTCCCGGCCATCCAGCAGCGCCACCAGGGGCCGGGGGTGCATGGGCCCGTTCATGATGGGAGGTCGGACGCCTGCAAGAAAGGAGCAGAGCACTTAATGCCCTCAGCAGCTCTAGTCTGTGACCTAAGGACTGTGCTACCCACTAGAGCTGGAGAGATCAGCCCTGAGAATTTGTTTTACTCGGCATCTGTTTACACAGGGCTTTGTAAAAAGCGAATTGAAACTGAAGAAAGAAATGGAGTTTGCGACAGCTCACTGATGACTGAGTGGACTCAGACCATCAAGCTCTCGAGGGCACAGGACCTGAAATCCCTGGAGACCCTAGCGGGGCAGGGAGACAGGAGAACAGAGGAAGTAGACACAGAGGAAGTAGGAGACACCTCAGCCCTGACTTCCTATAGCCATAGGCTATCTTGTCAACACAGAATGTACAGATCACAAAAGGATGGGATTCAGGAAAGTGCCTGGTCACTCTTTGCTGCCTAAAGCCACTGTGTGACTGCCCAGAACCCCACAGAGACCACAGCAGGTGACCTGATCTGGTATCATTCCTAGTGGTAGATTTCAAAGGCCAAAAACCTGTGAGAGTAAAAAAGGGCTACCACACTCTGAGAACCTACCTCCCAGATCAAGGTGAGAAAGAACCTTAGGCCTGGAGTGCAACTCAGTGGAGCACTTGCCCAGTGGATGTGAGGCCCTGGGTCTGTTTCCTAGCTCCACCAAAGCCTCTATGGTTACAAAATCAGCTTGTTCCCAACATGACACCCTAGACTAGACCCCACTTGGGGCTAGGTACAGTACCAAGGGCTTCACAGGTACACAGCCAACACAGCAGTCCCAGGTACTGTCTGGCCACCTTGGGTAGGGCAGCAGACACCTTATGGAGACCAAAGGTAGCTCCACAGTAGCAGGCGGCACCAGGCAGGGCCTTGTCCAGCCCTAGAGCCTCCAAAAGAGTCAGCCAAGAGAATGGACCATAGAGAAGGCACAGTGGGGGGGGGGGGGGGGTAGGCGGGTGGAGGACAAGAAACAAGTTTCCACACAGTCCCCACTGAACAGGCCAGAGGTAGCCAGCCCTGCAACAGCTGCTGACTAGTGAACAGCAGCCTGTGAAATTCCCAGTCACCTTTCTCGCCTCTAGGTGCAGAGGCTGCCCCAAGCTGCCAGTGCCAAGGAAGTGCCTCAGAGAATCCATGTCACAGAAAGGCAGTGCTCTAGGGGCTATCACACCCATGTACAGCAGGGCTGGTGGACAATCACTCCTGAGTGCTTCCAGGCCTAGAACTGGATACCTGGGTTGTGACATCGGTCTCACTGACCACCCAGAGATAATGGAGCTGCCTTCTAAACAACACTAAGCCCAAGGTCCAGCTGTGGAACAGAGAGGTGTTGCTACACAGAGCCTGTCCCCAGTGTCAATGTGCCTATGAGAAGACACAGCTATACCCTTCCATGCCTTCATAAACAATAAAAGTAAAGGTGCCAAGACTCAGTGGACCCAGGTGGGGTCTGCAAGGTCCCCGGTCTGGCACTTGCATATTCCCTCCTTGACCCCTGTGGACCACATCCCTAACTACCCTTGTCACCAGACAGCAGAGGTGGACAAACAGCAACAATCCACTTGTGCTCCAACTTGGACTTACCAAGTGGCTTTTCTCACATAAAAGAATTCCTTCTTGTAGCAGGTAATGGACTTATTACTATTTTAAAAGGGTTGATACACATCTACTTTTCTCATTCCCCAGCTTGAACAGCACATTCTGTTTGAATGTGACGAGCGATGTCCATGTCCACAACTCCTCTAAGACTACAAAGCAAGTCCTCAGTGCACAGCCTGAACCTACTGCCTAGGAAATGGCCTACACCTCATGGAGGACCTGCCCAGCCTGATGGAAAACCCACTCTCTCGCCCTATAAACAACTCCTCAGGGAGCACCTATGGATGTGGGTCTTGCTAGGCTGGGGTCTGAGCCTGGATCTTCATCTAAAAGATGGGTATGACCCCCAGATTCATGTGGGAGAACAAAGACCAAGCCCTCTAAAACCAGCGGGCTCGTGGCGCCTCCTCTCCATGCACAGAGCTGCTCCAGGGTGAGGGTCCTCCCAAAGAGACCCATCCAGGAGGCAGACAGATCTAGTAACTGGATCCATGCTAAATAGGAACACTAGTCCAGGGCTGAGCTTACTTAAGAGCCTTTCCCAGGTGGAAGACAGAAAAGACCAGAAATCCCTGCTCAGCCTAGCTCAGGACCTCAGGTCTGCATTGGGGCACGCACAGCCTCAGAACTGATGCTCACGCTTCTTCAGGTAAAGCCTGGCCTCACACCCACCTCCACACCCTCGAGATACTTTTCTGACAGAAACCAACCCCTAGCACAGTAGCTGAATGGCTGCTGGCCAAGGCAGCCTGTAAACACCAAGCACATTCCTCAGGCGTCCCAGTCCTCAGCCGGAGGTCAGCCTGCCTAGCCTATGGCAGTGCAGCCCACGTCCCTCCTGCAGGTCCTCTGCAGATGGCTTCACCTGGCACCCCCTACCAACCTGACATTGCTTAATTGGGGCGGGGTTTCCACGACCATGAATTCGCCTGTCCAAAGCTTTTTGTCTTCAGAATCCCCAGGCCGAACCGCGTCCTGTCACGGAGCCTCATCCCACGTCTTATTGTCTCCAACCAAAGCTCTCAGGCTTCTGCTCCACAGCAGCCACTGAAGCCTGCGTCGGGTTCAAAGTCTTACTAAAAATCAAACACAAGAGACAAGTTAAAATGCCATCAAAGGCCAGCTAAAACTCAGACTCGAGGAAGCTTCCTGAGAGGGAAGCTTGTGCTACATCCTTAACCCTGTCCGGTTGCAGCTGCCACAAGACCAACTGGACAGCAAGACACTCACTCAGAGTTTGTGATTCCAGGTTGGGGCAAGCCCCCAAGTCATCTAGAAACAGCTCTATGGTTGGCTACCCCACCAGACTTCTGGCTCAGCCCAGATTCCACAGTGTTATCAAACTGGGAAGTAAAAGCAGCCAGCAGTGGGTACTTGGCCACACAACCACAGAAAGGGCCTACCAGCTTCCCTGGGACTCTCTCCTTTATATTTACATTTCCTGACATCTAAGGCAGTCCCAACCATGTCCCAACATGGATCTTTGAACAAGGCTATCAGGAAAGCTTGTCAGGTACTGGCTTCCCAGCATTCTACCCAACTTCCTTCCCAGGCCCTGCTCAAAGCATCCCTGCACCAGCTAACAGTCAGTCCCTTGGTTCACCTGAAAGTGCTGTCCAGCTGTGTTGAAAATGCAGGCCCTGATATCCAAACACATTTTGGCAGGCCCTGTAGCCCAGCAACCTAGGATACCACAGGTGAGCACCAAGCCAACCTCTGAAGCGTGTCACTGAGCAACCAAAGCCCTGGTCCCTGTTCTTAGCATGTGAACCCTACACAGGGCCAACCTCTCAGTTTAGCTAGACATCAGGCTGGCTAGGATAGAGCCTGGCCTTGACACCCTTCAACACCACCAAGAGACAAGACCACTTGTCAGCTCAGGCTCTGGAAGCTCATCCAGAAAGGCCACACGTGACCACCAATCCAAGGCAGGTGGGGGCCTCAGGACCCTGCACCCAGTGTATTTGGGGGACAGCTCCTTTCAGAAGGCTCACATACGTTTTCACAAGTTCTCTCTGTGAGTTCCCAGCACACGTGCTCAGTGATGGCTTCCAGGAAGGACATGCCCAGCCTTGAGGAACACCACGGACAATGCAGAACCAGTCAGTAAAGCAGCAACAATGCCCTTGAGTCACAGTCCTTCCCGTGCCAGGCACCTGCCACAGGCCCGACTCTCCCCTTAGTAGGTGCCATGATAGACTTTCCCAGCAGAGGGCGCCAAGGTGCCACTGCAGAAGGAAAGGACCTGAAGTCAGGATGCTGGAAGCTCTGACAGACCTGTGGCAAGGAGTGTTTGTTCCTTGCATGGATCACTGTGTGATCTGCAATAGCAAAAGCAGCAGCTATCTTGGCCGTGGGGACTCAGGGACCCTGTCTCAAACTACCAACCAATAAAAATCCTGGGAATGGCCAGCACTTCTCAGCTGGGACCAGATCCCTCCTACCCTTCAGCCATCCCCCATCCTCTTTAAAGGTAACCTGGGAAGGGATTCTGAAGCAACAGAGGGAATCTCCTCCAACTCTAGGCACAGATCCCTCTGGGGTACAAGGCCAGCTCTACTCCCAAGCAGCCCTCTCTGGTGACAAAGCTGTCCTATGAGCTGGTCCCTACCCACTTCCAGAGGCCAGAGGACAGAATCTGGCCACTCAGATCAGGTGGAGGCAGAATATGGAAGTGCCTGCCGCCTGGCAAGAATGGAGCTGAAAAGTAAGGGCAACACGGAGTAAGGTAGGCCAAACAGCGCTCCATGAAGCTCCAGGCCAGGCACTGCCAAAGGCATGGGTAAAGCACAGCAGGACGATGGGATGGTACGGAGGGGCGGTGTCCAGGAGAAATAAGAGTGTCACAGCCAGATGTGACCTATATCACACACACCAGGGAGGCACAGAATAGAAACCATGATAAAAGGCATGGATTTGCCACCAAGACTCATTTTCAGTAATGCTGGTCAACTCTGTGTGTCTGTCTGCCTGCGTGTGTTACAACAGAGACCGCAGGTCTTGATACCTGAGAACACCTGGCCATTTCAGTGCCAGTTGGGAACACTATCCTCACTAGAAGAACATAGGTCATATGTGATATTCCAGCTTATTAGGGGCAGCCCCCCTCCCTGCCCTTCTTAGTAGGACATCTTCCCAATGCTGTAGGGTGGCCGGGCCTGGTAGAGGACACAGAGGTCATGCAACTTACAGAAAGCTTCACTGGAGACTTGTCTCCAGACAAAGCAGCCCTGTGTGTATCTCCACTGGAGACAGTGGCAGGCAGAACATCACAGCCACACAGAACTAACAGCAGGGACAGCAATGCCTAGGGAGAGATCTTTCTGGGTCCCCACTATCTATGCCTCCCTGTGAGCTACAAAACCCGCACCCCCAGCCCATACAACATCACCCCGAGTCTGGCAGATTTTCCCTTGAGCCGCCCAGGCCAATGCAGCCATGTCCCTCAGTCTTCAAGCTTCTACACTGCCTATAACACAGGTCTGACACTAACTAGAGGACATGCAAAGACCTAGGACCTCACAGCAGCAAAGTCGGGTAAGACTGACAAGAGGCCACACTAAGAGCTTCAACTTTATAGAAATGAGCATGTCTCCTAAAGATACCACCCCACAGTCCACAGCCTAGGCTCTGGGAAAGATTTATGGTCACGGCCTTCAGCACCTAAGGGAAAAGGGCACTGCGGCTGCTGCAGGAATGCAGAAAGATTCAGGAGGCTGAGCATGTCTACCACACAGAACTCATAAAGTCACCGTTGACAGTGACTGTGAAGATACAGAATGCAGACTTTCAAGTGACATGGCTGAACTACAAAACCAACTCAACATAAACTGCTACTTCTCTTATGTAGCAGCTTACATCCCAGGGCTTGGAGGCAGGCCATCCTGCCCAGCACCATGCAGGCCAAGTCCTCTCCTGCTACCAGCAGGATAAAAGCTAGTGTACAGGTACTGCCATGCAGCAAGGACCCCAGGACATTTCTGCTTCACACACCATGCCAAGGAGCCACAGGGCCACGAGGTAACATGGGCAGGGTTCTACCCCAAAGGGGTCCTCAGCAGTACCTAGGTCTGAGGATGAATGTTCACAGAAGCCTGTTGCCAGGTTACACTGCAGGGCAAGCATCACTCTAGTTCAAAAGGCAGGCAGGAAACAGTGGGTTGTGGAAGGCCGGGGGCCAGGGACCTGATCCTACCTGGGACCCTGAAGGGAACGCTGAACCTCTCTGAGCCTGAGGCCCATCTGGAGAGAGGGTAAACACACAGCTGAAACCCAACTACAGGCCCACAGGTGACAGACGAGAGATAAGAGGCTAGAGCAAGAACAGTGTATGACTGAGGCCCCACCAAGAATCTACAGGCTTCAGTTCATATTATGCACAACTAGCATGGCACGGTGCCCGCAAACATCTGCGGAAGCGGGCTGACACCCACAGCAGGGCCATGCCTGACCGAGCTCCAGAGTGGAGCAAGGGCAGCGTCAAACCACAGCTGCCAGCCTAAATAGTAACAAGACAAGGAAACACACACAGTTCCGGAGAATAGTATCACCCCATGCTGTCCCTGAACTTGGCACATCCCACAGCTGGTACCCCATGTTGTAGATGAAACAGAGAGATCCCACACGAGCCCAGGCTCATATTCATGTCCACGGCTATCATTCTTCCAAAGACCATACTGCCTGAGGACTCAAAGATGTTGGCCCACTCTATAGCAGTGGACCTGATGTCCTGTGCGCTAGCTACACTGAGGTAGGCATCCTGTACACTCCTGTTTATGATGGACACAAGCTCTCTGATTCTGGAAATGACAAAGCAGAATCATGAGGACACATACACTACCTGGGGGAAAAAACCACGTGGTGTCATCTTGCTGACACCCTGGCTCTCAGGGTTTACCTTCCCGAATACTGGACAACTAAACTTCCCTTTTCCTTCCTAGAAGGCAAATTTGTCCTAACCAATCACAAATTCATCAGGACTGCAAAGGTTTGACAGGCAAGGCCAGGATGAAGGCTGTCCTCTTAATTTCTGGAAGGCAATGGGCTGGGCCCGCCCTTCACACACCCCACGGGAAATTCTGGCCTACAACCCTGATGGTCTGGGTGCAGAGCAGCTTTCCACACAAACACACACCCCCATATATACACATAGGCCTTCAGGGAGTTACAACTCCAAAATGGTGCAGTCTTGGAGGAGGGGTACCCACCACCAGCCCAGGATAGAGGGCAGGCCTGGAAGCCCTTACCCTGCCACACCCTGAAACAGGCTGACAGGATCTGCGAAATGGCCTTGTCTGATAAGAGGTGCAGCAGGCCATCACAGGGCGCCTCCCTCCTTCCCTCCTGCCCACAGTTCCCTATTTCCTGCTGCAGCACACGCTGCAAGGATTCTTCCTCTGCCATCTTTCAGGCTATGAGGAAGAAGGCAGTGTCCTTGTGAGGGCGGAGATGGGTCCAGGCCCTTTCATTAGTAAGGTAGATGAGCCAGAGAGGGGGGACACCGTGGGGCTCTCGGGCGATGGGCAAAAGCTCCTTAGGGCTCCGCAACCTCTAGGCCGCCCCGCCCGAAGGTGGGGTCGGCCCCACTGCGCGTGCGCCAGGCTGCGCGGCCCGAGAACGCCGCCAAGGAAGGACTGCCCTCCACGGCGGGACCCCTGTGGTTGGAGGACTTTCACAAATGAATAACAAACTTAAGTGGTCCAAGGCCAGGGGCCAAGCGGAGCATCACTAAGTCGCCTGGAGGCGTGATGGGCGTGTATGCCACCCATGTCCCCTCAGTGCCACCTTTTGAGAACTGCCCGCTCTCGGATCTGCCAACCCCAGGCCCAGGCGGGATCTGCAAGCTCGTCACTCCGGGAACACCTAGGTCCCGCCCGGATGTCCACGGGAAGGAGCCTCGCGGGGTCACGGACCAGGAATACAAGCCCAGCTCGGTCACAGCCTGGGTCGTAGCGCCACAGGCCCCTTTGTCACCTGCACGGATCGCGAGCGGGCAGGGGAAAATAGGGACGCGCACTCATGTGCAGCAGTTCGCGCATGCGCACCGCCCCGTGGCCACACCGCACGCCCCCCCCTCCCGCCGGCGCGCTCACCGAGCGCGCACGCGCACTCGCACACAAAGCCAGCGCCGCGCGCGCCCGGCCGCCCCGCCCCCGCCCCCCGCCCGCAGCCGGAAATGCGCGCGCGCGCGCGGCCTTACCGAGCGGCAGGCCCTTGTTGAGCAAGTGCGAGCTGCCCATTGAAAGGCGCGGGTGGCCGCGGCCCCGATGAGTCCGGCGCTCTCCGCCGCCGCGAGCCCTGCGCCTGGGGCGGCTTCGGCGCAGTCTGCTGCTCCGCCCGGCCGCCTGCGCCCGGCCGCCGCCGTGCCGAGCCGCCACCGCGCCGCCAGCCGCGCTCCGACCGACGAGCGGGCGGGGACACGCGGCGCGCGCGCGCGGGCGGGGCCTCGGTTGGTCTGCTGTTTGCCGGCAAGGCGGCGCGCTGGACGTACGCGGGCGGCTCAGGGGCCGCGCTGCCCGCCGGCCCCGCGCTCGGCCCCCACCACTCGCGCCCCTCCCAGGCTGGATCCCCTTCCTGGACACGCCCCCAGCTGTTCCCGCCCCGGGCCTCCCCTCCCCTCCCCTGCGCGTACCCGGGACTGCGCCTCTGCCACTCCTTGGCGCGGTGACCCGGGCCGGAGCCCGCTTGGTGGAGCAGCCCATCCGCGTGGGGCGCTACCGGGCTGGTTGCCGCGGCCTCAAGCGGACAGCGAGAGGGGCGCACCCGGCCTGAGTACGGCTGGAGCTGGGGCTGCAGACCCAGGACCAGGAGCTGGACAGCGCCCTAGCCGGGGAAGGTGATCTGAGTGGGAGGCTGGCTGTTGCTGGGACTGTCAGGCAGGCGTGGCAAGTGATACCACTTAACTGTTCAAAAAAAAAAAAAAAAATCACGAAAACAGCCCAAACTATAGGGTGCTGAAGGCCATCTTGTTACCTACGTCTTTTGAAAATCAAATCTTTGAGAAAGGTGGGCAGATCCAGTGACAGACGACAACGGTCTGGGCGTCTATTTACAGAACAAATGCTTTGAAAATACCTTCCAATTCGATCCCTTAGCAGACATAGATGGAGAAAAGGATCTAACAGGTGGACTTTCGAGCCTGCTACGGTGCTTCCTAAACAGACTAAGGGCTGGGGGAAGGCCAGCAAACATACACCTCCCCTTAGTCCCCACCCCCAGCCCGGACTGCTTCTCCCAATCCGCTCCAGTTTTCTCAGGCAGCAGGTAACTCCCTAGAGATCGTCCAAAGGGCTCCTCCCAGTTCTTCCATCCTAGCATGGCAACTCCATGGCAGCTAACACCTCCCATTTCTTCTCAGCCGGCCCAAATTCTCGTTTCTTCTTGCACAGTGCGACCAGGGCCACCACATAACTCCATCACTGTGAGGGATTGTATCAGGGCTTGTTTAAACCCCGTGGGGCCTCCCATTGCGCTAGAGGAAACCCAGGCTTCTTGTCACCATCACACTGACGTGGACCCGTGCGCCTGCTGTAGGAATACTCTTCATGCCTAGGCAGGGACAGCCTCTGCCGGCAGGGGTCTGCTCCTGAGTATTTGAAGTGGAGAGATGTGGAAATGGACAGGGGCTTCTGAACATTCCCATCCTAAGAGAGGCCTTCCGACTTTATGATTGCCCAGAGGCACCTGCACCACCTGCTTCTGAGAGAGGAGCTGGTTGGTGTCTGTCGGGCCACACTCACCCTGCCCTCCACTCTGCTCAGCATTGCTCAAATCCTGAAGCCCTGAGTCATGATCCTGGTGCCAGCCAGCCAGCCAGGGAGAGAGTGTGATGTTCCCCCTCGCCCTGACTGTCTCCACCCCAGGCCACAGAGTAGACTGGGTACCTGGTAAATGGACCCATCCTGCCTGCCTCACTCAGCTGTCCACCCTCTGGCACAGCAGTCTTCTTCCTGGGAGGATGAGAGGAACCCCCAGCTCTTCCCTTATTGGAAAACACTAGGTTTGCATCCAAGGAATGGGCCTGGTAACACGGCTTTTCTTCAGCTTAATGAAATCACATCTGTCTGCTGAGGCTAGAGGACACTCTGTACCCAACCGAAGAGACCTATGGAGAGACAGACTGTTCCCAAAGCACTGCCCTGTGCACCAGCCCTTCTTGTAAACAATTGGAGACTCTTAACTCTGCTGTTCTCAACTGTTGTTCAGATGATTACATAATTTACAGATAATAGTGTGGAAACTGGATGGGGCTTTAAGCATATCCACTCTAAGGCATATTCTAGGCTCTAAGGAGGTCGCCAGTGTAGTGCTCACTTCCTCTTCTGGTCACCAAGACATAGACACCCACATATCTGTTGAGCACCTAGGAAGCGTCTGAAAGGTTTAGGGGTGGTGTCCCAGTCAGTGAGGGCTGATGGTCCAGAACATGTGGAGCGCTGGAAGAGCAGGGAGCAGGCCCTGCAGAGACCCAAGAAAAGAACACTTCAAGAAAATGAGCAGAAAACTCAAAGCCCAGATATAACACAGGAAACAGAAGGCTGTGGCTGGAGGCCAAGAAGAGCTGGGTTTGCAGGCCCAGGGACTTTGGGGAAGGGATGTCATGGTTGTTGGGATACAAATGGCTGAGGCCCCACTGGGCTTGTCTGCTTGATGTGGATGGGTGACCCCAAAAGATGTCTAGTGACATCCAGAGAGGTCAGTATCAGGGACAGTAGGCAGAGGCCAAAGTCTAGCCACTGAGCAAAAAAGGTGATAGGCCAGGGGTTCTAGTTACCCCATCCTCTCCGTTTGGAATCAGGCTGAGACACACCAAGGAGCGGGTAAACAAGACTGTGGACAAATCTAGGCCTGTGTCTTGGACTTTGAACGACAGGGCTTGCAGAAGGCCACGTGTGCAACAAACTTCATACATGATGGAGCCCAGTAGGTAGGGCTCCTGGGAAGCAGGCACTCTCAGCTCAGAAACAGTTTCCTTCTCGGACCCATTTTATTTTGAAATGTAGCTGGAACCAACTCTTTCTCCCCAATATCTGGGGCACATCTTAGGATCGGGCAAATGTGGTGGTTCTTTCAGAAGTTGCCCTGGTCACCGTGTCTCTCCACAGCAATAGAGCAGTGACTGAGACAACAATAAAAGTGAGTCACCGAGCTGCACCTGCTTGGTGTCACTGTCCCTCTGCAGACCTGGTCAGTGCTGTGCCCTGGCTCCTCTTTGTATCAGTTACTTTTCCTGTCACCGTGACAGGAAACCTGACAGAAACAGCTTAAAGGGTGGGAGTTTGTTTTAGCTACAGTTCAAGAGTGGTAGTCCATCACAGCAGTGAGAGTGGACCAGTCCATGGCGGTGGGAGCATGCGGCAGAGCTCCTCACATCTTAGTAGATCAGGAAGCACAGAGCAGACGCCACCTCCAACTTCCCCCACACTCCCATGCACACGTACACACACACACACACACACACACACACACACACACACACACACAGCCTACTTCTGCTAACCAGTCCACAAGTCCCAAAAATTTCACAACCCCTCAAAACACTGCCATTATCCGGGAACCAAGTATCCAAACATACGAGAGATGTTTCAGACTGACAGCTGCATCCCCTCTGCATCCCCTCTGCTGAGTCTTGCCTTATTCCTGGTGCTGTCTTCTCTAGCTGGGATTATGGCCACCCATAGAGCTCTTACCTGCTATTCAGGGCAATGACCAGAGTCAAGACATTTACGCTCATGAGTGATGAACAGCTGTCTGTGCATATGGCCCTGTGTTTCTCAAAGCTCCCTGACACATCCTACCTGCTGAATTTCTTTCTTTGACAGTTCCCATTCTTGAGTCAGCAACGAGGATCCTCCCAAGCTCCAAAGCTACCGGCATCAGACTAGAAGGGAGATAGACACTGCCAGGAGAGTGGTTTGATGTGGCCAGAAAATACAAGACCAAGCCTGCGCAAAGATGCTACTGCATTCAGCTGAACTCCACTGAGCATGGCGGCCCATCGCTTCCCCGTAGGGCTCCAGTGGGAATATAGTGGAAATCTGTAAGGGACCCACACCATGAGACTGCAGAATTTGAGCCTCACAGCAGATCTGCACCACAGGGGCCACAAGCACCCATGGACCCTGGAGCTGAGGCCTCCCTTTCCACCCAGATTCTCAGTGTTTTGTGAAAAGCCATGCACCATTAGTGCCAAGGTTAATGTATCTCCTGGCCTCAAGATTTCCCGTATCCACAGCTATAATTTGTCAATATGTAATAAAAATTTAAAACATTGTTACAAAATATTCACAACACAACGTGGTTAATCTTGATTGACAGCTTGATTAAATTAAGACCAAGGAGGTTTTTCTACACACCTTGGGCTTGTCTGTGAAGATATTTCCAGGAGGACTAAGAAGGAAGACTCTCCCAGAATGTGGGTGGAGCCATCACCATAGGCTGGAGCCCCACTGAAGGGAAGGAAAATGAAAATAAGTAAATAAATTTTGTGGGTGAGGTGGAAGGAGTGACCGGCAGATCTGTGCCTCACACCGCAGGCTCCCCGTTAGCCATGCTCTAACTCTTGTGGCACCAGACATTGCCCTGGGATCAAAATTTGTATCCTTCTGGGTGAAGGAGCAGCTTCTGGGGCAGCCCTGAAAGCTGAGTTGTCTTTTGGTCACATCTGGTAATGCTGACAAGATACAGTTTAACAATAAAGAGGATAGGAAGAGATGGTCAGCTCCCTCTTTGTTCCCTGAGGCTCATGTTATGAGGTCAGACAAATGCCAAAGCATCCCTGGAATGTTCCATCTCCAGATGTCTGGAGGACAAATATTTCTGTTGTTAAATGTTGCAAGTTCTTGCTGTTCCAGCTTCTGGAGGCCCCTTGCATTCTCATGTGAGTGGAGCTTGAGTTTTGGCTTCTCTAAGCTGCCTTGTGTTGAATCTGTACCTCCCTTTGGGTGGCAGTAGCCTCATGGCAAGTCTTCCTGTCCATGAATATGGGATGCCTTTCCGTGAATTTATTCTTTGGTAACTGTCCTTCATAGATTTTTAGCATATGGGGCTCTCCTCTCTTTGGTGGGTTCACTCTCAGGTGCTGAGCTCTTTTAGAGGTTGCTGTGTATGGGATTGCTTCCTTTCTAATTTAAATGTGTCTTCTTGGTCTTTCCCTTTCTCCTCTATACTTGGCGTAGGACTTGTAGTAAAATGTTGAGTATCAATGGTGAAATCAAAACAGGGACTTTGAGGTGAAGGTGATATATACCAGAAGGCTCGTGTCTGTCTCTCTTCAGAGAGTTGTGTCATTTCATGATGAACTTTAGTGAGCTCTATAGCCATAAGCTAAGCACTGCTGTTAACCCCATTTCACAGATGAGGAAGCTGAGTCAGACAGAAGCAGTCTGCCTAGTGCCCCATGCACAGCTAATGGCAGAGCTGGGACCCCACAGCAAGCCAACCTCACAGCCCAGGCATGACAGGCTATAACCTACATTGGGGTGGGTGGAGTGGCCCAGGCACTCCTTGCTGCCCCTGCAGTTCTTTGTTGAATAGCAAAATCCTAGAGAAACCCAGCTTTGCTGGTTCCCTTTCTGCCTCCTCTCTCTCTCTCTCTCTCTCTCTCTCTCTCTCTCTCTCTCTCTCTCTCTCTCTCTCTGTGTGTGTGTGTGTGTGTGTGTGTGTGTGTGTAGAAGAAGTGTAGGTGTTACGGAATCCAGACCTCAGAGCCCCTCTAGGACAGGGACCCGCATACTCAGCACTCTCCCTGACTCATGTCCCTTCCTCTCCAAAGGTGGCACCTTGCTAACAGACACCTTCTGGTAGACCCAAGGCATTGAGTGCTGCTGTCCTGGGCTCACAGTCATCCTGTGCCGATTTCCGTTGTCAAAATGTCTCTCGTGGCTTGAGTATGCTGCACGGAATCCTTTAAAGACCCAGCTGAGGCTGCACTCAGGTTTCCGTCCAAGAGATCATTTCTTTCACTTCCTCTTCGGTTTTCCCACTGGCATACCACTGCCCGACATGTTCCCTGGAGGGGGACTGCCATCTCTGTTTTGAAATGGAGATGATGATACCTCCTGAGGGAAGGCAGGATTACAGCCCCTCCTGCTGAGGACTGAGCTGGATCTCCCACTAGGCACAGGCTCTTTCCCTACCATGTTCACATGTCCAAGCTAAAGATGGCCCCCTCTAAAATGATTATTAACAAGTTCTCTGCTGAACTAAAGCAAGATAATTTGAGGGTGAGCAATACTGTTTACCTGAGCTACAGCGTTCTGTATGGTTGGAAGGAATCACATAAAATCATTTGCTATCTGCTGCTGACTATGCACTAACTGCCAGACACAAAACCACTGGACACATAAGAACTTTTCTTTTTGTTTGTTTGTTTGTTTTTGTTTTTGTTTTTTGAGACAGGGTTTCTCTGTGTAGCTCTGTGCCCTTTCTGGAACTCACTCTGTAGACCAGGCTGGCCTCGAACTCAAGTGCTGGGATTAAAGGCATGCGCCACCACCGCCTGGCCACATGAGAAGTTTTCTAAGGTTTTGGTTGGGGACGACAACTTGTCCTCTGCTGGTGGTGTTGAAACAGTCATGGGGAGCACGGGTTCTTGCGCCAGGCTGGTCTGCCATACAGAGCTCAGTCAGGACATGGAGGCCCACACCAGGGGCCTAGTGAACAGTGTAGTCAAGCTGATGGCACTGAACTGGTCCTATACTTCCCACTTGATAGATGCCCTCCAAGTGGTTGCACAAGCAAGGTCAGATGGAGTGTTCTAGACCTCCTGGGAACTGTAGGCTAGGCCATGGTGGCAGAAAAGGAGGCCTGCCACTGGTCAGTCCCACTTCTCACCTCTGCACCCTCAGCTCCTTTGTAAACTGAAGCTGAGGGCCAAACTGAGCTAAATCCCCATCAATATCCCTTTTAAAGATTGATTTATTGAGTGATTGATTGATTGATTGATTGGTTGGTTGGTTGGTTGATTGATTTTGTTTTTTTCCAGATAAGTTTTCTCTGTATACCCTTGACTGTCCTGGAACTTACTCTGTAGACCATGCTGACCTGGAACTCAGAGATCCATTTGTCTCTGCCTCCAGAGTGCAGGGATTAAAGGCGTGTACCACTACACCTGGTTATTTATTCTTAAAACTGAAACTCACTGTGATAGCCCTGCCTGGTCTGGAATTCATTCTTGCCATGTAGACAAATTTGGCCTCGAACTCACAGAGATCTGCCTGCCTCTATCTCCTGGGCCCTGGGATTAAAGGCGTGTGTCATACCCAGCTTTTTATTTGTTTTATTTATGTGTATGTGTTTGTATATCTGCATGAGTGTGTGTGTGCCACATGCATGCAGGTGTCTGCAGAGGCCAAAAGAAGGCATCAGATCCCCTGGAGCTAGAGTTAAAAACAGTGAGTGCTAGGAACCAAACGGTTCCTCTTCAAGAGCAGCGACACTCTTAACTGCTGCGCTGTCTCTCCAGCCCCTCCATTCCTTCCTGTTCTTGGGGATGCTCACATACATGATCTGAACACACATGCCCAAACATGTCCACAGCCTCACGGGTACCTGGCTCACAGCTACCTCTGGAACCCATGCATACTCACAGGAAGGCATCTTCCTATGAATGCTGCCATCAAGAAAGCAGCTCTCCCAGGCTATGGCCACAGGGAATGCTGGGGCTTCAAGAGCATGCTCCGTTCTATGGAGTCCATGGCATGTCAAACCGTGAACTCTGGGCACGGCCTGCATCCGAGTGCTCAGAGAACTGCATGACAAGTGCAAGCCACTTGCAAATAGTGTCACGTAGCCTCAACTCTCCCACAGCAGAAAGAACTCATCTGATGTGGGCTTTACATATTAAAACATTGAGCCCTAATCACTGGAGTGCTTACACCTCCACAGAAGAGAGTTCCAAGAAGTCACTGCATTCATTTTTCTCTGTTTCATTATATTAATAAAGGAATTTAAAGTTGTTATTAGTGCCCTGCTGTGTAACTCAATCCTCCTACCCCAGCCTCTGGAGTGCTTGAATTACAGGCATGCACCACCATATCTGGTTCAAATTTTTCTAATTAAGATTGTGTCTATAACTCAAGTGAATAAAATAAACAGAAAAGCTGAGTGCATTGGTGACTTGGCATAAAAAAATGACTAAAATTCAGGGAGCAACATTATAAGATGTTGGGATTTTAGAATGAGTAATTACCCTTGGAAAGCGGGGGGACACTCGGTTTTAAAGAATAGCAGATCTATTTTTATTGTAGTGAAAATTCATTCACACCAAACATTCTGGGAGTTGAGCTGAGTATCGTTACTGCTGAGGGTATCGTGACTGAGGACAGATGGAAATTCCAGCCCTGAAGCACTCTTCTCCAGTCTCTCCCAGCTTGCTAAAATCAGCCTTGCAGGACTTCTGCCTCCCCACAGGCTGTGGAGGCTGACAGAACACAGTCTGCCCAAGAAAATGGCCCTGCCCGCTGAAGCATGGGGGACAGCTGGACAAGCCATGGCAGCATTGCTTCTTTTCCTAATTTCATCAAATGCCTACAGATTCCAAGAAGCCTGAAGGAGCCAAATTCCAGAAAGTCTGCAGCCCTCCCTGGGCACTGGACTGTGGCTGCTTTCATGTCTGTGGAGAAAAGAGAGGAAGCAAGGTCAAGGAATGTACAGTGAGTGAGTGACAAGGACGAACCCTCCCAGGCCAGGGTAGGGCCTGCGTTCTGTTTCCAGCCTTCCTGTAGGTCTCACAGAGCATATGGGCCTCATGTGTGTAACTGCAGGCAAGAGTCCTTGAAGGAGTCTGTCTTAGTTTGGGTTTTTATTCTGCAAAAAGACACCTTGACCATGGCAGCTCTTAGAAAGAAAACATTTAATTGGGGTGGGTGGCTCCCTTGCAGTTTCAGTTTCAGTCCATTGTCATCATGGAGGGGAACATGGCAACATACAGGCAGACATGGTGCTGGAGCTGAGAGTCATTACATCTTGACTCAGAAGCAACAGGAAGTCGACTGACAGTCACACTGAGAAAAGCTCGAGCCAAAGAGACCTCAAAGCCCACGCCCCACAGTGACACTTCCTCCAACAAGGCCACACCTCCTGATAGTGTCACTCCCTTTGGGGGCCATTTTCTTTCACACCACCACAGAGTCCCTCTTAGATGTAAGGCTTCTTCTGAGTACACACCACAGCTTTCTGAAGTCTGAGGACAGGGTAGGGGGCTAAGAAAGATGCCCAGAGTCCCAGAAAACCAAGTTGTAAAGCCTTGAGAGAGCCGAGCTTCTCTGTCATCCACACGCAGACCCTGCAGGGAAGTTCTGCTGCAGGTTAGTTCTGATCTCACTTGCAGTCTATTTACAGTGACTAAAACCTCATTAAAGTCACAGCACAACCCGGACTCAACTTCAAATAAATAGGTTCACCCTGTCCCATGAGTGTTCTGACCAAGGAGGAAGTCTGCCTTTCCTAGACAGATACTATTTATGTGTGTCTCAACAAGTCTTTATCCACAATGAACAGCATAAAGTTAAAAATTACCAGACACATGAGGAAGAAAGTAACTTGAAGAAGTGGAATTGATTCTGTGGTCAGAAGGGACTTTAACCATAAGTAGAAATCAGAAAGGGTGGACAGCATGCATAAACAAACAGGAAATTTCAGGAGATAGGAGTCATAAAAAACACCAAAAGGAAATTCTAAAAATAACAGTATGGCATTGGAAATGAATTAATCAGAGGAAAGGATCTGTGAACTCGAGAATAAGAATATGTTAATTAGGGCCTACAAGACAGCTCATCAGGTAAAGATGTTTGCTACCAAGCCTGGTGACTGAGTTGGAGCCCCAGAACTCATATGGTAGGAGAGAACCTACTCCAACATATTGTCCTCTGACTTCCACACATGTGCTTTGGCATTCATGTACACACATGTATACACACACGGTGAATAAAAATACATTAAAAAAAAAGAAAATATGTAATACCCAAACTCAAACACAGATGGAAAAAATAGTTTTATAAAAGATATCTGATCTATGTATGATGTTATACTGAGGAGGCAGGAAGACCATGTGTTTGAGGGCAACCTGGGCTACACAGTAAGAGACGGTTTCCCAAAACATCCTGGAAAAAGGATGATAAGATGGCTCTGAAGGTATAAAATACTTACCTCACACCCAGGCCCTGGAACCTATATAAAGGTGGAAAGGGAGACCTGAAGCATGCCATGGCTCACATTCACCCACCCACCAATACACACAAACAAATGTTAAAAACAGAAACTTGAAGCCTTAAAGGAAAACAATATCAAAACAAAACAGAACAAAAACAAAAGAAGGCAGTGAGAAAGCTAATCAGGTCATCTGGTTAAGGGGCTTGTCACCAATTTTAACAACCAGAGTTCAGTTCCTAGAATCCACATGGAAGGGGAAAATACAGACTCCCATAAGTTATACCCTGATTTTCGCACATTTACACAGAGAGAGAGAGAGAGAGAGAGAGAGAGAGAGAGAGAGGGGAGAGAGAGAGAGAGAGAGAGAGAGAGAGAGAGAGAGAGGAGAGAGAGAGAGAAGAGTACAGAATAGCTGCCAAAGGATTAAAGAAGCCAAAAGAAGCCGGGCGGAGGTGGCACACACCTTTAATCCCAGCACTCGGGAGGCAGAGGCAAGCAGTTCTCTGTGAGTTCGAGGACAGCCTGGGCTACAGAGTGAGTTCCAGGACAGGCTCCAAAGCTACACAGAGAAACCCTGCCTCAAAAAAACCAAGAAGAAGAAGAAGAAGAACTGCAGGTGAAAGACCCTAGCCCTTCAGACTTACAACCTCAAGCCTCAGGAAAAGAGAAACTTCAAGCACCAGGAAATGAGAAACTAAAAATCTAGTTCCAAGGGCAACCTGACTTAGCCATTGTTCAATCTCCCCTGCAACCATATAACAATGTAAAAAGATTTCTGTTAAGAGATGTGCTCAACTGTGACTGGGATAGTTGCAGGTGTTCCAGGAAGGACCACTGTGACCTGTATGTAAACTCCACTCCTGCCCTGATACCCCCCTTGAGGTTTCAGGAAGAATGTACCTGTTGATGTAACTGTACCCCCTCTGTGATCACTCTGTAACCAGACCATGATCTTGTGAAAGGAAATTGTATGGGAACTGTAGCCTTATGGCTTTTGTGAGTTTTCCCTTTAAAAAGCACTCATGGGGCTGCAGTAAGATGTGGCTCTTGCTCTTAGGAGCAGAGTTTGCCCTTCTATATAGAAGCTTCAATAAAAACCTCTTGCTATTGCATCAACTGAACAGGAGTCTGGGTTCTTGGGGCGCCCACTCAAGACCCCCAGATTTGGGGTCCAACACAGGTAGGTAGACAAGACACTAAAAGGAACCAAGGTTGGCATCAGCTGCTGGAGGAAAACTAAACTGCAGGGTTTGGTGGAGCCACAGAAGCACAGGGCCACCAAGGTAAGGTGTAGGACCTGTCTAAAAAGATAGGTGGGTGGGTGGGTAGATGGGTAATGAGTGGACAATTTAAAATTCAACTGGACCATGTAAAGCCCTGGGGATCAACTGAGTTGAAGTCCTGGGAGAGTCAGGAATTCTCTGCCTGTTGGTCCCTTTACCCACACACAAGGTGTCTGGATGACAGGTCAGGGTGCTGTCACAGTCATCAAGTGGAACATGCCCTCCTACTTATGGGTTCCAGGTGACAGCATTGCATCTTTCCTTGTTATAATATGCTCCATACGCTCCTGGGCCTGGTTCATCTGATGTGTTTTTTAAGGTTTATTTTACTTAGTTATTTGTCTACATGTGAGTGTGTCTCTGTATAAATAGGAACAGGTGTATGCAGATACCCGCAGAAGCCAGAGGCATCAGATCCCCTGGAACTGGGGTTATAGCCTGTTGTGAGCCACCTAATGTGGATGCTGAGAACTGAACGTGGGTCCTCTGTAAGAGCAGCAAGCACTCTTTACTGCTGGGCCATCTTTCCAGCCCCTCTGATATGGCTTTAATATCTCCATGCGCTCCTATTTTTCTGATCTACTTTGATAAGTTTCTAGGTGGTAGCTTTTCACTTGTATAATCAGTCCATGCCTCATGGTTAGTGCAGGGCATGTGGTGTCTTCTACATCCAGGAACAAGGTGCAGAATCATCCTGCCTCTGCATTTACTCTCAAAACAGAGCTGAGTGCTATGAATAAAATGGAGTCACCTCGGGTAAGGCACAGCCTGAAAGCCACTGTTCCAAACAATGTGGAGTGTCTTTGGGCAGGGTGTGACCTAATCTTCACAGAACAAGACTAAAGGTGAACAAAGCTGAGAAGGCTCATTTCTGGAAGGCCTGCACAGTAGGTACAAGCAGAGCTCTGGAGGGTGAATGAATGGCGTTGTTAGAAACTGAATTTGCATGAAGAGATGAGAGAAGCAAGAGACTAGATATGTAAGTGAATGAGCAACACTTCACACACTTATGATGCACATACATGTTAGGAAGGGAAAAAGCAAACGGAGAGGGTCTGTTTACCATCTATTTGGAAAGAGATTCTTTCTCTAAACTGTTGACTGCAAAAGCATCGGCACTCTGTTGGGGTTATAGTACGACAGAAGCAAAACCACCAGAACACAGGCGCACCAAGGAGGAAGGACGTCAAGTAAAACCACACTGATGACGGTCTCATTTTATGGATGCAGCATATGAGCAAATCATGAATCTCTAGAGCCATACCTCAAAATCGGCATGGAGGGTCCTACTGACCTGTGTCAGAAGAGACACAAGAGACACTAAAATCCAAACGCAAGCACCTGACCAGGCCTCGGTCTCCCCTTATTTGGGTCTCACTTAATCTCTCTAATAAAGGCTTTGTTTTCTGTTTTGCCGTCTTGCCTGATGTTGCAGAGATTCACTTTGGGGTTGGTGGAAGACAGTCGTGAGACTCCCACATGGGCGCAGCAGGTCCATTTGAGAGGCACAGTGAGGGCCGCAGTTCCGCCCCTTCTCACTGCCTACCACCTTTTGGGTGCCATTCTGTGTCCTGAGCCCCACACTCCATCTGAAGGGGTGTAGGGAAGGGAGGGGCAGTGCTCTGGCCTGGCCCTGCTTCTGGAAGGAGATGAGGGCATAGAGACCCTATGCTCCCCATCCCCAAGACCCCAGCTCTGCCTCTGTCTTAGTGAGGGTTTCCATTGCTGTAAAGAGACACCATGACCATGGCGACTCTTAAAAAGGAAAAGGCTTACAGTTTCAGAGGTTTAGTTCATTATCATGGGACACGGCAGTGTGCAGGCAGACATGATGCTGGAGAAGTAGCTGAGAGTTCTACATCTTGCGCAGGCAACAGGAAGTGGTCTAAGACTTTGGGCAGTATCTTGAGCATATATGAGACCTCAAGCCTGCCTCCACAGTAACACACTTCCTCCAACAAGACCACACCTCCTAATAGTGCTACTCCCTTTGGGGGCCATTTTCTTTCCAACCACCACATCCTCTCACCATAAGCCCACTCATCATAGACTTCCCAGGATACTGGGATCTGGAACTTAGGTCCTCCATAATCTGAAGGAGGGGAACCTTGTTTCAGGGAAGATGGGAGAGGCAGACACTCCAATGCATGTGGCTAGCTGAGAATCGTGCCATTGGGTAGGCTGCATGCAGCTCAGTGGAGGAACGCTCATCTATATCTGGGAGGCCCAGATATTAGGTCTCCAGCATCACCAAATGAATAATAAAAGAATCACCTTGCTGATGCAATAAATCATGGCTCTCTCATTTATCACATTTAAGTAGATAAAGTGAGAAATGCTAGCACAGAGTTGCACTGTCAAATCCACCTTCTGTTTTGACTGACAGCAATTAGGGCAGCTCTGCAAGCTGCCAGCGGCGGCTCCTCCAGTCTCCAGCTTGCCCTCCTGGAAGTTCTGGTGTCACCAGAGGGGCCTGGGCTCCCACTGGGAGGTGGTTCTTTGCTCATAGGACTTGCTGTTGTACCTTCAACAAGTATATATCATAGATAGATGATAGATAGATGATGATGATGATAGATAGATAGATAGATATGACATAGCATGACATGACATGACATGACATGACATGACATGACATGACATGATATGATATAACTGTACTAGGCATCCTCTTTCCAGGACAGAAAATGTTTCTGTAAGAAAACAAAAAGAAAACCCATTCTGATGATTTGACAATGAAACTGCCGCAGTGGCAGGATCGCTAACAGCCGCTGTTCCAGCACTGTCCTTTGTAGATCAAGACACGCATTTCCACGAAGCCTGGGAGTGGGGAGGTATGACGCAGCATGTGCACGCGCTGCTAACCAGCCAGTAACTGTGACAAATGGAATCCCTGGCATCTATGGTGACAGATGAAATGACATGCCAAATTAATAAAATAGGGACCACAAATCATGCATTCTTATGAAAGGATAATTTTGTGATAACCACGTAATATGGAGGCCTCCAAGCAAGAGACTAAATTACATGCTGAGAAAATCTGGCATTTTGTGATACACCTCGAAATCTGCCTTTCTCCAGCAGCCGGCGAGGGCAGTGGACAGTGTCTATAAACATGCTTTGCAAAGCAGCTGACGACACAGCATGACGACGACGACACAGCGGCTGCTGGGATCCGGGGCGCTGCCCAGAATAACGACTTGTCTAACGCAGTCTTCCGCAAGAAATCATTCTCACTAACACCTCCGTGCTTAACGTTAAAGCTACATCATTTTCACTGCTGTCCCTATCAAGCGGAATTATTACACTAGAGATTAAATTCCTACTTTGACTTCCTGAAGTCAAGATCACAGGGCTAACCACCTTCTGCATCCTCTGTGCTACTGAAGCTATTTTCCTCCAGCCTATCACGGCTGGCGCTCATGTTGGTAGTTATTTGCCAACAGAGCTGGCTCAGAATGTGCAGTCCTTCCAGCTTTTGTAAGAATTTGAGTACTAGCTATTCTCTGCGGTACTGTCAATCATCTGCTCCTCCATCTCCCACTGGCCCTCAGAGGAGGGGAAAGCCATTTCTTCACCTCCCTGCCCCTCCCCAACCTGGATGCTCACGACTTGGGCATTGTCTGAGAGACACTGTCTCAGTTCCTCTGCAAACAGCTGTTGGTTCCTGCTGTGTTTACCTCTTTAAGCATTTGGTCCAGGGAAGGAGGTTGTGCCAGGATCCAGGGCAGCATGAACTGAAGACATCTTTGGGAAGTCTGCATGCCGGCACAGGAAGCCTCAGCCTCTGGAGCACAGGGTCTTCCTTAGCCTTTCCATGCTGCTTGTGGTCATGGTCTGAGAGGACACAGCCTGGTCATGGTCTGGGCCAGACAGCCCATCCCCCACCCAGGGAAACTGGCTGCCTATGTCCCTGCCCCCTGTTGAGGCCTGGATTAATCAGAGAGCATAAATCTGCTTTCCCTTCACCAAAACCTTAATACCTCCACCCAGAAAACTGCCCTTAAAGGGAGGCATCATTCCTCCCAAGACCTTCATGCGCTTGTTTGGGTCATCTCTTCCTACATACATCTTAATCTCAACATTGCTGTTTTATTTTGTTTTGTTTAAATAATTCGATTGTATTTTCCTAGTATAGATTCTGTTGTGTAGTTATTAGTGTTAACTAATGATTTATAATGAAAAGGAACAAATAAAAATACAAAATGTAAAATTTGAGGAGAAAAGGAGCACCAGGAAGTAGAATAAGCTAAGCCCTGTGTTCAAGGAGATAAACAGATTAAGAAATGGAATAAAGCAGGGTAATGGGGGCACATGCCTTTAATCCCAGCACTTGGGAGGCAAAAGCAGGTGGATCTCTATGAGTTCAATGCCAGCCTGGTCTATAGAGTGAGTTCCAGGACAGCTAGGGCTACACAGTAAAGCCCTGTCTCAAAAAAATAAAGCAAACAAACAAAAAAGAAATGGAATGGGGAGTGGTGACCTCAGGGCAAGATCCTACCCAGCTAAGTTTCCAATTTGTGAAAAGGAATTAAAGAAAACTTTCGAGCCACTGTGGTGGTGGCACATGCCTTTAATCCCAGCACTCAGGAAGCAGAGGCAAGCAGATCTCTGAGTCTGAGGCCAGCCTGGTCTACAGAACAAGTTCCAGGATAGTCAAACTTAGTTGATGAAGGAAAACAGAAAGCTAGTGAAGATGTAGTTGGATAAGGGGGTCATGTTCCAGCCCCAGCAAGCAGCAGAACTTGGCAGCTTCGGCCACATGGTTCTGGCTTTAGAGTTAAGGATAGAAAAAAGGATTTATGGAATCTGTCTCTGCCCCTAAAGAAAGCTGCTGAGGCCAGGCATGTGCCAGGGTGTCCCTGAATGGAGGCCTAGTAGAAAGATCATTGCGTGAAGCTGTGAAGTTGAAGCCTAGATTGCATTGGAGAACCCAAGATGTTAGAGATGCCAGAGCCATGGGATACCTGCTGAAGAAAGCTGCTAACAGGGAGTGGAACCAGCCCAAGAGAAAGAAGTATGTTGCAGTCAACAAAGCTAAAAGGAGTTGGAGATCTGGAGTGCTTTGACATCAGACATGCAAAGTCTGGAGTTTGCCCAGCTGGTTTTCAGTCTTGCTTTGGTCCAGTATTTCCTCACTATGCTCCCTTCCCTACATTTTGGAACTGTAATGGATAGCCTGTGCCATTATATGTTGGAAGTGTGTGATCTGTTTTTTTATTTTTTTTTTTTTTAATTTATAAGGAATTACAGTTAAGAAACTAAATCTCAGAAGAGACTTTGAACTTTGGACTTTTAAACATTGTTGAGAATATCATGGACTATGGGGACCTTTGAAGCTGGACTAAAAGCATCTTGCACTATGATATTGTTACAGGCTTATGGAAGCCGGGGAGTAGAATGTGGTAGTTTGAATGTAATTGGCCACCACAAGCTCATAGGGAATGGCACTATTGGGAGGTGTGACAGTTGGAGTAGGTATGCCCTTCTTGGAGGAAGTGTGTCACTGTGGAGGTGGGCTTTGAGGTCTCACATATGCTCAAACTATGCCCAGTATTGCAGTTCACTTCCTCTTGCCTGCAATCAAAGCTTAGGGCTCTCAGCTCCAGCACCATGTCTGCCTGAACGCCACCATGATGATAATGGACTAAACCTCTGAAACTGTAAGCCACCCCGTTAAATGTTTTTCTTTATAAGAGTTATTGTGGTCATGGCATCTCTCAGAGCAATAGAAACCCTAAGACATGGCTAATCTTTCTTTAATTACCCCTGACTTACTGGCTTAGAACCAACAGGTTTCTCCTAGTGCCATGCAGAGACCTCCCCTATTTAATGAAGAGGAGGTCCGGTCTTCTGTGGTTCTGAAGAACAATCTCCACTAGGAAGTCTACCCAGGCTTCCGGAAAGATGGAAATAGAATTTTCTAAATGGCCTAGGCCTAGGTCTCCTTGAGCACTGAGTTCTTTAAAGTTTCTATCTCCCACAACAAGGGTTGAGGTTCCAACTGCAATGGAGCCTGCCACACCTTTCCCACCAACCAGGGAATGAGAATGACGACAGCTTGCCGTGCATGAGGGATCTCAGAATCCAGATTTAGGTGGGCCCTCTTCTCCATTATAGATAAACACCTGTGCTGTGATATACATGAGGGTGCAAAGGAATGGGGTCTCCTCCAGTGCAAACAATTCAGAAGATGCACACTTGGTTAGGCCATTAGTGCAAGCAAGTCAGGTAGTCTCTGTGGCCTGGAAATATACTCAACTGCCATTCCTGGCGTTAACCTGTTGTGTATGGCTACAGGAATCTGCATGAGGGAAGTTTCTAGGGGATAGTTTAGTGATATTAAGAGAGACCCTTTCCTTGGAGGTCCCCCAGGTTGAGCTTGAGTTGGTCCCATTTATAGTTGTTGTTAGGATTGGAAGTGGAGCTTATTGTTTGATTAACTTCTATGTTAACATAATATGGGGATTTGAGGTCCGCCATAACCAGCAGTCTTTTTAAATTTCCATACCCAGAGTGGGCCTTTCCCACAGAGAGACAAAGTAGACAAAAGTAAGACAATCATAACCAAAGAGTCCATCTTACTCCTATCTTTATTGGTTTGAAGGACCTGGTGATGACTCATCTGTCATCTTTTGTAGCCCCCTTCAGCTGGGTGTGACTCCATGGGATGACACTGGCAATTTCCACTGCTGTGGAGATAATGAGGGTCATGGGGTATGGAACTTTCCACATTGGTTTCAGCCTCTGGGTTGTGATCATCATTACTCATATGTCTTAGTTAGGGTTTTATTGCTGTGAAGAGACACCAGGACCACAGCAACTCTTATAAAGGAAGCATTTAATTGGGGCTTGCTTATAGTTTCAGGGGTTTAGTCAATTATCATCATGGCAGGAAGACATGGTGCTGAAGAAGGAGCTGAGAGTTCTACACCTAGATCCACAGGTAGCAGGAAGAGAATGCCACACTAGGCCTCTGGCTTGAGCATCTGAGACCTCAAAGCCTGCCCCCTAGTGATATACCTCCTCCAACAAAGCCACATCTATTCCAACAAAGCCATACTTCCTAACAGTGCCACTCCCTATGACCTATCCATTTTCATTTAAACCACCACACCATACAAGGTTGACTGGCTGGAACTTGTGGGTAATCTCAGATAGAAGCAAGAGCGCATCCTCTCAAGCCATCTGATGAATAGTCAGTCCTGTGGGTTTGTTGAAGGGCCTGTAAGGAACTGAGGAGGGAATGTGTAGATGTAACCAACCGTCTTATTAAATAAGAAACACAGAACCAATGTAAAAGAGAAATCCGAGAGGTTAGAGCTCAGAGATAAAATCTCACCCTTCCTCCTGCGGTGGTTCTAGCTTCCCAAAAGAGAGCTATTTCCCTGTGTGTAAGTCATTTCATAGTCTTTTGTTCTGCCTTCTCATTGGTTGTAAACCCAAACACGTGACTGCCTCGTCACTGTCTGTATGTACAGGCCCCCAGGTCTTAAAGGCATATGTTTCCAGTGCTGGCTGTATCCCTGAACACACAGAGATCTATGGGATTAAAGGCGTGTGCCACCACTGCCACACTCTTTCTATGGCTCTAATAGCTCTGACCCCCGGGCAACTTTATTTATTAACATACAGTCAAAATCACATTTCAGTACAATTAGAATACCACCACAGGAATGGTTAATAATTTCTGCTTTATGAACATCTCTTACCTTAGGTAGGAGTGGGGGAAGTGATTTCAAATGGGGTGAAATCTTCTTGATATGGGGTACATCTAGCTTTTAGGAGGAAAAAAAGGAAGTTGACCCAATTTTTGCCAATCTCAAGGACATATTTAGTTAAAACTTCCTTTAAGGTCCTAGTCATCTTTTCTATCTGCCCTGAGCTGTCAGGCCTATTGACACAATGTGATTTCCAATCAATATTTAGGACCTTTGCCAGATTGGGGGAAACATTGGCTATGAAGGCCAGGCCATTGTTGGACCCCAAGGAGAAAGGCAATCCAAATCTAGGAATTAACTCTTAGAGGAGTTTCTTGGTGACCACTGAGGCTGTCTCCATTCTGGTGGTGTGGTGCTTTGAATGAGAATGACCCCCATAGGCTCATATGTTTGAGTTTCATCAGGGAGTGGCACTATTTGAGAAGGATTAAGAGGTGTGGCCTTGTTGGAGTAGATGTGGCCTTGTTAGAGGGAGTTTGTCACTGTTGAAGGGAGCAGGCTTTGATTTTCAAAAGCCAACACTAGGCCTAGTTTCTCTCTCTGCCTACAGATCAAGATGTAGCTTTCAGCTACTGCTCCAGTGCTGTGTGTTCCATGCCACCATGCTTCCTGCCATGATGATAACAGCCTAAGTCTCAAAACCTGTAAGCAAGTCTTTAATTAAATGCTTTCCTTTATAAGAGTTTCTTTGGCCATGGTGTTTACTCATAATAATAGAACAGTAACTAAGACAGGTTGGAGAGGCTTCTATCCATCCAGAGAAGGTATTTATGAGAATTAACAAATACTTATAGCCAAGAACTGTGGGTTTTACTTCTGTAAAGTCCACTTGCCAATATTCCCTGGGGGTGCTCCCTTGAACACAAATTCCTTCTGGGGCTTTTCTTCCTCCTTTGGGGTTCACTTCTCTTTTTTTTAAGATTTATTTATTTATTATGTATACAGAAGAAAGTGCCAGATCTCATTACAGGTGGTTGTGAGCCACCATGTGGTTGCTGGGAATTGAACTCAGGACCTCTGGAAAAACAGTCAGTGTTTAACCTCTGAGCCATCTCTCCAGCCCTGGGTTTCACTTCTGTACAAGTGGTACACCTTGAAAAGAAATATCTTTGACAAGATTGTTTAGCAGCAAGGAGTACGGGTCTCCTTTCCAGCAAGAGCTACCATACATTTGTCTCCTGTTTAGCCACTTGGTGTCTTCGTGTGTGTGTGTGTGTGTGTGTGTGTGTGTGTGTGTGTGTGTGTGTGTGTGTATGTTTCCCACTTGATTTCTTCCTGTGTGTGGTTTGGGTACTGTTGCAATTGGAGTTTGGGCAGGGTAACCAAAGCCTGGAGAGGCCCCACTGGTTCCCAGTTCTGGGTGGCTGTACTGGATAGTTTTATGCCAACTTGACACATACTAGAGTCATCTGAGAGGAGAAAACCTCAGTTGAGAAAATGCCTCCATAAGATAAGGCAAGCTTGTAGGGCATTTTCTTAATTAGTGATTGATGGAGGAGAGCCCAGACCATCGTGAGTAGTGCCATCCCTGGGCAGGTGATCCTGGGTTCTACAAGAAAGCAAGTTGAGCAAGCCATGAGAAGCAAGCCAGTAAGCAGCACCTTTCCATGGCCTCTGCATCAGTTCCTACCTCCAGGTTTATGCCCTGTTTGAGTTTCTGTCCTGGCTCCCTTCAATGATGGACTACAATGTAGAAATGTAAGGCAAATGATGGGTGATGTCGTTCTGTATGCTGTGAATGTGTGTTGCTCTGATAGGTTGATAAATAAAATGCTGATTGGCCAGTAGCCAGGCAGGAAGTATAGGCAGGGTAAGTAGACGAGGAGAATTCTGGGAAGAGGAAGGACAGAGTCAGGAGTCACCAGCCAGACACAGAGGAAGCAAGTTCTGTCAAGGCAGAACTGAGAAAAGGTACCAAGCCACGTGGTTAAACATAGATAAGAATTATGGGTTAATTTAAGTGTAAGAGCTAGTCAGTAATAAGCCTGAGCTAATGTAATGGCCATACAGTTTGTAATTAATATAAGCCTCTGTGTGTTTACTTGGGGGACACGAGTGGGAGAAATTTGTCCCAACTGCTGGCAGGCCAGGACACAAGAAAACTTCCAGCTACAGGCAAAATAAACCCTTTTCTCCCCAAGTTGCTTTTGGTCATGGTGTTTCATCACAGCAATAGTAACTCTAAGACAGTGGCCAAGTCTGCTGCCCTGTTTCCTTGGCCTCTGGGGAATCTCCTTTTTGATGCCCTTTGCAGTGGACAATGGCTACCTCTTTTGGCAGCAATATTGCCCCTAGCAGGGCCAGGATTTCTTTTATGTTCCTGTTTTTCTTTTTGGCTAAGATAAGGATCTCTCTCTCTCTCTCTCTCTCTCTCTCTCTCTCTCTCTCTCTCTCTCTCTCTCTCTCTCTCCAGAAGGCCCATGGACAGGGGACATGACAAATGCATACCAACTATCTGTGTACATAATGATGTCTTTGCCCTTCCCCCAGTGAAGCACCTGAGTTAATGCTAGGAGCTCAGCCCTTTGTGCGGAAGTCCCTCAGCTGAGGGACCAGGCCCACACTGTCCAAGGTGACAGTGGCAGCCCCAGCACACCTGATTCCATCTTGAACAAAACTTCTCCCATCAGTGTACACCACCTCTTCCACTTCCTGTAGCAGGACATCTGTTCGCTCCACTCTGGTGGACTGGACCACATCAGTCACCTCCAGGCAATCATGGAGAGACTCAGCTGGGTTATCATCTGGCAGCAGGCTGGCTGGGTTGATGGCTGAAGTTTTACAGAATTGGATACAGGGTGGTCCAGGAAAAGTGCTTGGTAATGCTTTCTTTGGACTTTGGATATCCACCTCTCTGGGGTCTCCCTCAGGGGGCCCTCTACAGAGTGCAGGATGATTAGGAACGGTTAATTCTTGGCCCAAGGTCAGCTTGTCAGCTTCTTTTACTCTCACAGCTGTAGTGGCAACCGCTCACAAACAAGCTGCCCAACCGGCAGAAACAGGATCAAGTCTTTTGGATCGGTGGGACATTGGCCTCTTACACAGGGCCCAGTGTCTGGGATCTACCAATTAAAGGATGGGGCAGCCTGGCATCGACTAAGAATTTAGCAGTTTTCCCACCTACCTTCAATGTTACCCCGGGGCTCCTAGGGGCTAGGTGGAATGGAGTCTCAGCCCTGTTGGTCCTCACTCAAATGAAGAACTGAGCATTCTTCTTCCCTCTTTTGATTAGGCATTCATTCTTCCAGTGTCATTTTTGTTTACAGTAAGTACACTGGTCCTTCTCTAACCTCTTCCTCTCCCTGTGTATCTGACTTCCCCCTCTGGGATCCCCTTTATCAGTCTCCCTGAGAATTGCCACTATTACTCAGATCAATCTGTTTCTGCTTTTCTCCTAAAGAGTTACAGTTACTGTAAACCTTTAGAGCAATCTCTAATTGTGCAATAATTGCGACCCTTTGTACTCTCAAATACTTCTAACTTCTGAAGTTTCTTTGTTTTTGTTTTGTTTTGTTACTTTGTTTTGTTTGTTTTGGAGACAGGGTTTCACTATGTAACCCTGGATGCCCTGGAACTAGCTCTGTAGACCAGGCTGGCCTCAAACTCAGAGATCCACCCACCTCTGTCTACCAAGTGTTGGGATTAAAGGTGCTCACCACCACTGCCTGGCTCTGAAGTTTCTTTCTAGTATCTAGGGCTAACTGCATAACAAAAGCAACATAGGTTGCTCACTGGTTTCCTGGTGCATCTGGGTCTATAGAGGTAAATACCCAGTAAGCCTTGCAAAGGCGCTCCAGGAATCTAGTGGGAAATTTGAAGGGGCCTCTTGTATTAGACAGATTGGTAGACTTTCTAGCAGCTCTGTCAGTCTTGCTAAAAGGGCCTGGCAAAAATTATCTAGAACCTCCTTACCTTGGTTAGTAGTATTGGGGTCTCAGTCAGGTCAGGAAGTGGGGAATCCACTTTATCTGGGCTGCACTGTCCAACAGCAACCCCCTCCCACCTGGCCCCAGGGTGGTTTTCCTATTCCTAAACCAGATTATGTCCTGTTCCTTAGCCATGAAGAGGGTGGCCAGGAGCTGTTGGCCCGTCATCCCTGTTGGCTTGTGGGTGTAGAAGACAGTCTCAAGGAGACTAACGAAAGCCTGGGAGTTTGCGGTGAAATTGTGGGTTCTGAGTTTTCCAGTTATCAGATCATTGGTTGAAAAGGATACATAAACCATGAAAGGGGAGGAGGGAACATTTGGATCATGTGCCTGCTGGAGGCACCTCCTTTAAGGGGAGGATGGGGGCTACCTCTCTCCAGGGAAATTCCTCCGAGAGATCCCATAACCAGAGCCACTCCTTGTGGGTGGAGGGAAGAGGAGGCCAGAAGTAGAAGAGACTGCCTCCCCACCTCCCCATGGCAAGAGTCCATATGGATATCTGCTGAGGGGCCCCCAACTGGGGCCAGTGGATACATGATGCATGGGGAGCTTGTCCAAATCATGCAGCCCTGAGTCTCACCATTCTCTGCCGTCTATGCATGAAAATCACATCTAGTTGACACACTTCAGCTAGAAGGAACAGTTAGTGAGGATTAAACAAAACAAACAAACAAACAAAGTTAGTATGTTAGGATTCTAAGGTCAGAATGCTACCCCTAACATGGCCAGCTGTGCTAAGGCTGTTACAGTCTCTGTCATTTTTAATTGATACAAAGGCCACTTGGGTTATACTGACTGCTCAGATTTATTCTTCTCAGTCCCCTGTGATGGCATTGATGGTGGGCCCTGACTTTCTCAGACAATTTAGCAGCTGCAAGCCAAATCAGCCAGTTCCTCCTACTAGGCTGCGGGTGCCAGGTCGGTCCATTCACAGCTAGAGAGGTCGCTTTCAACATAAAGCTTTTGGGCTTTACAGTAACTTTAGGTACAAGAGTTCACCTTAAAGCATCTTGGCTTCACAGTAGCTTTAGGTACAAGGTAACTTTGGCACAAAAGATGAAACTGATACTTGCTGGTGATACAAATTTAAAAACCTTTCTAAAGAGTTTAAATTACCTAATCATCTTAAATAAAAAGGCTTTGAGGCTAAGGCACAATTATCTGCCAGCCTGAATTAGTTACATATATGAAAATATGGCCTTGCTTTTCCTAGAGTTACTAGGTTCCCACTGAGAAAGACAGACTCAGACAGATTTTAATGTAAAATCAAACTCAAGCTACCATGCTATTGTTATTGACTAAAAAATTACTTTTTACTATTCCTTTATTTAAAAGAACTTGCTTTTTAATGACTGCTCTCAGGAACCAGACACCTATGTCTCATGGTGTATGACTAAATGTTTCCAAAAAAAGTTTAAAGTTTATATAAGGTCTGAGGAAGTAATTTAAGGTGTGTGAAAAATGAGACTTAAAGATGATACATAGGATGTTGACTTCAAAGTTCAATAGAATTCTGATAAGTTATTAATCTAGTCTTGGTAATAGTTATATTATCATAGTCATGGGTTCAAATTTTAAATTGCTTTTGATTATATTCTAAATATAGACTTAAAGGCACATCTTATTGTACTGAAAACTTCTCTGTCATATATGTGTGTGTGTGTGTGTGTGTGTGTGTGTGTGTATACACATATATATTCAGCCCTCTGGACAGAGGGGAAAGTGTTCACTTTTATCACAGAGCTATCTTTTTGAGTTCCTTAAGCTCTTCTTACCCTTTATTCTCTTTCCTGCCAAGAAATTTCTGTCCTGTTACAAATGAATATTCATGCTCCTCTTATGTTAACTTTTCTGGCTTTGTTTTGCTATGGATCAAAGGCATGAATCTGCTCTAGCTATTTACAGACACTTATTAACTGCTTTTTTACTGCAGTGAGGATTTCATTTCAGATTACAGACAGTGGTCATGCTAATATATCTAAAACTTTTATCTCTTTTGTCAATTTTAAAGGATCATGTAAGGAGTCAAGACTGTTATGGGGTTCCTGAAGAGAAAAACTCCTGAGATGACTAATTAAGTCATATGGAGGCTTTGTTTATCACCAGAGGGGCTGTCTCAGGCAGAGTTGTGGGAAGCAGCCTACTACGTCCAATTTTTTTTGTTGTTGTTGTGGGGTTTTTTGTTTGTTTGTTTGTTTTTGTTTTGTTTTTTTGAGACAGAGTTTCTCTGTGTAGCTTTGGAGCCTGTCCTGGAACTCACTCTGTAGCCCAGGCTGGCCTTGAACTCACAGAGATTCGCCTGCCTCTGCCTCCCAAGTGCTGGGATTAATGGTGTGCGCCACTACCACCCGGCTCACTATGTCCAATTTGTTTGAGTTTTAGAGTAAAAAAAAAAAAAAAAAAAAAACTGTAGTTGTGATGCATTCAGAAGGGCAGTGCTGGACATCTGCAGCAAGCAATTATTTACAGAAGCAGAGAGAGAGCAGTTAAGTGATCAGGTGGTTCTCATAACCTTTAGGTCAGGGACACATTGTATAGAAATTTATGGCTGATTCAGAGACCAGTTTACTCTAGGAATTTAGTTCAGTAGCCCTCTACAGTGATTTGGATCCATCTGTCCCAGGTCAAATTGACCCCTTTTCCCCCCTCCTGTTGGGTAAGTGTTCTCTTTGTCTTCCAGTCTTCTTAGGCAAAGAGACAGACCTGGAAGTAGCCAGTAAAGATCCCCTTAAGTTGCACAACTTTATCATCTGTTACTAATCTATATCTGTCTCAGCAGATATCCACCCAGCTAGCAGACACCATCCAGGAATCACCTGTGACCCCACAACTGCTCCAAAATGGCTCATCACGATAGCACCAGGTGCTCCTGTGGAACAATCGATCCCCGAACTTGCTGAAAGCTGATATGAACCAGTCCCACCAAGTGCAAGAGAATTGACTTGCAAACTACAGCCTCCAGGAGCCAACTCCAAGACTCTCCTGTTGGGACAGGCCCTGAGGTCTTAGCACAACCGACACCATAGAACACAGGCCCCAACACCTGCCAAACGGGAACCAAGACCTGGTCCACAGTTTCAGGATCTGGGAAAGCCCCTAATGTGCTAACTTTGCTTTCGGCTTTCTGTACTTTTGCTTCTCACTAACTGTTCTAACTGAATGTGTCAACCAGGATGTGGTTTTTGTGCACGAAAGCCAAGAAATGATGAGGCTCAGGGCTGCATGATTTGGGCAAGCACTGCAATACACACTTTTTATTCGGCTTTAAGAGCGTATGTGTGTGTGTGTGTGTGTGTGTGTGTGTGTGTGTGTGTGTGTGTGCACTCTGGTGGGCTTATCTCACAACACTGTGGGTCTCCTTTGGACCTCTAGTTCCTACCCCCTCCTCAGCCCACTGGTACAAGCTGGAGTTCATCCTCCTAGACTCAAGCGATCCTCCTGCCTCTGCATGGGCAGTGCTAGGGGCACAGGTGCATACACCACTGTGGACAGCTAAATGTCGTGCTTTAAGTAGGGGAAGGAAGCAAATGGTGCTGCCACTCTGGCCAGCCACGGATCAGTCTTCACTACCCTCCATCTACATTCCAGAAAAGCCTGGTCGTGAGTTGCCGCCTGCAGAACCCACTGCCCATTTCAGTCACTCTAGCTGGCAGCCATGCAGAGCATGGATCCCAGGAGCTTTCTTCAGGCTTGAACAGGAACAGAGAGATCTTGATTCTTTTCATTCCTTTTATGCTTGTGGCAGGTTCCCTTTGCTGTTTCTGACTTTCCATATTCATGACATCTTGTTTTTAATCAGGTCAGAGAGTAGGACAATCATATTCCACATTTTCTATATGGTTCTACCATCTTTTTTTTTTTTTTTTTTTTTTTTTTTTGAGATAGGGTTTCTCTGTGTCACCCTGGCTGTCCTGGAACTCACTCTATAGACCAGGCTGTCTTCAAACTCAGAGATCTACCTGCCTCTGCCTCCCAAGTTCTGGGATTAAAGGCGTGTGCCATTACCATCGGCTTGTTGTATCATCTTTAAAATGTCTAACCTCATTATTTCTAATTTTGTCTTTGCTCTTTTATTACTGCTTGCTTTTTTAAAAGTTTTTTTTTTTATTTTTACGTGTGTATGTGTGTGTATGTGTGTGTGTGTGTGTGTGTGTGTGTGTGTGTGTGTCCTGATGCCCACAGAAGTCAGAAGAGGGTGTCAGATCCCCTGGAGCTGAAGTTATGGGGAGTTGCAAGCCACCTGATGTGGGTGTTACAATCTGATCTTGAGTCACCGAGAAGAGCAGCAAGTATTTTTAGCCACTGAGACATTGCTCCAGTCTCTACTTTTTAAAAAAAAAAAAAAATGATGCTGAGGATTGAACCTGGGACCTTGCCTGTGCTGTGCAAATGCTCTACCACTTTACCACAGTCTAGCCCACATTTCTTAGTAGCATACACTCTGCATTTTTATTTCTCTCTTTGTAACTAATGCAGGTCTTAAAAGCTAAAGCTTTCCTTGAGACCCAGAAAAGTGCCATTCTTTGCTTCTAGCAGCAGCCATCAATGCCTGCCTCCCCCATGGCCCTGGGGAGGACTTGGTGTTTCTGGTTTTACTGGCAGTTTTAGGATCAAAGCCTGGACCCCAGAAGCCAATTAATCTAGACTTAACCACCCATCTTCATAAAGTCAATTAAAGAGACAGATACCTGTGAAAAGAAGAGAAAGTAGATTCATTCAATATAGCCATACTGGGAGGAATGACTAAAGAGGTTCAGTGATGTCTAAGTCCATCTTTAGTGTCCTAGCATGAAGTGTAGGTTTAAACAGAGAACAGAAGCTATGTATAACTAAGCAGAAGGCCTGGTCCACTGTGGCCCTGCCCACCACTGACCCATCATTAACTTATCCTGTATGGCAGTTAGATCAATTGTCTGGACTCTGTAAAATAATCTTTCTGGGAACAAGTTCCTCTTCTAGCTAGTGTGTTTCAGCCATTTTCTTCCTCCAGCTTGAAATTCCTGGGGAAATTCCAATTTCTGGGGGACCATCATTTCAGTAGTGTGATCGCCAAAGGGAAGGACAGTGTCAGTGTCTCTCTTAGAATATCTTCAATTCTGCCAGCATGGTTAAAGGACCACCTCTCTTGCACTGTTATGGATTCTTATATGTTGATACAAATGTAAACTATTTTTATATTCCTGTTTAAGATAATTTGTATATTGATACAAATACAGAACTATATTTGTTCTAATGTACATATATTTCTACTCTTATTTGAAATATTTGTATATTGATACAAATGTAAGTTTATATCTGTCATAGTTTATGTATGTTCTACTTCTGTTTAGGATATTCTGTATATTGATATATATTTAAGATTATTGTCATATTGTATATTGAACTATATATTCCTACCTCTGTTATAAATATCTTGTGTATTGTCACAATTTTGAAGTCATCATTCTTTACCATACATTTGCTTATAGACTGTTTACCTTGTTTACATGAAGCCTTAGTCCTTAGATTATTTTGGTAGATATATATAATATCTTAGATAGAACATATTAAGTATTAGATTCAGGTTCTTTAGGATAGGACACTGTTTGGAATGATCTTTGTAACATACCATTTACCTACGCTCTAGACTTCTCTGGATTTTAGTATGTTTCTTGCTTGATATTGTTCACATTGATTGTAGTTCCATCTTATCTAGATCATTATCCCTCATTACTCCTGGACAATATTTGATAACCATTCCTTTGTATATAGTCTTGTATTAAGTTAGAACCTTCTTATTTAGACAAAAAGGGGGAGATGTAGTGGGTAGCCTTTCCAGCTTTGGTCTGGAAGTTCCAACCCCCACTGAGGCTTCAGAAACTATGATGCCTACAAGGTGGAGCAAAGGGAGGGCCCTGAAGACCTGAGATCGGGATGTGCCATGCTCCCTTCCTTCTTGGACTGTGGACGCTAGAGGTAGACTGAGGAGAGTTCTCCAGAGAACACTGCTGGACTGCGCTGCATCTTTCACAGAACCCGCAACCTACCTAACCCTTCATTTGTAGGTTACGCCATTAAATAAATCTCCCTTTTAACTATGTGGAGTGACCTTAATATGACTGTTTAGAATTACATCTACAGCTCAGAGTGAGGGAAACTGGGCTAGTTCTATTAACATGTAGCGAGACTACAGAAACGCATCATGAGGTGCATCTCACTGTAGCTCTTCTTGGTCACTAGAGCTAGCTGGACTGACCTCTGCTAGGGACACTGAACATAAGACATGCCTTTCTGAATCCAAGACACTAAGTTTTGTCCTTACCAAGCTTTGTAATTTTAGGTCTGGTACCTACCACCACATCAGGTGCAACCAAGCAAGTTCAGATCTATCTAAGCACCCACCCCTGGTGGAGTCCACCAAGACCCCTTTGCCCACCTCTGGGCATGGTTGTCCTAGGAACAGCTTCTGGATCTCCAGCCTGAAGGCAACCAGAGCCATTTCCTAGGAGACATTTATAAGCAGATGTGAAAATAACAATTATGTGGTTTGGGCAGATTCAAGGTAATAATAGAAAATAATTATAGGTTATATTACTAAGCAGTTTCAAGGGAAAATCAAGTCATGTTACTTTCTTGCCAATAAACCACTCAGTTCTGCTGTCTTACCATTTGAGGTGAAGTGTATATATTATTCAAGAATTTAGTTTTAAAGCAGAATCAGCAGGTGTTCACTACCTCTGGTAAGATGTGTGGTTCAATATAACCACAAGGGCAACCAGTTTGGAACTGAGAAAGTCATTCTGAAGCTGGCAAAATGATTCACTGGATAAAGGCATTTGCCAAACAAGCCTGGCAACTTGAGTTCGATCCCCAGAACCCACATAATGGTGGGAGGAGAAAACCAAATCCAAAAAGTTGTCTTCTGATCTCCACATGCATACTATGCTCCCCTCAATGCACACATCATACACTCCCCACATAATAACAAAAGAAAAAATCCTGTTAGCTGCTAAACAAGGCTGACTGTTCTATCAATGCCCCTTCATAATGCCTTTATTTTGAGCTAAAACAGTATAGTGGGAACTTAGCATGCCCAGAGACATTCTTGTCCCCCCAAAAATATTTTTTGAGACAGGGTTTCACTATGTATCTGTGGCTGGCCAGGAATTAACTATATAGACCAGGCTGGCTTTGAGCTTGTTATGGGTCTGAGGTCATTCGGGGTTTCATCATGAGTAAATTTCAAACAAAGAAGAGGCTTTATATACAGGTACTGGCACCAGATTTGGGATTCCCAGGGTGTATCACTGAACTACATTAGTTAGGGGCTTATTAAGGCAAAATTCACAAGGCTAGATATTTCCTGCCTTCGTACAATCAGGAGCAAGCATACATTCTGATGCACTTTTTGCTTACATGTAATCAAGCACACTTTCTGTCTACATGCAATTAGGGGTAAGAAAGCTTGTTTACAGAAGCTAACACATAGCCAGGCAGTGGTGGCACACGCCTTTAATCCCACCACTAGGGAGGCAGAGGCAGGTGGATCTCTGTGAGTTCAAGGCCAGCCTGGTCTCCAAAGCGAGTTCCATGAAAGGCGCAAAGCTACACAGAGAAACCCTGTCTTGATAAACAAAACGAAAACCAAACAAAAAAACATGCAAAAGCTAACACTCACAGTTTGTTATCACATGAACAGTTTCATTAAAATTTTAAAAAACTAGGCAATTACAAGAACAGCTCCCAGAATTTGGGGAAGTTATCTGTCTTTGGGAAAGTAGGGCTTACAAGTTAGAGGCATTCTGTTTTATAAATCTCTTGGGTGGGTTTTTGTTTTGTTTTTTGTTTTGGTTTGTTTTGCTTCTTTGTTTTATTTTATTTTGTTTTGAAACAGAATTGTCAGGAGCCATTATCACAAGTTATTGTGGACCAGGACACAAATACAGCTTGCAGCAATTGATAATTCAGATGTCAACCCACCAGAGGAATGATTCTCAGATGGGATATCCTGTCAAACAAGGCTTGCAGGCCACTGACTGAATACTGTTGCTTCCATCTGTAATTTCTTGTGCAATAATAGCTATGATATCTCCCCATTACCATACATTTTCATGAAATGTGTATATGTAATCTCATGATTGCATCTCAATCTTATGGGCACACATATGTCTGTGGATGGTCAGGAAGATGACCTCTCTTTAAGCTGTACAATTTTGATATATAGAAAATATACTAGGATATGCTTCATAACTAGATCTATTGTTCCACAAAGACTGTAGACCCTTAAAAGTCTTCTTTTGTTCGGACTAACTATACACAGTTAGCTCATTTTTACCTCAGAGCAAATTCAAACTAGACAAAAGGTCTTTGTGAATGGATCATAAATTTAAAATTTTACAATTATGCACAAGGTCAGAGTTGCAGGTGTCCAACCAAGGTTATCTACACAAAGCACCCTAAGAAAAGCATACCAGTTCTTTGCTTGCCAAGTCTGCTGATAAGACCTATGACTCAGAGTTTGTCGCACTGGGCACTGCACCCCCTCCCTCTGGTCCTGAGGCCTTGGAACTTTGTTTTACCATGGTAAATGGCTCTGCCTTTATCATTTACCCTAGGAACGTGCTTTTGACCAATGAAAGGTAACTCTTGTAATTTTTTCCATTGCTTCAAGCCTCCTAAAGAAAAAGAATTTTTAGGTTAGATGAAGATGCAATTAGGGGTTAGGATTATAATAGGAACAGAGAATTAGGGCTAAGAAATTATAGACAATTAAGATAAGAGAATTAGAACTAAGACAAAACAATAAAAAGACATGCAAAGAACTGTGTGGACTGATTTTTTCGGCTTCAAATTCTTAGATTTCCCTTGCTTGTTGTAGCGTCTTTTCTGAACCCTGAAAGGGGCCTTAGGGACTGGCACCAAAGGACCCTATTACAGAAGAAGGTGTCTGCTGTGTTACCTTTGTCATAGCAGCTGAGCTTTAAACTTCCAGTGGCTCTGCCTCTCGGGCTGTAGCCTGGGGGGAATTCTGTTCCCCCAGACAATGGCTCTGCTGCTGCAGCTAAAGGTAGTTTTAACTAAATCTCTATTGTTCTAATAAAACTCGAGATTCAAAGGCTAGAGTGAAAACCTGTGAGCTCACAGAGTTGGAGTAGCAAATGGCTGACTTTCTCTCTTTGCTGGCATTCCCGGAAGCCTCCCTTCTACACCACCCCAACTAAAAAAGCCCATGTTAAGCTCCTCCCCGCTACTTCCTGCCAACTAGTAACAAAAATAACCTTAAATCTGTATGAATATACAAAATCCCTTAAAATACAAAAATCCCTTAAACAAACAAGAGTAGAGACATATATACAGTATGTTATAGCAAAAATAAACTTAATTTTTTTTTTTTTTGGTTTTTCGAGACAGAGTTTTCTGTGTAGTTTTGCGCCTTTCCTGGATCTCGCTCTGTAGACCAGGCTGGCCTTGAACTCACAAAGATCTGCTTGCCTCTGCCTCCCAAGTGCTGGGATTAAAGGCGTGTGCCACCACCGCCCGGCTAAACTTAAATTTGAATGAATAAAACACATTTGTATGAAATGAAACACATCTTTACGTAGTTAAACAAATGCAGCATGAACAAATGTAACACATCTTTGCCTCTTAAAAAAAAAATACTTCACATTCCCCCTTTTAGTGTAAATAAAAAGAAAGGTTTTAACTTTAACGTAGTAAAACTATATAAAATAAGAACAGTTATCAAGTAACTATTTACAATATCTAGTTCATTGCATTTGGCAAATTCAGAGAAATTACTCTATTACCTATCTGATCTTGATGAGTCCAAAGCTCTGTACTTAATTTACCTTCTCTCATAACTAAGAAAGAACTGTAACTATAACTAACTAGTGTTCAACTCCATCAAAGACCCCCAAAGTATATAATATTACCTGAGTAAACAGGAAGTGCAGAGCAATCAACTTCCAAAACTATAGAAATGGCAGAGACATCTGCTGTCTGAACAGTTATCTAAGGTTCCTCTGCAACAATGGCACATCCATCTTTAGCCTACAGGCCTAGAGTATCTGACAGATTTTTCTATGAAGCAGGAATTTTGAAGAAGTCTGTCATGAAAAGCCCTATGTTAACACAACATTTTAAATGCCATATTCTGTAGGTCTTTGAAGTGTTTAAGGACCATCTACCTATCTATCTAAAATATATTTCTATATGATCTTGAAAACATACCTGACATAACTACAAGTTTGATTGTTAGAGATGACTAACTACTAACCTGCATTTATTAATTATCTTAAAAGGTTTATAATAATAGTTTTCAAGGACTAGAACTTTACCTTACATTTTCAAGTGAACTGCATAGGCACAATACCTTAAACAGGAGTAGAAACATGAGAATTGTGTCATCAATAAGTTCAAGGGGATTAGAGCTCCAGCCACAATGATTGAAGTGATTTGCAACGACCGTCTAGGAAAGAAAGTCCATGTCAAGTGCAACACCGATGACACCATTTGACACCATCAGGGACTTGAAGAAACTGGTAGAGGTCCAAACTGGCACCTGTTGGAATAAGATTGTTCTTAAAAAGTGGTCCACAATTTTTAAGGACCACATGTCTCTGGCAGATTATAAAATCCATGATGGGATGAACCTGGAGCTTTATTACTAATAGACGGGAATTCCTTCTCCTCGTCTACCCTGCCTTCCTCTCCCACCCTTGTTGACACTGGTATAGATGCCCATTTTTAATGATTCACATGAATAAAAACTTCAATGCTGAAAAAAAAGAGTAGAAACATTATACAGTATGTTGTAACAAAAATAATCTTAAATTTGTATGAATATACAAAAATCCCTTAAACAAACAAGGATAGAGACATATATACAATATGTTATAACAAAAATAAACTTAAATTTGTATGAATATATGAAAATCCCTAAACAAGAGTGGAGACATATATACAGTATGGTATAACAAAAATAACATTAAATTTGTATCAATATACAAAAATTCCTTAAACAAGAGTATAAACACACATATAGTATTTTATAACCAAATAATAACCTTAAATTTGCATCAATATACAAAAATCCATACCAATGTAAAATATTTGAGATTAACAGTAGCTTTTTAAAGTAGATTCATTAATCTACCCTTTTATTCTATCATTCCTATATCCCCCTATTTTTTTTTTTTTTCAGAAAAAGATCCTCAAATCTAACCTCCCTTGCTTAGTTTCTCCCCTTACCATGGTCAATTACAATTTGCAACCAACACCCCTAAATGATAGCAAACGTCCATAACCCACCAAATGACAAACCACCCACCCCACCTCTTGGGAATGTGAACATCATGTTCTTAAAATTCTTTTCTGTTGTCTGGGGGTAATGGTATCTTTAGGGGAAACCTGAGAAAATTGGAATAATGGTCAAGTCCTGGGAAAACTAGCCGTAACATTTATTGTCCAGTCTCTACATAATGGGAAAATGCAAAGCTTATCTGAAGTTCCTAGCTAGATTGGTTTGTAAGGCTGGACTCTCTCAGCTAGCATCTTTAAAGTTGTCCTGAGCAGTTTGTAGTCCAAAACTGGGCTTTGGGTGGTGTTTGTCAGTTTAATGGTATTACTACAATCCAGGTAGAGTGGTCGTTGAGGGGCCCTATCATCCTTTAGAGACTTCAAAAGTCACTGTTAGAAATGGTTACCATTCACTGCAGGAAACTCAAACATTGTAATATGTCACATGTAGCAGATCTCATAGAGGTTAAAAGATCACAATCTATTAAGCATATCCAAGGTGCACAAATTTAATTCCTAATTACCTGCTTCAAGCTCAAGTCCAAAATAATGTACAAGAAGCTAGGTGAAGCCTATTCCTAGAATTAGTTAGTATGACCACTAATATCACAATAGGAAGTTTAAATATACATGTTCTTACAATTTTAAAGCTAAAATTTATAACTTAGAGATTAGTGGCAATAGAATAGTCCCTAATTTTGGGTTTCTTCTGTCCCATACCAGGTGGCTCTTCTGACATGAGACAGAGATTTTGGATTTTCTTTGAACAAGTACACTCCAACTCTAAAGTCAACTTTGATTTTTAATTGAATTGGGACCACAAAAAGACCATTTGCCTTTTATATTTGTAAAGAGCAACAGAAATAACAATTTGGGAAGACTTATGAAATTTTATTCTGTTGGAAATGTAATATATCATTAGGCCAATTTTACTCTTTTTCTTGAGACAGTTTTGTCAGGATAATTCATCCTCTTCAGATGTCTCATTTGTCCAGTGGTCTTCAGATTCCTTAATTGAATGCTTTCATTTTCCTGGTAAACAAAAAGAAAACCCTGCCCCCACCCTAGCTTTGGGGAATTCCTTTTCTGTCAGATTATATCTTTGTTAAGACAAAATCTTTTGTGACAACAGAAAAAGCATTATCTTTTACTAATAAAAAATTTTGGCATATTAAATGGAAGGCATTTGTTAGTCTTATAAGTTAGTTTATATTGAATGACCAAGCCATTTGATGAACTATTGCCTCTCCTAGTCAAGAGGTCTCTCATGTTTGAATCTAATCTTTATCAATCTTGATGGTATACATACCTTCTCTTCTCTTTTGGAAACAAAAGCAAAACTTCTTCCCCAACATAATTCATATGCTAGTTTCCATTCTGAGGTCAACACATCTTCAAAATATATAGGCTGATTTAATTCAGGAGGTTTTTTTTTTTCTATTATTCAACATCTCTCTGCAGCCACTGTTTCTGTCTCATTAGCATTTAGAAAATTTAAAGTTAATAAGGCATTATACAATCTATATCTGGGGGTCTTTATTGCCCCTTTGTGTTTATTAAGCATATCTTTTAAAGTGTGATTAGATCTTTCTATAATTGCTTGTCCTATAGGATTGTGTGGTATACCCATAATATGCTTTATGTTGTAATATGCAAAAAAAGTATGTTTCATTTTACCGGAGACATATGTTAGAGCATTATTAGTCTTAATTTATACAGGTATCACCATAACAGCCATGACTTCTAATAAATGTGTAATTACAGAATCAGCCTTTTCAGAACTTAAAGCAGTGGCCCATTGAAATCCTGAATATGTATTTATGGTATAGTGCACATAATTTAATTTTCCAAACTCTGCAAAATGAAACACATCCATTTGCCAAATTTCATTTCTTTGAGTACCTTTTGGGTTAGTTCCTGCAGGTGGTGGGATTTGATTATACAAAGAACAAGTAGGATAATTACTTTGGCTTGTTGCCAAGTGATAGAAAAATCTTTTTTCAGATGTTTGCTATTAATGTGGTGTTTCTTATGAAATTCTGAGGCTTCTAGCACATTTCTTACCAATATCTGATCAACTTCATCATTACCTTGTACTAGAGAGCCTGGTAGACTCATATGAGATCTGGTATGCGTTGTATACAAGGGAAGATTTCTATTTGATTATTTGTTGTAGTTGAATAGATAACAAAGTTAATTCTGAATCATCTGGAATAAATTTAGCAGTTTCAATATGTAAAACAACTCTTTCTGCATATTGAGAGAAACTGTATTAAGAGGTTTTGAAAATTCTAATAATACCATGAGATAGAATATAATTCTGATTTATGAACTGAATCATAAAGGCTTTGAGCCACATTACTTATTTTTCCGGGTTTATAACCTGCCTTTTCTCCAGGCAGTGGTGGCGCATGCCTTTAATCCCAGCACTCAGGAGGCAGAGCCAGGTAGATCTCTGTGAGTTCGAGGCCAGCCTGGGCTACCAAGTAATTTCCAGGAAAGGCGCAAAGCTACACAGAGAAACCCTGTCTCGAAAAACCAAAATAATAATAATAATAATAATAATAATAATAATAATAATAACCTGCCTTTTCTAGTTTATTTGCATCAGTATAGAATGTAGGGGCTCCAGAAATTGGAGTACCTTTTATTATATGAAAGAGAATATAAAAAGAAATTACATTTCTTTTTATAAACTGAAGTCTCTTGCTTTTAGGACATTAGTTACTAAAATCTCTCCCAGAAAATAGCTGTAAGCACTTTGCCAGTTTTCATGTTCTGCCCATAATGAGGCAATTTCATCATTAGCAAAAGTTACCACTGTTGTGGAATAACATTTTTGTACACTGTGAAGATGTGTTACTTGGATTAGCTTAATAAAAAGCTGAATAGCCAATAGCTAGGCAGGATTTGGGGGGCAGAGAAGATTCTGGGGAGAAGGGGGAGATGCCAAAAGACACAGAGCAATCAGGATGGGCAATATGGAGATGAGGTACTAAAGCCTTGAGACAGAAAGTAAATTAATAGAAATGGGTTAATTTAAGTTATAAGAGCTAGTTAGAAACAAACCTAAGCTATTGGCTGAGCTTTCATAATTGATAATAAGTCTCCATGTCATGATGGGAGGTGGTAGCTGGTGGGACAGAGGAAGACTTGAAACACACCACAATTTCTCCTGGGTCTATTCTTGCTAACTGACAAAGTCCTAATTTTCCTTTCAGAATCAATTCAGACAGCTTTTCTACATAGGTCTTTAATTTTTTTTTACTCTGTGTGGTTATATATATATATATATATCCATTCTAAGATATTATTTTTGTTCTGTATAAGAATTCCTATGGGAAAAAAAGTAGAAGGCAAAATGACTAAAATACAATCAAGCTTTGGATCCAAGTAATCCACATGTTCTTCCTGTAATTTCTTTTCTCCTAGAGCCAATTCCCTCTCAGCCTCATCTGATAATTTTCTTGAACTATTTAAATCCTTATCACCTTGTAGGGTTTGAAATATATTACTTAGTTTTTAAGTTTTTAATCCAGTTGTAGGCTATAGTCAGTTAATATCTCTCAGCAAGTTTTGAAAATCATTAAGAGTTCGTAACTGATCTCTCCTGGTTTAAACTTTCTGTAGTTGAATTTTCTGTAAACCTATTTTATATCCCAAACAATCAATAGAATCTCCTCTTTGTGTTTTTTCAGGAGCAATTTGTAATCCCCAACAAGGCAAAATCCCCTTTACTTCATCAAACATTTTTTCTAATGTATCTGTGCCTGAATCAGCCAATAAGATATCATTCATATAATGGTAAATTAGATTGATGAAACTGTTTATGAATTAGTTTTAGTGGCTGTCATACAAAATATTGGCTTAAGGTGGGGTTGTTTAATTCTTTGTGGAAGAATCTTCCAATGGTATCTTTTAACAGGTTGGGAATTATTATAAGTAGGCACTGTGAAAGCACATTTTTCTCTATCCTGTTCTTGTGAAGGTGCAGTAAAAAAGCAGTCTTTGAAAACAATTGCTATAATAGACCATCCTTTAGGCAATAAAGAAATCAAGGGAATTCCAAGCTATAAGGAGTCCATTGGCTAAATCACCTTACTTATGGCTCTTAAATCTGTTAACATTCTCCATTTTCCAGATTTACTCTAATGAAAAATACAGAATTCCAAGGATTAGCTGATATTTCAATATGTTGTGCATTTAACTGTTCCTGTACTAGCTGTTCTAGTGCCTGTGGTTTTTCTGATGCCAAAGGTCATTGTTCCACCCACACAGGTTAGTCAGTTACCATTTTAAAGGTAGGGCTGTTGGCACCTTTGAAAGACCAGCAGCTGTTATGCCCTGCTTATGTCCAACTTGAACAGTCTGTGACCATCCTTGATTATACCTTTTCAGAAGCATTCCTTATTTTATAGTTTGTTTCTGAGACTGGGGGGATGTTAATCTGTGTTTTCCATTGTTGCAACAAATCACATCCCCATAAATTCATTGCTATGTTAACTACATATGGTTTTAATTTTCCTATCTGTCCTTCTGGCCATATTCACTTGACCAATCCTGTACTTTGTTTGGAAATATAGCTCCAATCCCTAGAAGTTGAACATTTACCTACTGAAGAGGCCAACCTGGATGCCAAGATTTTGGTGAAAATTATTGTTACATCTGTACCTATGTCTATCAAACTCTCAATTTCTATTCCATTTATTCATACTTTTTTAGCTTTGATCTTTGATCATTTATAGAAGTTTACCAAAATACTTGCTTTATGGTTTCTCCTGTTTTGTTTTATCTACTGATGCTGTTCTGGCACCCAGAGCAGTGTGGTTTTTAATAACAGGCATTAAATCTTTTAATTGCTCTGTGGAGGGATTTTTCCAATGCTAGTGGGAAATGATTGAACTAAATTTGATATTGGGACCTGCAGGAGGTCCCTTAGGTTGTTTCCTAATGGCAAAAAGTTACCTTGCCTGTCGCTTGTTTATCTGCATTTATTAGTCCAATGCCACCTTTTCCACACCTTCTGCATATTCCGGAAGGTTGGGGCCTTCTGTTTGGATTATTTCTAGAATAAACATTGTTTCTAGAATCACCTTGCCTATAGTCCCTTTTCAGATGACCTTGTCTACCACAATTAAAACATCTAACATTTTTATTTTTCTTGATATTTTTAGAAAGCAGTGCTCCTATCCAAGTATCGTTAGAAGTGTGGGGCCCAATATCAACTGTATTTCAGATTCATTCTTCTATGGGTGCTGACCTTGCCTTAAAGGCCTAATCACACCTTTACATTCTGAATTAGCATTTCAAAAGCAAAAGATTTAATTAATATTTGTCTAACTTCTGGATCTGATAGAATTCTATTAATAGCTGAAATCAATCTTTGTAAAAAAAATCAATGAAGTCTTCTTTGGGCCTCATATAATTTTAGTAAATGACTCAGTCCTCTTTCCTGATTCTTCAATGTTGTCCCAAGCATCCAAAGCTGCTATACAGCATAGAACCAAGATGCTATCATCTAATATAGACTATCTTTGCAAATCAGAAAACTGGCCCTCACCGAGAAGCTGGTCTTGGGAAATTTCATTACCTCTAGCCCTAGTTTGTTGTTCTATGACCTCTTTCTCTTCCTCTCTCCACCGTGTTTTCCATTGTAACTGAGGACCAGCTTCCAATATTGCTGTAACTAAATGCTTCCAGTCTTGAGGAATAATTCTGTTCCTAGTTGCTCATAAAGGTAACATCTGCTTCACAAAGGATGAATGCATACCATATAAAATGACTGCTTCCTTAAATCTTCTCAAATATAACATTTCTATAGGATTCCAGCTAACTTCTTAATAGCCTTGGGGGTGCCTAACATCTGGTGGTCATTCTTGTATGGTAACTGGATAAGTTAAGATTTGTTTTCTAACCTTAGGCTGCTCCTCTTCAGTTTTATAATGCAATAGTGCAGTAGGTTCTGCTCTGAATTCCTGTCTGTATGTGAATATTTTTCTTATTTTCATTTGTAGCTCATTCTAAGGCTTTTATCTTATCAGTAGTAAGTCTCTCTAAAGCTTCTATCTTATCAAATTACCATATTTGGCACAATTATCAAACCACTTTTTAAAGGAGAAAATATTAATTACCAAACTGATAGTAATTACAATTGACATTATACCAATCCCAGCTAGGTCATTTTCCCCCTCATTTACATTTTTTCATCAAACTATCCATAGTAGCATTATACAGGGTGCTAGCACCCTGCATTGTGATGTTTCCCATTCTTAACGTGGGAAAGATCTCTCCTGAAGAATTTCCCAAGTATCTCAAGTCTGCTAACTTCTCCTGTCCACTGTGTTGGTGGAAAAGTCAAGCCCCTCCCACACTTTCCAAATTCAAGCCCACTTTTCGGAGTCCTGGCAAGCAGCAGCCAGCTGCTGTGAATGCTTGTGCAGAGAGGCACAGAGGGCAACTTCAGCAGAGCTGGCTGGTGTGACCCCTCTATTGGTATAGACATGCCTCTTGCTGGAGGACCAAAATGCTGTTTACCTTCATCACAGTGGCTGAGCTTTAAACTACTGTGGAGACCCACAGAGGTTTCTTAGTGAGAACTTAGTCAGGGCCTGAGAAGCTGAGCTTGCTTTACCCAGCAGGACTGCATAAGGCGATGATTTGACCACAGGCGTGGTTACCAGGTGTTTAGAAGGGTCTACACTTGGCTGTGCGTTGTGCTTTGGTCTAGCAAGAGGGAGGCTTTTTGCCCTGCCCTTTTGGCATTGTTTAAAAAAAAAAAACCCTTTTGAATAAATGGAAAAGGCCATTGGGTATTGACCCAGGTCCTCCCAAAGCTATCCTGTGTGTCTGTCTTTCTCCTCTTCGCTTTCTTTCTATTTAATTTTTTTTTTGGGAGGGGGGAGCTGAGGATCGAACCCAGGGCCTTGCACTTGCTAGGCAAGTGCTCTACCACTGAGCTAAATCCCCAACCCCCTCTAATATTTTCTTATCCCTCTCTCCTCCTCATAAGAACCCTTGAAAAGGTGGGAGCTGGCCTCCCACAAATTACTAGTGGCTCTGCCACTCGGGCTGTAGCCCGGAGGAATTCTGTTTCCCCAGACAATGAGGTACTTCTAACTAAATCTCTATTGTTCTAATAAAACTCAAAGGCTAGGATGAAAACCTGCCAGCTCAGAGAGTTAGAGTAGCAAATGGCTAACTTTCTCTCTTTGCTGGCGTCCCTGGAAGCTTCTTTCACACTGCCCCAACTTAAAAAGCTCAGGCTACACTCCTCCCTGCTACTTCCTGTCAACTAGTTGCTAACTCTGCCTCTCTGAGCCAAGTTAATTTTATTTAATTAATGCAAATATAACACATCTTTACATAGTTAAACTAATGCAGCATAAACAAATGTAACACATCTTTGCAAATATTTTACAACAGGCATCAGATCCCCTGGGACTGGAGTAACAGTTGCAAACTGCCATGAGGGTACTGGAAACTGAACCTTGGTCCTCTGAAAGAGCAGCCAGTGCTCTTAACTGCTGAGCTATCTCTCCAGCCCCTTACATTTTTTTCCTGAAACAGGGTTTCTCTGTGTAACAGTTCTGGCTGTCCTGGAACTAGATTTGTAGACAAGGCTGACCTGGAATTCATAGAGATCCACCTGCTTCTGCCTCTAGAGTGCTGGGATTAAAGGTGTGTGCCATTACCACCCAACAATCTTACATTTTTTTTTGGAATATATTTTTATGTGCTCTTTGAGAATTTCATACATGTATGTATACAATGTGTTTCACTTTATCCATTCCCCATTCCCCTCCTCCTCCAACTTCTCCTGAATCCCGTAGACACGTGCTCCTTGACTGAGCATGCTTAGGGATGAGCTTCTTAACCTGAGATTGATTAGAAGTAGTCCAACCACCATATGAGTATGTCTAGACTCCCTAAATAAAATCCCATGTTTCCTTTGCTGAGGAAGAACATTGCTTTGGAAATGACCCTGTGCTCTCCTTGTCTGCTGCAGATGTTAAATCCTTCCCTGCTCTTTCATATCATGACTGTGCTTATTCTGGCTCTGTACTCACTAAGATACAAACCCATCCTCGTCAGTTCCAGCTGTGTTCCAAAGGTGGCCGAGGTTGTACCTCACACTGTTGGCTGAACTTGGGCATGTGTAAGAGTCACCCAAGTGGCACTGGTTTTGAAAGCATGAAGGGGTCATGAAAAGCAACTGAGTTTTGGCACTGAAGGAGGCCATTGAAGATGGTACAGGCTCAGTAGCAGTTGAAGCCTCAGGATTAAAGGATTCATAGAGAGAAGTTGAGGCTTGGTACTATGAAGAGAGCCCAGGAGAGGCTATTGATGAAAGTGCAGCCCAGTTGCAGCAGAGACCCCAGGATTTTAGAGATGCCAGGACCATGGGATGACCACCAAGAACAGCAGCAGCCATGGAGTGAAGCTAGCCTGAGCCTGGAAGATAATCTGAGTGTGTTGCAGAGCTAGAAGCTGGAGAAGTGACTCGGGCCCTTTGGAGGAACCCAGAAGACATGAGTGAATCCCAGATATTGGACATTGAGTGATTTATACTGTTGGAGTTTGGTTTTACTTTGACATGACTGTGACTGTGCCCTGGTTTTTCCCTCTTTAAATAAAGTATGTAGCTTATTTTTTATTTTACAGGAGTCCACAGTTGAGAGACAATTCTAAAAAAGACTTTGGATTTTGTTTGTTTTGAGACAGGGTTTCTCTGTGTCCTGGCTGTCCTGGAACTCATTCTGTAGACCAGGCTGGTCTTGAACTCACAGAGATTCACTGCCTCTGCCTCCTGAGTGCTGGGATTAAAGGCATGCACCACCACCACCCATCTAGAGACTGTATTTTTTTAATTAGTTAATTTATTTTATGTATATGAGTGCTCTCTCTGCATGTACACCTTTATGCAAGAAGAGGGTATCAGGTCCCACTATAGGTGGTTGTGAGCCACCATGTGGTTGCTGGGAATTGAACTCAGGACCTATGGAAGAGCAGCCAATGCTCTTAACTTCTGAACCATCTCTCTAGCCTGAAACTATATTTTTTTTACAGTTCTTGAATTTGTAAGACTGTGGGATTTTTTAATGATTTTTTTATTTTTATTTTTGTATGAATTGATGTTTTTCCTGAATTTTTGTCTGTGTGAGGATATTGGATTACCTGGAGCTGGAGTTAAAGTTATGAGGTGCCATGCAGGTGCTGGAAATTGAACCCAGTTACTCTGGAAGAATGGCCAGAGGTCTTAACCGTGGAGCCATCTCTCTAGCCCCGACTGTGAGACTTTTTAAGTTTGTAAAAAAAAAAAAAAAAAATTGAGATAGGGTTTCTTTGTGTATCCCTGGCTGTCCTGGAACTTGCTCTGTGGGCCAGACTGGCCTCAAACTCACAGAGAGGCATGCACCACCACTGCCCTTGAAAAAATGTGATGTGATGTTTATATTAATATGTGATCTTGGGGATGAACAAGAAAAGAAAAGTTGTGGGTTACAGTGATGTGTTTGTGTGTTAAGTTGACAAAGGGTCAATTGTACTGGATAATTTTATGTTAGCTTTTCACAAGTTAAAGTCATCTGAGACAATGGAACCTTAAATAAGAAAACGCCTCCATAAGATCTGGCTGTAGACAAGCCTCTAGGGAGTTTTTTAAACTAATTATTAATGAGGCCCAACCCATTGTGTTTGGTCCCCCAGGCTAGATTGTATAAGAAAGCAGGCTATGGGCTGGAGAGATGGCTCAGAGGTTAAGAGCACCGACTGCTCTTCCAGAGGTCCTGAGTTCAATTCCCAGCAACCACATGGTGGCTCACAACCATCTGTAATGAGATCTGGCACCCTCCTCTGTATTCATAATAAATAAATAAATCTTTAAAAAAGGAAGAAAGAAAGAAAGAAAGAAAGAAAGAAAGAAAGAAAGAAAGAGAGAAAGAAAGAAAGAAAGAAAGAGAAAGAAAGCAGGCTAAACAAGCCATGAGGAGCAAGTCAATAAGCAGCATCACTCCATGGCCTCTGCATAGGCTCCTGCCTCCAGGATCCTGTCTTGCTTCAGTTCCTGCCTCCATTGCTTTTGATGACAGACTGTGACATGGAAGGATGAGCTAAATAAACCCTTTCCTCAACAAGTTGCTTTTGGTCATTGTGTTTCATCAGCAATAGTAACCCTAAGGTACTCAAAGACTCCAAACTATGCACACAACTCTTCCCCAGATTTGCCTTGGTAGCATACCTGCAAGCACAGGTAAAGTGTTTTCCAGAAATGCTGACCTGATTAGGGGTCATGAGGTGATATATTATGTCCCCCAATATATTGTGCATCCTAATAAACTTATCTGGGGTCAGAGGACACAACAGTCACTAGATAGACATAGAGACCAGAAAATGGTGGCACACATGCCTTTAGTTCTATCGCTTGGGAGGCAGAGATCCATCTGGATCTCTGTGAATTCAAAGCCACACTGGAAACAGCCAGACATGGTGACTCATGCCTTTAATCCCAGGAAGTGATGGCAGAAAGCAGAAAGGTATATAAGGCATGAAAACCAGGAACTAGAGCTGGTTAAGCTTTTAGGCTGTTAGCAGCAGTTCAGCTGAGATTCATTCGGATGAAGACACAGAGGTTTCCAGTCTGAGGAAACAGGATCAGCTGAGGAATTGGCAAGGTGAAGTAGCTGTGGCTTGTTCTGTCCCTCTGATCTTTCATAATTTACCTCAATACCCAGATTTTTTTTTGTTTGTTTGTTTGTTTGTTTTGGTTTGGTTTGGTTTGGTTTGGTTTTGGTTTTTCGAGACAGGGTTTCTCTGTGTAGCTTTGCACCTTTCCTGGATCTCGATCTGTAGACCAGGATGGCCTCGAACTCCCGAGTGCTGGGATTAAAGGTGTGTGCCACCACCACCCAGCTTCTGTTTTTATTAATAAGACCTTTTAAGATTCGTGCTACAGGGTGGTAAGAACTTTGGTCACTCTACCTGGAGTGCCGTGTGACACTATTCCTGGGAAGACATGAATAAACATCTACTCACTACAATGACAGATCAAAAGTAAGGATGCTACTGAAGTACAACTTGGTGAACCTGTGAGTTTTAATGAAGTTACTTACAGGGAAAGAAATAACTCAAAGGCATCTATATTACTAAAGCCTGAGCTGTGCTCACAAACTGGTCCCAGAGGAGTATTGAAACAGAAGCCTTCATGGACTCTTGGACTTGGGCTGATGAGTTCAAGGCTGGGATGGTGATTTCCCATTTCCTGGTAAGTGTGTGTTAATTTAACAGTTCTGGGATTGAACCCAGCATCTCACACATGCTAAACAAGTGATCTACCACTGAGCCACATCCCTAACTTCATTTTTATTTTTTTTAAAAAAGGATTTACTTTATTTCAGTTCTTAATTATGTGTGTGTCTAACTGTGGGTTTATGAGTGTTCATGAGAGAAGACCAGAAGAGGTCATCAGATCCTCTGGAGCTGGAGTTACAGGAGATTGTGGATTTGGTAACCAAACGAGACTGATGCAAGAACAGCAAGTGTTCTTAATGATAAACCATCTCTCTGGCTCTATATTTTTATTCTTGACATTGGAAGATCACATGCACTTCCCTTCCAAGTTTTTCCCCAGATTCCTTATTTTCAGATGATCCTAACCCACATCTCATCTTCCCCAAAAGGACATATGGATGTTTTGTGTAGATTATCACAGAATAACATCACACAGAATTTCCCCCATAGGTTTGTGATGCTTACAGGGAAGAGGACACACCTTCCAGGCATGTGCTTTGCTGAAGTTCAGGAAACTTGTTCTAATCCCCTTGTGAGAGAATCTCCAGGTTGTTAAGAATGAGGTGCTAGGTCGGCAGGTATCCAGCCTCTGTGGGAAGAAAGTTAAAGCTGGTGAAGCACCTTGGAAGGAGCAGATTTATTTAAAAAAAAAAAAAAAGATAGCATCCAATATGGTACAGATCTCTGTCATAACTGGTCATTAGTCCCAGCCACAGTGCTGGAGGCAGCTTCAGAGAGCAGCTCAAAGGCTTTGAGATGGAGCCCATCCATCTGGAAGTTAGGGTCAGCAGCTGACCTACAATGTCTGACACAGGTGTGATGTGACATCAGGGGACTTGGAAGAGTCCCAGCCAAAGATGCCATTCTATTGGTGAAATTATTAAGGCCACTCCACTTAGTTAAAAGGAATATTTATTTAGTGGGCAACTTACAAAAAGGGAAAGGTAGGTTGCAGGGTCTGGGGAAGGTGAAGTGCAGTCCAGCGGTGTTCTCTGGAGCTCTGCTCGGTCCACCTCTACCATTCAGGTTCCCGGCCCAGAGTGAGAGCTCGCCCATCCAGCTCTTGGGTCTCCAGGCGCCTCCCCTGGCCCTGCCTCATAGGCATGACAGTTGCTAGAGTCTCAATGGGGGTTGGAACTTCCAGATCCAAGCTGGAATGGCTACCCACTACATCTCCCCCTTTTTGTCTAAATAAGAAGGTTCTAAACTAATACAAGACTATATACAAAGGAATGGTTATCAAATGTTGTCCAGGAATAATGAGGGATAATTGACCTAGATAAGATGGAACTACAACCAATGCAAACAATATCAAGCAAGAAACACATACTAAAATCCAGAGAAGTATAGAGCATAGGTAAATGGCATGTTATAAAGATCATTCCAAAAGGTGTCCTATCCTAAAGAACCTGAATCTAATACTTAATATGTTCTATCTAAGTTATTATATATACTAAGTTGTAACTATAACTGCTAGTCTTTAATCCCATCAAAGACCTGAGAAGGAACATAATGGTACCTGAGAAATGGTAGATGGATGCAAGCAACTTTTGGGAATCTTGTAAGAGTAGACGAAGACAGCTAGCAGCCTGGACAGTCACCTAATGTTTCTCAGCATTGTTGGTTCATTCAAATTGGCTACAGGCCTAGAGTATCTGACAGACCATTTTCAGAAGCAGGAATTCTGAAAGATCATCTTACCCTGTCTTGGCAGAGTACAGTGGTCGCTTTCCTTGTGTCCCGCTTGTCCAGAAAGGACAGCATTGAATTTGTACTGTCAGCCGTCAGGACAAGGGCAGTTCTTTGCCCAGTAGGCCATTTTGTGCCAAAAAGACAAACTTCCAAATGGAAATGTCTTAGAAGCCCAACATTCTCTCGGGATCAAATTGGTGCTGCCAGGAGCAATTGTGTCTCATGTCAACAGAATTCTAAGTTATTTAAATGCCATATTCTCTAGGTCTATGAAGTGTTTGAAGATTACCTGTCCATCTGACCTATGTATCTGTAAATCTGGATAACCTAACTAACGTAACTATAGAGATGACAGGCATAGGTGACTATAAATCTATAAGTCTTATCTACTGAAATAACCTAAGGACTAAGGCTTCACGTAAACAAGGTAAACAGTCTATAAGCAAATGTATGGTAAAGAACAATGACTTCAAAATTGTGACAATACACAAGATATTTATAACAGAGGTAGGAATATATAGTGCGATATGCAATATGACAATAATCTTAAATATATATCAATATACCGAATATCCTAAACAGAAGTAGAACATACATAAAGTATGACAGATATAAATTTACATTTGTATCAATATAAAAATATTTCAAATAAGAGTAGAAATATATGTACATTTTAACAAATATAGTTCTGTATTTGTATCAATATACAAATTATCTTAAACAGGAGGATAAAAATAGTTTACATTTGTATCAACATATAAGAATCCATAACAGTACAAATTACAGTGCAAATTATCTAAGGTTGGTATTTTACTAAATTTGTTTACTAGTATATACAATGATCTACCATCATATCTTATATCTATCCATTCCATTTCTTCTTTCCCCCCCTTTTTTTTTAGAATAGTAAGTCTAATATTTTCTTCCACCCCCAACCCTATAACCATCATCTATAACCCTGAGAATTATGAAACCTAAGGGAGAAGGGGCATCATTTTTTTAGAATTGCTTCCTGCCATTTAGGGGGTGATGTTATCTCTGTTGGGTACTGTGAGAAAGCTCAGGTAGTTAAGTTAAATCTCAGACTAACTGTAGGTTCTGTAGCAAGTTTTAGAGTGATGGGTAAAATTGTCTGAAATTCTGGCAAGAAGTGTAGTATGATGATTACCATGGCATCATTCTGGATTGGGTAGAGTTGTTATTGTTGGGGCCCCATCTTCCTTCTGGAGACTTCTGAGATTGTTATTGGAAAAACTTATTTGTTATCAAAAATGGGAGGTTTGGATTTAAAGAGGACATAGCATGTAAGAAAGGGTTCTGAGAAATCAAGAGTAAGCACGGAGAGAATTAGAATGTAGAAGACAATGGTCCCTTTTTATTGGTTTCCTTCTGTCTCACACCAGAAGGCTCTTCTGATACAGGACTGAAGAATCTCTCAAACTTTTCTTTTTAGCAATATGCTTGGGTTTAGAGAAGGAGTGAGCCAATTCCATCTCCAAAGCCAGCTTGGCTTATAATTGAATTGGAACCACAACTTTTCTAGATTGATAGAGAGATAGATGTTAGACAGTGAGATTTTACCGTGTGTAGATTGGTACCAATGAAGATTTATTTAGTGGGCAACTTACAAAAAGGGAAAGGTAGGTCGCAGGGTCTGGGGAAGGTGTATCGCAGTCCAGCGGTGTTCTCTGGAGCTCTGCTCGGTCCACCTCCACCATTCAGGGTCCCGGCCCAGATCGAGAACTCGCCCATCCAGCTCTTGGGTCTCCAGGTGCCTCCCCTGGCCCCACCTCATAGGTGTGACAGTTGCCAAAGTCTCAATGGGGGTTGGAACTTCCAGATCCAAGCTGGAATGGCTACCCACTACACCACTCATAAAGCAGATCTTGCAGGTGTCTGGGGTCATATCAAACCTGTAAATCAGTATGTAAACTCTAGAACCAGCAAGGCCAGTTTGTGATAAGGTATACTGACTAGCTTAATGTCAACTTGACACAAACTAAAGTCATTTTGGAAGAGGGAAACTCAGTTGAGAAAGTGCTCCTACTGGATTGTCCCGTGGGTAAGCCTGTGGTGCATTTTTCTTGATTGATGCAGAAGGGTCCATCTCAATGTGGGGGCTCCACATTGAACTGGTGGTCCTGGGTGCTATAAGAGGTCAGGCTGCAAACCAGTAAGCAGCACTCCTCCAAGGCCTCTGCATCAGCTCCTGCCTTCGTGTTCCTGCCCTGACTTCCCTGGATGATAGACTACAGGTGTATGATAAAATTACCCCTTTCTTCTCCGACTTGCTTTTGGTCATGATGTTTTATCACAGCAATAGAAACCCTAGCTAAGACACAAGGTAGCAACCCCATGGGCACTGCTGGGGTAGTATCTGTGCAGGTTGATGCATTCCCCTGTTCTATACCATTATCTCTGGAATAATGTCTTTCTTTCCACTTCTTTCATGTGGATCTCTTCTTGTTGCCAGCTTCTAATTGAAACTTGTGTTTCAACTTGTTGACTCAGTCTGTAATTCTTTTGTTAGCAGAATTTATCAATTGCATGGAAAGATGCCCATTACCTATTGTGAAGCCAATAAAGCAGATTAAAAAGGCAAAAAAAAAAAAAAAGATACGCCATATACATAGCAGCACTATTTGTAATAGTCAGAACCTGGAAACAACCTAGATGCCCGTCAACTGAAGAATGGATGAAAAAAATGTGGTACATATATACAATGGAGTACTACTCAGCAGAGAAAAACAATGAAATTTGCAGGCAAATAGATGGAACTAGAAAAAAATCATCCTGAGTGAGGTAACCCAAACCCAGAAAGACAGTCATGGTATGTACTCACTCATAAGTGGATTCTAGATATAAAATAAAGAACAATCAGACTACAACCCACAGAACCATGAAGGCTATATATATAGCATGGAGGTCCCTAGGACAACTGTGGCTTATAATAAATTTCGGTTTTACTCAATTACTGAGCAAACCTCAATGAAACATCTCACTATTAAGATAAGAATACATACTCTACCAAGCTGATAATAGAAAAAGTAATTAATTAATTTTAAAAAATAAAAATAAAAGAAAAAATTTGAAATATTAAACAAACAAACAAACATTTTACTAAAGTTAAAAAAGGGAGAACTAGGGACTCATCATTCCTCTCCACATTCTATTCTTTCCCTTGTTTTATATATTTTAAATTTTTTTATCGGTGGATTCTGCTGGAGTTTATCGGTGGATTCTGCTGGAGGATCCAATGCAGATAAGCACTGGAGGGCTCCTGTTGCAAATCACCCTCTGGAGCGATGGAAGGATCTTTCTACTAGCACGTGGAGGAGACCTGATCTAGCATTGGTGTGGCCCCATAGTTTGGTTTATGTCTTTCCTCAGGATAATGAGGTTCCTCTTTGGATTCCTGAGCACTGAACACACCCTGTGACTGCTGCTGAAGCCCAACATGACAGAGACCTAATGGGTCTCCATGAAAAAATCTACCCTTCTGATGCCAATGGAGATTGAGAGCCCAATATGGCCAGCTTTGGCAAGCATTAATGTAAGCCTAGGAACTGTAGCCATGAGATTGGATTCTCCAGAAGAGCTGCCAGCTAAAGTCATGCTGGGATCAAGAAAAATGGGCCTTGGTGGTTCATGTTCCTGGAGTTGTATCCATGCCAGTGGATGTCCACACAATCCAGAAGAGAATGTGACATTGCTGCTGCCGCTGTTGCTGTTATAACAATGGCACACACCGCTGCTACTATTTCTGGGATTACCATTTCATAATTGCTTACTACAGCTAGCACAGTGGAGACCCTGGCAACAAAAGTAGCTACTACAGTTAGTTAATCTTTCATTTTATTGGGCATGATAAATTTAATTCAGTAGTTATATACATCTCGATTGGCTTTGAAAATTATAAACTTATAAACTCAAGTTCCAGTTGCTTTTGGGATACTAGCTTACAAGGACTCCAATGTACAGTATGGCTCATTAAGGAAGGGAATGGCTCAGTTGCCTTTAGCCTACGGGCTATGGGTCAGATAGGACCTCTGTTGGTCTTTTCTGTATCGAACACACAGATTGAAAGCCCAGTGCCACTTTGAGATCTTTGGCAGCAATTAACCATGCAGCTCACACATGATTGAGCCGGTATGATAATGAGTATTCAGAGACGGGTAATGCCTGGGGGGCACTCACCAACCTAAGACAGAGCACCTGTGTGGCCTGGGCAGGCATCTCTATGACGGGTAAGGTGACCTGCTGATGTCCCATGCAACCCAAGTCAGAAGCTCATTTTTTAATAAAAGGGGGACCTGTAGGGCCCTGGCCCCGTTTTGGGTAACTGTTGCCTTGCTTGCTGACCTTGACCTTGATATCCTCCCAATGCTAATTCCCTGCTAGGTTCCACCCTCCTGAATGCTTAAGAGAAGTTCTTTGTCTGTATATCCTGAATAATGGGCGTTAACAGCTTAGATGCAAGATTGTAAAAATCAGTAGCGAACTTCTGCCCTCTGGGGTCCTCCCATTGTGCTGTAAGCCTGTATTTAACCTCCTACCCCCTTCAAGAAATGACATTCGACATTTAAAATTAAAATATATATATATAATTGAATGAATACTGTGAATGTAATCTATGAATACCACAAATGTGATTAATATCATGAGTGTAAGTAATAAATATCATGAGTGATGAGTGTAATTTAAAAAATAAATAAATAAAAAAAGAAAAGATACACCATATAAAAACCGACATATGGACCAATGGAATCGAATTGAAGACCCTGACATTAATCCACACACATATGATCACCTGATTTTTGACAAAGAAGCGGAAACTATACAATGGAAAAAAGAAAGTATCTTCAACAAATGGAGCTGGCATAACTGGATGTCAACATGTAAAAGATTGCAAATAGATCCATATCTGTCACCATTCACAAAACTGAAGTCCAAGTGGATCAAAGACCTCAACATAAATCCAGTTACACTAAACTTGATAAATGAGAAAGTAGGAAGTACTCTTGAACACATTGGCATAGGAGATCACTTCCTAAATATAATACCAGCAGCACAGACACTGAGAGCAACAATTAATAAATGGGGCCTCTTGAAACTGAGAAGCTTTTGTAGGGCAAAAGACACGGTCAATAAGACCAGGAGGGAAAAAAAAAAAAACAGCCTACAGAATGGGAAGAGATTTTCACCAACCCCACATCTGACAGAGAACTGATCTCCAAAGTATATAAAGAACTCAAGAAACTAGACATCAAAATACTGAACAATCCGATTAAAAAATGGGCTACAGAGCTAAACAGAGAATTCTCAAAAGGAGAATCTCAAATGTCTGAAAGACATTTAAGAAAATGCTCAACATCCTTAGTCATCAGAGAAATGCAAATCAAAATGACTCTGAGATACCACCTTAGACCTGTCAGAATGGCTATGATCAAAAACACTAATGACAGTCTATGTTGGAGAGGGTGCGGAGCAAGGGGAACACTCCTCCACTGTTGGTAGGAGTACAACTTGTACAACCACTGTGGAAATCAGTATGGTGGTTTCTCATAAAATTGGGTATTGATCTACCTCAAGACTTAACCATACCACTCTTGGGCATATACCCAAGGAATGCTCAATCATACCACAAAGATACATGCTCAACTATGTTCATAGCAGTGTTATTGGTAATAGCCAGAACCTGGAAACAACCTAGATGCCCTTCAACTGAAGAATGGATTAAGAAAATGTGGTACATATACACAATGGAGTACTACTAAGCAGAGAAAAACAATGACATCATGAAATCTGCAGGCAAATGAATGGAACTAGAAAATATCATCCTGAGTGAGGTAACCCAGACTCAGAAGGACAAACATGGTATGTACTCACTCATAAGTGGATACTAGATATAAAGCAAAGGACAAACAGACTGCAACCCACAGATTCCAGGGAGGCTACCTAACAGGGAGGACCCTAGGATGACTGTGGCTTATAATAAGTTTTCATTTTGCCCAATCACTGGGCAAGCTTTAGTGATAAGAATTTGTACCGTGGGGCTGGAGAGATGGCTCAGAGGTTAAGAGCACTGACTGCTCTTCCAGAAGTCCTGCATTCAATTCCCAGCAACCACATGGTGGCTCACAACCATCTGTAATCAGATCTGGTGCCCTCTTCTGGCCTGCAGTCATACATGCTGTATACATAATAAATAAATAAATAAATATTTTTTTTAAAAAAGTATTTGTACCGTATCAAGCTGATGAAAGAATATGCTGGCTGTACTTTCATGAGGTGAGGCTAAAATCTTATTAGATTATGGATTAGCCTATAGAGAAATGTCTGCCGTAAATCAAATAGTGAAGGGGAAGATGAATAAGAATCTCATATACACAAGTTAAGTAAAACATAGCTCTCTGAACAGGTGAAGATAGGTTTCTTCTGTATCCCAGAATCTAGTCAATCTTTATATGTATAATTCAGCTATTATTTGGCTTAAAAGGGCTTATTGGGAAATGTTATCATTTTTACTATTTTCTACAGAGAAAATATTTTCCAGTTTCAAATAACCCTGGATTCTTGAAATATAACCTGCTTTTATGTTCAAGTTATCTGTGTATTATTTCTCCTGCAGTTGTACATAAAATGTTTTTACATTCAAAAAAAGGGACAAATACTACAGAATTATATTACATGAAATATATAGAATATACAGACTCATAGAGACAGAAAGATTAGACGTTATCTCAAGATGGAGAAGAAAAAAATATAGAGCAATGTTTTCTTAAGTACAGAATTTCTGTTTTGTGTGATAGAAAAGCCCCACAAATGGACAGTAGTATCAGGACATAATATCATGAATGTAATAAATCAATGCAATTAATGTAATTAATGAATATCATAGTTATTAAATGAATACTGTGAATGTAATCAATGAATACCACAAATGTAATTAATATCATGAGTGTAATTAATATCTTGAATGTAATTCATGCCACTGAATTGTGAACTTAAAAATGATTATAATTGCAAATATTATGTTCATTTAAAAAAATAAGATGGAGTGTAATCACCATACATTATATATGTCTATGAAATTGAAGACAGCGATGTTCTAAAATGGAAAGTGGTGATGGTGTCATGGACCTATGAGGATGCTGGACTAAAGTCTATCAAATTCTGCAAACAGGAAAATTGTATACTATGTGAATTATTTGTCAATAAAGGTTTTATAAATCGTAAAAAAAAAAGTATTTGACAACTGTGCTAAATACGATGATTTGATTGATAAGATACAAACCTTAGAAAGATTTACTATTGATAAGATACAAGCCTTAGAAGAACAGCAGATAGCTCAGAGGGAAAGGGGTCAAGGAAAGGTCACAGAACCTGGAGCATGTAGGTAGCTCCTAGGGGGAGGGGAGGAGGTCCCAAAAGGGACTGAGGATCCATGAGGGAGCAGAGGGGGTAAGTGTCGTGGTATAAAGAATTTCAATCCAGGCATCCCCAAGTGGACTGGGAGACTTGTCAGAGAGAAATGTCCCAAGTCACAGAGGACAGGCATCCCTTCCCACATGATGGGGCCCAGGAGGATGAGAGGAAGTTTCCTGAAACACTGGTGTGGCTTCTATAGTAAAGGAAGACAGCAGGGAGCTCTGTGGTGCCACTTACCCAGAGAAGGGGAGACACGTGGTTAGAGCAGGGAGAAGAGAAAACAGCTGGAGCGGTGCACGTGTCTTAGTAAGTAAAACTGCCCATGTGGCAGGGCCCCGAAGTGTTGTGAGATATTTGATCACACTGTGAACCCCAGGATTGCGTTAATTAAATAAAATTTACCTTAGGTCAAGAGGCAGAGCCAGCAACTAGTTGACAGGAAGTAGAAGGGAGGGACCTTGAGTTTGGTGGTCTCTTTGGTTTGGAATGGTAGAATGGAATTCTCTTTCTAAGACGTCAGCTACCGAGGAAGGTCAGCTAGTTGCTCTTCAGTATCTCTGAGCTAGCAGGATTTTTTTTTAAATTTATTTATTTATTATGTATACAGCATGTATGACTGCAGGCCAGAAGAGGGCATCAGATCTCATTACAGATGGTTGTGAGCCACCATGTGGTTGCTGGGAACTGAACTCAGGACCTTTGGAAGAACAAGCAGTGCTCTTAACCTCTGAGCCATCTCTCCAGCCCCAAGCTTTCTTGATTAACATTTTAAATGCCATATTCTGCAGATCTCTGAGCATTTGAGGACTGCCTGTCTATTAGGTATGAATGGCTGACTACTAGCTAGTATTCCCTAAGTCTCCCATATCTTAGCAGCTTCCATAAGTCTAGGACTTGCTGTCTCCTGAGAAGGCAAAGAAAAGTGACAGGGGAAAGATCCCAAGGCCGAATGAGAACAGGAAAAAAGGTGCTTGTGAGTCAGGGTGCAGCCCAGCTGTGAGAAAAGGACCCTCTGAGAAAAAGAAAAAGACCCTCTTGGCAGACTCTATGCCAGGGTTTCCATTCCTAAGCTAGCCCTCCAGCCTGTCCTGGGAATAGGAAGCACAGGATGATATATTCTCCATAGCTGCTTCAAGCTGAAATAGGGTGTAGGTGGTCAGAACTCTGGCTTAGTTGTAGAGAAAGGAAATAATTATTTAGCTAGGCTGGTCCACATCACATAGACAAGAATCTCTGCTGGCATCCATAGGAGGGAAAGTGCTGCAAGTTGTGGTCCACAACTGTTGCTTCAATGTTTCTGCCAGCCTGCTGAAACATAGACTACAAACAAGAGTTAAAATTTATGAATTTATTTAGAAACTTTTGGCCCATGGTCTTAATAATTGGTAAGAGCAGGAATCCCAAGACCAGGAGAAAGAACATTAGTGTATCAATCAGTACTGAAATCCAAATCATGGAAAAGCAGGTAATGAGTAGCCAAGGAAAATCTAATCCTAAGATTGTGACCTAAAGTGTATCAGAATTGTATTAATGTTAAGATCTGAAATTTTAAAATCTTATTATACTGATACCACCTGCATGTGGTTCCACTGGTGCCTTGGAGGGGAGTGCATACCTCTCCAGGCCCTACCCACATGAGCAGCTGCAGAGGAATGAACTACAGGCAACGACTGAACTTCGGCCCTCTCAGATGGCTGGAGCCTGAGAGAGGCAGCTGGGGAATGCCAGGCCAAGGCCAGAGGACTTTTCTTCAGCCTGTAAAACAACGGTGAAACAATGGGCAGTGGGAGGCAATTCCCTAACCTCCCTCCATACCAACAGTCTGAGTGCCAGGTGCCCGGCCCATGCTGCCCTTAGTAAAGATGGCAGTGAGGTCATATGATCTGCCCATTTTGACCTTAGCCAAGATGGCGGCTAGACCACATGGTGCCCTTATTTAGGATGGTGCCTTGATCATGTGATTGCCCTTATTTAAGGTAGAACTGGCCAGGTAGTGGTGGTGCACACCTTTAACCCCAGCACTCGGGAGGCAGAGCCAGGCAGATCTCTGTGAGTTCGAGGCCAGCCTGGTCTACAGAGTTAGATCCAGGGCAGGCACCAAAACTTGCTGCGGGCCGCAGAAATATATCATAAGAACTCAGCTGGTTATGGCAAAGTCACTACCTGGAGGGATCATGGAATTCCTCCAGAGGAAGCCAAATCCCAAGGAGTTTTTGGTGTTACTTGGCTTGTTATATATCAGCTGTATTCTGTTATGAAAATCATGTGTGCCTTCATAGCTTTCCCAATTGACTTTTCCCTAAGAAGGACTAACAGTGTAGACTGAGCACTCTCTGGACATACACATTCCAGGTAATTTGGAGAACAGCCTCAGGGAAAGGCTTTCTCTGGAATCAGAAATTCCACAAGGAGACACCACCCAGGGGGGCGCCCAACTTCCAAGGACTAACAAGTGATAGCAGCCCATGTACAAGTCTCCTGACTTACAGTAAATTCACTAGAGGACGCCGACTACAGGATACACCACCCAGGTGGACGCCCAACTGCCAAGGACTAACAATGATAACAACCCACCTGAAAGTCTCCTGACTTAAGTAATAGTTTTACACAATTTAGCTTAGGCCCTTCTTTCTTACAGCCTTACTAACTTTATAGACCTGTAACTACTTACCTAACCACTTCTAGGAATATTTAGATAAACTTCTGTGCTAACAGCTATGCTCAGCCAGAACTCCCAGTTCAAGCCTCCCTGTATCACCAGAGGCATCTAGCTGTACACAGGTTGCCTAGAGACTGAGCACACTTTCCCCCACCCTGCAGAAAAACGGCAGACAGCTTGGACAGATAGGAGCCACAGGAAAAAAGAAGACAGTTTTATTTTCTCCCATTGACCTAGCAACTTATAGATTTTTAACATCCTTTACCAAACACATTTAAGGTTATAGTTGTGCACGTAAGACCCCTCTTCTTAGATATTACCCATATTTAGCCTTTAGTTGATTCTTTAGTCACTTCCCCTTTGGGTCACAAATGGTAATTAACAACTAGTGCCCTTCTTTGTAATTCTTATCAACCCTCCATTTGATCCTGATAGTGGACAATCACTGCCTGAGGAAGTTCAGGCTGAGTGTCCTGGGTGGAGGGGAGGATTGTGATTTTGGGGAGATATATAACTGTAAAGCAGGGGACAGAAGGAGAAGAGAGAAGAGAATGGAAGAACTAGATGGGTAAGAACTTGAGAGGAACGGACTGAGATGGGGAAGAACTAGATTGAAGAGCTAAAAGAGAGGACTAGAGGAACGAGATGGAAGATGAGGAAGAGCCAGATGGGGAAGAACAAGCTGAGAAAGAGCCAGATGAGAGAGAAGGAGACGGGAGAGAAGCTGATGGGGGAAAGAACTAGATAGATGAGAACCTAGAAGGGAAGAACTAGATGAAGGAATTAAGATAGAACATAGAGGGGACAGTAGATAAATATAGAGAGAAATCAGGCAAGAAAGGAGCTAGACATGAGAACAGAACTGAAGCTGTGTATAAAGGATGTTATGCCAGAGGAATTAAAGCGTATGGATCAAAGAACTCTGAGTGCGTAGACTGATTTACCGACCCTAAAGATTCTCTGCTGGTTGATAGAGCCTTCCGCGGACCCTGGGAGGGGACTATCGAGGGGCTGGACCCCCATAGTCCTCGATAAAAACTACACAGAGAAACCCTGTCTCGAAAAACAAAACAAACAAACAAAAAAAAAAAATGGAGCTGCCTGATCACATGATCACTGCTATCAAATATAGCACCTGACCACCTACCTGTTCACATGAGGATTTTTCCCCCAAAATAAACTGAGCAGATAAGAAACAGGTAAATTGAACCATTTAAAATCAGTCAGAAAAAAATATAGATGGCTGCCGGGCGGTGGTGGCGCACGCCTTTAATCCCAGCACTGGGGAGGCAGAGGCAGGCAGATCTCTGTGAGTTCAAGGCCAGCCTGGACTACCAAGTGAGTCCCAGGAAAGGTGCAAAGCTACACAGAGAAACCCTGTCTCGAAAAACCAAATATATATATATATATATATATATATATATATATATATATATATATCCATATTAGTTGCCTTTAGCCTACTGGCTATGGGTGGTTTAGGGCTTCTGTTGGTCTTTTCTGTGTCGAACACACAGATTGCAAGCCCAGCACCACTTTGAGATCTTTGGCAGCAGTTAACTCTGCAGTTCATACACGATTGAGCCTGTATGATAATGAGTATTCAGAGACAGGTAATGCCTGGGGGGCACTCACCAACCTAAGACAGAGCACCTGTGTGGCCTGGGCAGGCGTCTCCATGATGACATCTCACGCAACCTAAGTCAGAAGCTCATTTTCTAGTAAAAGGGGGACCTATAGGTCCCTGGACTCCGTTTTGGGTAACTGTTGCCTTGCTTGCTGACCTTGACCTTGATATCCTCCCAATGCTAATTCCCTGCCAGGTTCCACCCTCCTGAATGCTTAAGGGAAGTTCCTTGTCTGTGTATCCTGCATAATGGGTGTTAACAGTTTAGATGCAAGATTGTAAAACATCTGTAGTGAACTTCTGCTCTCTGGGGTTCTCCCATTGTGCTGTAAGCCTGTATTTAAGACCTCCTCCCTCCTTCAATAAATGGCATTTGGCAAAAAAAAAAAAAAAAAAAAAGAAAGAGAGAAAGAAAGAAAGAAAGCAAGAAAGCAGGCTGAATAAGTCATGAGAGCAAGCCAGTAAGCAGGACTCCTCCATGTCCTCTGCATCAGCTCCTGCTTCCAGGTTCCTACTCTGAGTTCCTACCATGACTCCTTTGATAATGAACTGTGATATGAAAGAATAAGTGAAATAAACCCTTTTCTTCCCAAAAAAAAGAAAAGAAAAGAAATATAGATGGCCATATTAATCATACATTTCCATTCGCACATAGGAAATAGACTTTGTGAAAGAAAGACGGAGAAGTAGCAGTGCAGCCAGGTGGGAGAGAGGGCCCCCCAACCCCCCCCAACCTCCCCCCCAGGCTACAGCATAGTGCAAGCAGCCTCAGGGGAATGAACCCAAGCCATGGGTCAGTGGCAGTGGTGGGGGCAGTGGGCCATAGGCGCATTTTTCCACAATGAAGTGTAAGGTTCAGCAGGTTGACCTCCCGGTGTCCCAGAGGATGAGCAAGGGCCAATTATAATGGCACAAGGTAGCCAATGGACCGCCATCACAAAGGTTATAGGCCATGGAATTGAGAGGGCACAGGCCATCTCCATATGCTGTTGCATAGGGATGAGGGATGAAGGGCTATGAGCCCAAAAGACACATGGTATCAGAAAGTGAAATGAGATGAAGCTGACCTCCAGCATCCCAGAGAGTCAGTGAGGACTAATGAACAGTGCAAGATAGCCAATGGACTGTCGTAACAAAGGCTATGGGCCGTGGAATCGAGTGTGCACAAGCCGTCTCCATATGCCGTTGCATGGGGGAGGTGGGAGGGGCAAGGGGCTTAGAGCCCGAAAGACACATGGTACCAGTGAGCAAAACAAGATAAATCCTCACTTGTGGAAATATGGCCAGAAGGGAAAGGAGGAATCTTACTGATCTGGTAGGGTGAAGAGTGTCCAGTGGTGCTCCAGCCTGAAAAATGGCGGGTGGTGCAGGATCCCAGAACTCCTCAGACTGCTGGCAGGCAGAGAAAGCAGTGGGATTGCCTGGTGACATTGGGAGGTATCATTGAATAATAATTCATGTTATAAATTATTGCACAGGAGGACCCCCCCCAAGGGCATTCTGCGTGTGCAGGGAAACATGCTGGGCAGATGCAGCAGCGGGCTGGACAGATGCATGCCATTCGAGCATGGCAGTGGTGGTGGCGGCCAGTAATTCACAACCCAGACGCTGCATCCACATGGAGAGTTTATTATAATAGAGAGGTGAAGGAAAGAGAGAGAGAGAGAGAGAGAGAGAGAGAGAGAGAGAGAGAGAGAGAGAGAGAGAGAGAGAGAGAGGTTGAGGGTGCACACTGGGTGGGAGGAAAAGCAGAAGAGAGAGAGGGGAAGGGGAGGAGCTTTTCCTTAGAATGAGGCTTACATCAGGATGTGGGGCAGCACCAAGGGGTGGGATTTCTAGGGGCAGGTCAGAATATTAACTAACACTTGTGTCCTGAATCATAGACTGGGGGATTTGGGAAGGGGGCTATTCTAGACAAATGCAAAGATTGTACCTCTCTGAAGTACCAGCCTATGGGAAAAAGCAGGCAGCAAGTTTTCATGACCAGGGACTTTGAAAATCACTATCTCCTGTCAAATTAGGGTGCCAGCCATTTTTTGCCCATTCTCTAAGCTGATGTCCACTATTTCTGCAGAATCAAAAAATGAAAACTGCTCAGCTTTCTCTAGTCTCTTGAATGTATCACAGTTAAGGGTCTTGTTTCTCAGTCTTTGAGCCTCTGGACAGCCATGAGGAGACATTTTGCTTCACCACATATTCCTGGCATGATGCTCTGCCTCACCACACAAGGCCCAGAGGCATAGGAGCCAGGTGCCTATAGACTGAAACTTAAGGTTTTTTTCCCTCAAACATTTTGTTACCCAGAGAAAAATAGTTCCAGTGCAGTTTTATCTTCAAATGCAAAAAACTCGGCTGGGTGGTAGTGACACACGCCTTTAATCCCAGCACTCGGGAGGCAGAGCCAGACGGATCTCTGTGAGTTCGAGGCCAGCCTGGACTACCAAGTGAGTTCCAGGAAAAGGCGCAAAGCCACACAGAGAAACCCTGTCTCAAAAAACCAAAAAAAAAAACTCTAGAGCAGCGGTTATCAACACTACCCCTTTCGAGGTCATATGTCAGATATCCTGCATATCAGATATTTACAGTTCATAACAGTATCAAAATTACAGTTGTGAAGTAGCAACAAAATAATTTTATGGTTGGGGGTCACCATAACATGAAGAACTGTATTAAAGGGCCACAGCATTAGGAAGGTTGAGAACCACTGATCTAGAGTGAAGGATCCAATCAGATTGTGTAAGGTCTATAGCTTCAATGTGCAAAAGGTTACTTTATATTGCTGAACAGTCCTGATTAAGTTCAATGGCACTAAAGCATGATTGCTTGGTATGGAGATGAGCAACTAGGAACCAGACAGATAGATCCCTGGTAGGAAGACAAAGCAGGTAAAAGAAGCTCTGAGTAGATCAGTGTATTTTTCACTTAAATATTTAAGATGGGTGACTTCCTGGGTCTTCCTCTTTAAAACAAAGACTTGGTGGGCTTTCCCCTGACTCCCATAGAGGGAACTGTCGGGTTAGACTTTCAAATCTCCTACTGGAGAGCTCCTGTGGTGGAAACCAATTGGCTTCCCTGTATTTGATTCATACAATCCCTTGCCAGAGCCCAAACCAGTCAAAGAAGAAAGGGGACTCACCCCATTCCCAAATATAAAATCCCCTACCCCCTGAGTAGACTCTGGTGCCATCTTTTGGTTCCCTTCCCGCTGCAGAGAGCCTTGTCTTTGTGTGGTTTGCCCTGTGTCTGTGTACATGCTTCTGCTTTCAACAAATTTGGTTGAGTGCTGAGACCTTGCTTTTCTTGCCTTTTTAGTCTTTAAATCAACAGAATAAGAATTCATTCCTAGCCGGGCGTTGGTGGCGCACGCCTTTAATCCCAGCACTCGGGAGGCAGAGCCAGGCGGATCTCTGTGAGTTCAAGGCCAGCCTGGGCTACCAAGTGAGCTCCAGGAAAGGCGCAAAACTACACAGAGAAACCCTGTCTCGAAAAACCAAAAAAAAAAAAAAAAGAATTCATTCCTACAACTCTAGACACCTCATCCTGACAGCATCAGAGAAGAAATATGTTTCTCTCTGTGGGTTAGTTTTGAAGCCATGAAGCCATAAAATTGGCCTCTAAGGGGCAATGGTGCAGCAAATATCATAGCACTGAACATAAATGTGACCATAATAGAGAGTCAGACAGGGTGGCTACAGAAGAGAATGTGCAAAAATGGACTCCAGGGCACTTATGCAGGGACACTTGGCTTAGTCTGGGAGGAGGGGACTGGACCTGCCTGGACTGAGTCTACCAGGTTGATCGCAGTCCTCGGGGGAGGACTTGTCCTGGAGGAGGTGGGAATGGGGGGTAGGCTGGGGGTAAGGGGAGGGGGTGGGAGGGGGGAGAATAGGGGAACCCGTGACTGATATGCAGAACTGAATGGTATTGTAAAATAAAATATATATATATATATATATATATATATATATATATATATATATATATATAAATGGACTCCAGGCTGTGCACTTCTGTGCCTCAGGGTCACTGATTTCTCGGTCATCTCAGGCCAGATAGGACTAATCCTAAGACTAAAGACTGTGGGGGCCAGGGAGGGGGGAGTGGTGGGGACTGGGTCGGGGGAGAAGGCATGGAACCTGAAGGGACACGGAGCCTTTTCTAGAATTGAAAATGGCCCTAGCTTTTGATCAGCTTGTGGGAGGCAAAAGTTCAGTAAGCTGCAGAGTTGAGATGTGAGCACTTTATTCAAAGCTATGTCTCAAATACTCAAAAGTAGCTGGATGAGTGGAGTCTGCACCCACACACCGGGGATTGAAGATCTCCTAAGCTCCCAATCCCCTGGTCAAATGGGAAGCTCTTCTAGTCATGCTTCTTTCCTCCCAGCTCTGGCAGGTTCTGACTGAAGTTCTCATGCATCTGCCAGCAGGTTCTGCCTGCCCTGAACTATACCACCATAAGTACTTTCTTTTCTAACACTGCACTTAATGTTTAAACATTGAAGAATTGAGGTCTGATGAGTGGTGGTGGCACACATCTTTCATAGCAGCACGTGGGAAGCAGAGGCAGGAAGGATATCAATGAGTTTGAGGTCAGACTGGTCTCTATAGTGAGTTCCAAGATAGCCAGGACTATATATAAACCATGTCTCAAAGAATAAAAACAAAACAACTAAATTTGAGTTCTATAAAATACAAAAGACAGCCAGGTGGTGGTGGCATACGCCTTTAAACCCAGCACTCAGGAGGCAGAGCCAGGCGGATCTCTGTGAGTTTGAGGAAGAGTGAGATCCAGGACAGGCAGAAAAACTACACAGACAAACCCTGTCTCAAAAAAACAAAAACAAAAACAAAAACAAAAAAAACCAAACAAAAACAAAAACAAAAACCAAAAAACCCAACAACAAACAAACAAACAAACAAACAAAAAACCACCACAACAGACTATTTTTACTGTAGAAGTCATTTCCTAATGAATGAAGCCTAATTTCATTTTTAATTTTAAAAGCAGGTGAGGGGGCTGGAGAGATGGCTCACGGGTTAAGAGCACTTGCTTGTCTTGTAGAGGACCCATATTCAGTTCCCAGCACCCATGTTCTTGGCTCACAACTATCTGGAACTGATCTAATGTTCTTTTCTGGTTTCTGCAGGCACCATGCAAACTTTCAATTCAACAAAAAATGGTGAAATGCAGAGAAGGGAATTTAATGTGGCATCCCAGGTCTATTGTCCGGCCACCAACTGCCACCTTCAGTTTAAAATAGAGGAAGAACTAGAGCAGAGGTTAAGATGTATGATAACTAAACAATCTTAGTCAAGTTGTGGTCTGGTTGATCATATTTTCAGTTGTTTCTGTGAGGAGATTCAAAGAACTCCTTATTGCCTGAGGAGACAAGCTGATTCTCAGGTCATCATTACTTGTGCTTTAGGGTGCAGCCTACATCACAGATAATTGCCCTCACTTGGGGGCCCTGGAAGGTCCACATTGCTTAGTTTCAGTTCCTTGTTAGAAGGATGTAGCATTGCTCCAGGAATCCAATTTGACTACAAGTGTAGCACAGCCACTGGACACTCCAGGTGCCTTTTGGACTCAATTCAAGGAGTCAACATTTTTTAGCAAAAACAGTTGCCAAGTGTTCCTTATGGTATCACCTGCGAGAAAGCCCAGCTGCTCGCAGGCCCCGTCCTACTCTATTGTAAACATTCATTTTTCTCTTCCATTTAGGAAGCCCGTGTCAGGATTCCAGCGCTGCTAATCTGTAAAAATGGAGACGAAGCAAAGTAGTTCCCGGAAGGCAAAAAACCGCACCCCCCAGTGACCACCAAGAGATGACGGCCACCGAGCACTGAGGTAGGATCTACGACCACTACCAGAAGTGACCGGTGAGGGGGGGGGGCGTGCATTTACAAGCGAGCCACCCAACGCGCGCTGCCCCAGCCCCAACCGCCGAGATGCATACGGCGTAGGTGTCTAGGCTCTACTCTCAGCTCGGCCTCTGCGGCCTAGGCCGGCGGACAATTCAATGAGGAAGCCGCTCTCTAGAGCTGTCGACGATTGGTCGAGCCCGCGGACGGTGATTGGCCCGGGACTTCTTCCGCTCGGGCGGTCCGGGGACACGATTGGTGCAGACGCACAGCCGCTCCGCCTCCTCCCCCCCCGCGCGTCGCACGTCACTACCCGGCGTGCCGCGTACCCGCCTCCTCCGCTCGGCCGGCCCAAGATGGCGGTGCAGGAGTCGGCGGCCCAGCTGTCCATGACCCTGAAGGTGCAGGAATACCCGACCCTCAAGGTGCGTTCTGGGCGCGGCCAGGGCCGACACCGCACCTTCGGGAGGCTCGTAGAGGCGCAGGGGCTGGGGCGAGGCCGGAGCCGCTTCTGAAGGGGCTGCACGGCCGGGGGCGGGGTCGGGGGCGGTGGGGCTGGGGCTCTTCAGGGCGTCAGGCATGGGCCGGGGCCTCTCGGTGGGGCCCCCCGGGAGCTCTCGGCGTCCTGGGTCCCGATGGCGCGGGGCGGTGGGGTCGGGGGGCCTCCGAAGTCCGGGCGACGGTGCCTGAGCCCCGCCTTCCGCCCATCCCTCGGAGCCTAGAGGCCACAGGCCGTCCGAGTGCGGGCAGCGAGGCTCCGGCCCAGGCTGCGGGCATTGGAGAATTGGGGGCCCTGGTCGCGGGCGTGGGTCGCGGCGGCCCCCGGCGTCCTTCCGGAAGCTCGGCCTGGGGCGTGGCGGGCAAGCCTCTGGCGTTAATTAGGGGGCTGGTGGGGAGCATTGGCGACCCGGTGGCACCCTGCCCCTCTGGGCGTCCCCATAACTCAAGCGCAGCTCCTGCCCTTGGTTTCCGGGGTGTGACCTTGGGTGGTCGCTGCGCCAGTGCGTTCCTTTGGGACAAATGTTCTTCCCTGACGGGAGACTGGTGGTGGCTCTTCTGTTAAAAGAGGCTTTGATGGTGCCGGATGGACTGCGGTGAAGCACCCGGGAAGAAATCCTTCAGAGAACAAATTCGGTAGTTTTTTAAGGAAGGCCGGCTGAGCCTTGGGGTTTTACATTCCTACTGAGGGCTGGGCAGCTTTTCTTCTGGAGCGCTTGGCACCGTGTCTATCTCTGTGGTGACTGAGCAGTTGCTATGTGGCTTGGTGGTGGGTGGGTAGTTTAGCCGAGATTGAAGAGCACGGGTTCTAAGCGAGGCTGCCTTCCTGTGCTTAGGGAGCCCCGGAGTGTGTATGGGAGGCACCTGATTGCTGGCGTTCTCTCATCTGATGTAAGCCCTAGGGAACATTTGTTTCCCCCTAGGGTGAAGTGAGTGATCACATATTGCACATGGACGTCTTGGCATTCACTGGAAGTTATCTGCTGTCATTGTCCCTGTGACATCTGACTGCTCTGGTGTAGTTGGTCTTCACAGGAGGGCAGAAGCAAGGCCCTGCCGCTCCTCTTCAGTAGTAGGTGAGCAGCCATATTTAATCGCTGTTTTGTATCCCGTGCTTTATTTGACCGAGGAAGGGAGCAAACAATGCTGGCATCACCAGTCGTTTGCTACACCTTCAGAACGGAAGGGTTTTTTTGGGGGAGGTGCTCGTGACAAACCTATGTCTTGTCCATGCTAGGCAAATGCTCTCTCTGCTACTGAGCTATACCCTCAGGCCTTGGTTTTTTTTTTTGTTTTTTTTTTTTTGTTTTTTTTTTAAACAGGCTTCTGTTGGCTGTGAACTCTCATCTCTTTCTACTTCCTCCTGAGTGCTGGGATTACTGATGTACTACCAGTAATAGTAGCAGTTACCAATAGTTTTCTGGCATTGTTGGATTACTGTTGATTGACAGATGGAAACCCTGCAGCTCATAGTGGTCTGTCTATACCTGGGGACTGCTGTCAGTAGACTTGTAACCACTAACTTTGGGGCCTGTCGCAAGGAAGTTGCTGTGAGAGAGTGGGAGAATGGTTTTTTGGTTTGGCTGGTGAATTTGGGACCCACAGACAGGGAAGGTTTCCAGAGCTCCCTCCCTGGCTTACTGAATGCATTAGGCAGTGAAATGGATGGATAGTCAGGAAAGGATTCCTCCAGTCTTCCCAGTGATCATGAATGCACTTTGCATTCCAAAGCTATTACACAGCTTCTGACTGAAATGATTATGTGGATCCTCATGCAGGTACAGAGAGGTGGTGGTGTTATTAAACAAGATTGCCATCTCTTTCTTTTTTGAAGATTGACAGTAAGCAAAGTTTTTGTGGGTAGAAATGCTACTTCCTCCAGGAAAAAGTAGCACTGCCTTCCAAGTCCTTTAGATCCTAGCACATAATTTCTGTTCTGTTGACAGTGTGTTTTTGCTTTGTTAATGTTGTTCCTGTAAGTTATTTATTGCTTGTTCGTTTGGTTTTGTTCTTTGTCGTTTGAGATGGACTCCCATATAGTCTTGGCTGGCCTGCAGTTCACTGCTTAGCTAAGGTTGACCTTGAATTTCTGCTCCTCCTGCCTCCATTTAAGTGCTGGGATTTCAGGCATGTGTTACCACGCCCACTTTATGCAGTGATGGATATCAAATCCAGGACTTTATGCATGATTGGCAAGCACTCTGCCAACTGAGCTACATGCTTAGCTTCATTTCCTGTAATTTTCATGAGTAATTAACGGTGGGTATTGGAAAGCTTTATAGCTTTGATTCAGAAGTGTGTGTTGACACAGAATCAATCAGGACACTAGGAGAGGTGTATTTGTGAACAGTACTTAGGAAGGTCTAGGTGCAGGTGTGACATGGTGGGTTGGGGTTCACAGGAAGTGAGGACTGGAGGCTCCTGAAAAGCAGTGGGAGCTGGAGTATACTGGACAGACCTTTACATTTTTTTATTCACTGAAAAATTTGAAATTTATATATTTTGGTCATTGACAGATTCTTCACCTGCCAAGCAAGGCCTCCTCAGATGTGCAGGCTTGAGAACTGTAGGTGGGCTTAAGCAGTGGACTAAGATGTCTATTTTGCAGTCTCAGGCACCTGACAAGTACTTCTTTTTCTTTTTTTCCTTTCTCTTCATTTTCCTGTGAGGTGCTGTTGCAGACATGCCCTGATCCTGGTCGTGACTCTTTTCTGTTCCTGTATTTCCTCCATAGTGGTGGACTGGCACGAGCTTCTTTACAGAACCTTTCGGCTTCATTATCTCATTTTCTGGGGCCAGGAATTTCAGGATGCTTCCTAGTTTTCCTAACCTCTGCCCACCAGGTGTAGGAGTATCCTCAGAATACCTCCAGACATTGGCAGGTTGCCCTGGGCACAAAGTCACCAGCATGAGGACCTCTGGACTGAATTTTAGGGGACTTGTTTCTGTGTTCTTCAAAGGCTCTGTAAATGTGGTTCATGAGACATCGTCTTATATTCTGACTGCAATCTTTTCTATTGAAGTCTGTTCTGATGTTAGTTTGTAAATGACAGCCCTTTGAAGCAAGGGGAACTGGGATTTGTGGCCTAACATTTTAAGCTTAGATCCCTTGTTTGAATTAATTTTTAAGCTTCTTTAGTTACAGGAGATTTTTCTTCCTTCAAATTATTCTACTGAAGACATCATTCCATTAACATTTCTGCTCCCCCCCCCCTTCCGATACCTGTAGCCTAGTGTTGTGCCAACCTTCTCTGCTTACTCCTAAATCAGGAAGCACCTGTTCAGTGTCAGGAGCTGAAGACACTGGGATAGCCGGCTCTGGACCCCAACTCCCTCCTACATCTCACCTGGTGTACCTTGATCCTCTTCTGGAGCCTAGTCAGGTTCCCAGCTCCTGCAGTTCTCTTAAACACACAGACACACATATACTCAGCTGCTGATGCTGTTCTATGCTTTACAGAAGTCTAGGAGCAGTGTGTTTAAGCATAAACTCATGCATTCTCGCAATTTTTACATGAATACTTAAATTTTCTGTCTTGCATTTGATAACAGACTGGTGAACCAGTTACTGCCTTGGAAAGGCACAGCTTGAATTATCATACAGAACGAGTGATATATGCTCTGTATTGTAACTTCTAGAGCAGTTTTGCAAACTTGATTTTAGATGGATTGGGAGGATCATCAAGTATGAGACATGCTAATAACCATAAAAGTTTGACTTGAGACAGGCACACACTGTGCTAGGTAGTAGGTATAGCAGTATCCTACAATAGTCTAGGTCTTTTGATATGCAAATTTGAACCACTTTTCTTAGTGGGCAGGCTATATAATACTAAGAATACTTGGTCCATTTTTTGCCCTCTTGGGTACTTAGTAAATTGTGATCTTATTCCTTTATGAACCAAACCCTGCCAGATCTTCAGCATGCTGTCTGTTCTAGTCTAAAGCAGCCTCCTTTTCTTTCTCCATTTAAAACTTGCCATTCATTGATGGGCCCACCTGAATTCCTTTTGTTCTTTAAGAACTGTGCCTGGTGCTCATGTCCTCCCACCTCTCACTCACCTTGTCTTTCATTTGTTGGACATTTGAATGAATGAAGCAGTTTCAGGTGTGTGTTCCATTGATGTATCTCTGTCTTTCTGAAAGGTAGGTGCCTACTGAGATTAGAAAAGTGCAGACATGCTGGGTGGTGGTGGCGCACGCCTGTAATTCCAGCACTTGGGAGGCAGAGGCAGGTGGATCTCTCTGAGTTCGAGGCCAGACTGGGCTACAGAGTGAGTTCCAGGATAGGCTCCAAAGCTACACAGAGAAACTTTGTCTCAAACAACAACAACAAAAAAAAAAAAAGTGCAGACTTGAATTCCATGATAGCTTCTGGGTTTTGTCTTGTTCTTTTTAAATTATCTTTTTTAAAAAATAATTTATTTAACTTTATGTGCCTTGATATGAAGGTATCAGATCACCTGGAACTGGAGTTGGAGACAGCTGTGAGCTGCCATATGGGTACTGGAAATTGAACTCGGGACCTCTGGAAGAGCAGCTACTGCTCTTAACTGCTGAGCCATCTTTCCAGCCCCTGTTTAAATTATTTTTTGTGGGCAGGCTATATAATACTAAGAATACTTGGTCCATTTTTTGCCCTCTTGAGTACTTAGTAAATTGTGATTTTATTTGAATTTTGAATTAGGGAAACAAAGTCCTTTCTAAAACCTAGTGGCAAGGGATATGAGCAGAGCATATCCAGGAGGCTGCACTACTATTGGTGCAGCCCAGGCCTTAGAGCCAAGACCTTGGCCCTTGGCTGCTGTGATAGCAGCTGTTGATGAATTTCCTGTTAGGCACCATGAGGACCCTCAGGCGTTGTGATAAAGCACTCTGCATGTCCTCTTGGAATTCATACCCTGCCAAAGCATGTTTGCTATATTGATCTGTCAAAGATAACCAGGACAGGTAATGTGGCTCAGCAGGTAAACACCTGCTGCCAAACCCAGTGACCTGATTTTGATCCCTGGAATCCATGTGGTAGAAGAAGAAACATGATTCCCAAAACTTATACTGTGACCTCCTAATACACTGTATGGTACTCATGCTCCCACACACATACAAACATTAAAAAATAGTGACCTCCTAATACACTGTATGGTACTCATGCTTCCACACACGTACAAACATTAAAAAATAGTGACCTCCTAATACACTGTATGGTACTCATGCTTCCACACACGTACAAACATTAAAAAATAGTGACCTCCTAATACACTGTATGGTACTCATGCTCCCACACACGTACAAACATTAAAAAATAGTGACCTCCTAATACACTGTATGGTACTCATGCTTCCACACACGTACAAACATTAAAAAATAAATAAACTTTTTGTTTTAGTTTTTATTTGTTTGTTTTGAGATAGGGTTTCTCTGTGGAGTCCTGGCTATCCTGGAACACTCTGTAGCTCAGGCTGGCCTTGAACTCAGAGATCCGCCTGCCTCTGCCTCTTAAGTGCTGGAATTAAAGGCGTGTGTCACCACTCCTTGGCATTAACTTTTTCTTTCTTTCTATTTTTAAAGATACCAATGAAGCTAAAATGAAGTTGAGTAGTGGGAGGGGACTGGGCTTCTGTGACTGACAGCCTGAGCTATTGATCATAGAAATAATAGCTGGTGCTGTGAAGCTACGTGGACTGTGTAAGGTCTTGGCTGACTGCCTCAGAGGCCGGCAGGCAAAGGAAGAAAGGAGCCTGACGGGCATGTATAGTCATTGTATGTGTCCATCTGTGGAAGTCCCATGACTGTCACCAGTCTCACCGGACTGTGTCACAGAGTTCAGGCTCTGCCAGTGGTGGTGTGCACTGTTGTAGAATCTTTAGACATGGGAACCATTTGAAAGCTTCAAAAGAATTACTCACTGTTGTAGTAACTAGTAACTATTTGGCAGAATGTGTGAATGGAGAAAACGGATTTGTTTGTTTGTTTGTTTGTTTGTTAAAGACCTGGGCCTGGCTTTACTTTCCTGACTGACCCTCTGGTGCTGCTCATTACCTGCCTCTATCACACGTTATCTTCCCTCCTGTCCTGTCATCCATCCATCAGTTTTGAGGCAGGGTCTCTGTAGTCTTGGCTGCTCTGCAACTTGCTATGTAGACCAGGCTGGCCTCCAACTCAAGAAATCTGCCTCTACCTCCAAAGTGGTGGGATTAATCCCACCATCATGTAGCCTCTTCCTCCTGTTCTTTTAGATACTCTTTCCTATCCATCTGTCTTCTCAGACCTTTTCCAGCTCAGTTGCCCATGCCTATCATAACAGTTGTGGGTCCCACATGCCCCACTTTAAATCTTTAGGGTGTCTACTGGTATTCCTTCCTGCTTTCTTATTGCACTAGCCCAGCTCTCCCCTTGCTAGGTTGGTCTGTCAGTATGTAGACAACAGCTATTACTGCTCTCTGCCTTCTCAGCTTCTTCCTCTTTCATACTGTTTAACCACACAGTTCTCTAGCTTTTCATCATTCCTTTCTGGGCAGTCTGTAGGTACCTTTACTGTTTCTTCAATCTTGAATCTTTTTGCTTGTTCTTTGGTGTAACCAGTTAACCCTGAGAAGTGACCTTAGTGCTTGTAGCCCAGGCTTCTGCCTCCAGCTAGGCTTCTTGAGCTCTCACTAATGTAGTAGCCACTACAGAGATCTGCCTGCCTCTGCCTGACTAGTACTGGGATATAAGGCATGCACCACCACTGCCTAGCATAAATAGAGATTTTTGTGGTTGTTTCTTACCGTTTTCCTCCCTCCCTCCCTCCCTCTCTCCCTCCCTCCCTCCTTCCTTCCTTCCCTCCCTCCCTCCTTCCCTCCCTTCTTTCCTTTCTTATTCCTTTTTGTTTGTTTTAGTTTTTGGTTTTTTAAGATAGTCTATGTAGTTCTGGCTATCCTGGAAGTTACTGTGTAGACCAGGCTGGCCTGAAACTCAATGATCTGCCTTCCTCTGCCTCCTTAGTACTGGGATTAAAGGCGTGCACCACCATAATAACCAGCTTAATTTTATTGTTAATTATGTTAGGTGTTTGTGTGTCTGCATGTTGGTATGCATATGTGAGTGCAGGTTCCCTGAGAAGGCCAAAAGTGTCAGATCCCCTAGAGCTGGAGCTACACTTTCCAGCTGCCTAGCATGGGTGCTGGAATGAAGCCTCCGGTCCTCTGGAGGGAGCAGCAAGTGCTCTTAATCCTTGAGCCATCTCTAGCCCCCCAATTTTGGTTCCTTTATAGTATCAGTAACAATTCTACAGAATTATCTAAACTTACGTCTTTTTTCTTTTCTTTTTCTTTCTGTCAGACATCTCCTTTAGAATATGTTTTGGTCACTGCCATATTCCTAGCATATCCAAGAGTACCTGGCACAGAGTCACTATAAACAGCCATTGGCCAAATGAATTTCTCCACTGTCTGGTTGGAAAATTCCTTAAAACTTTGTGTCACTTTTGTTCACTTCTTTGAATTCCAGAGTGCTTTTCTAGGCAGGCACATCCCTTGTTTCCTTTTGCATCTGTCCTCTAACCTAGTGCTCTGGAATTGCAACATCGACCTCCTGCCCATAGAAGTCCAGCCTTCTTACTGATCAGTTTTAGCCTAGAGGCAGTCATCTGTGTGGATTCCTCATTGACTCAGCAGTTGTCTCCACTTCCGAGAGCCCTGGCAGCTCACTTGGAGGGTCCCTTGCACACAGTGTTGTTTCATGTACTTTCACCTTAAACTCCTATGCTTGTGCCACACCCCATAGGCTATGCTCATGGCTTGATTTCCATTTGTGACCTGCCTGCTTATGCTCATTGTCTTGTTCTGGTGACTGGAAATAAGGCATCTGTCCCTTATCCCGGTCCATCTTTATCCCTCACAATTAAAAGATGTGCAAATAATGGCTGCCTTCTAGTTATCCAGTGAGCAAAGCGTCACATTCTCTTTGAGCTTATCTTGTTTACCATCTCTGGAGTAGCTTCACCTCTGCTTCTGTCCACATTTCCAATGCTCATGCTGTAGTCAAGGCCATTGGGCAGCTTTATAGTGCTCAGACCCTATGACCATATGTCCATCCATAGCAACCTGCCAACAGGTATCCTGTTGTTCATCTTGACTTCTCAAAGCTAGTGACTCCTCCATAGTCTTGAGGCACATTCCTGTTTGGCTTTCACAGTAGCCACCCGGCTGCCTTTCCCAGGCCCACAACTGACTCATTCTTTATTGAACTATCTGCAGAATACTGGAACAGCACCTAAGCTTGACCCTGGTCATTGGGATCTTGGTAATCACATGAGTCTTGTGAACTTAAAGGATCCTTTGTCTACACTGCTGATATACCTAGACCTCTACTCCAGGAGCCCGAAAAACATGCCCTTGAACTTTGTAATGTGCTTAGCAAGGTTAAAGCTGAACTTTTTAGTCTTTGTTTTCTGAAACAGGATCTTGCAGAATGGACAGGGGAGGAACTCTTAAGATCCCAACTCCTTAATGAGGAGCTGTTGAAGTTGATAGCTGCTGGGGGAAGTAGAATCATTCTTGGTAGGAGTGGCCACTGGTAAGTTCCCATGCTCCATTGTATGGCTCCACGCCCGTGCACATATGGGCAACACTAATTGGACTTACTGGTTATGAAGGAGAAAATGAAGGAAAAACAATGAAATTGGGAGAGATGTGTTTGGAGGGATTTGAAGTGGGAAATGGAAGGTGAATATGATCATATTTCATGTATACATATAAGGATAATTTTTAGAGTATGTCCGGCAGAGTAAGGGTCAGAAGCCAAAGGGTGAGTGCATATGATCTGTCTAAAAATGTTTAATGTGGCCAGGCGGTGGTGGCCACGCCTTTAATCCCAGCACTCGGGAGGCAGAGGCAGGCGGATCTCTGTGAGTTCGAGGCCAGCCTGGTCTACCAAGTGAGTTCCAGGAAAGGCGCAAAACTACACAGAGAAACCCTGTCTGGAAAAACCAAAAAAAAAAAAAAAAAAAAAAAAAAAAAAAAAAAATGTTTAATGTGAGTGGAATAAAAAGCAGTTGGAGAAGAGGAAGGCACAAAAGCTAGTGAGGTAGACAGACAGCTGTGAAGGACCTTCAGTGGGTGCCATGCTGAGTTCCTACATTTCATATAGGAAGCTGTTACCTCAGACATGCAAATGCTCAGTAATATTTCCAGTCTTCACCAGGTGGTGGTGCTGGTGCTGGTGCTGGTGCTGCACACCTTTAATCCCAGCAGAGGCAGGTGGATCTCTGAGTTCAAGGCCAGCCTGGTCTACAGAGTGAGTTCCAGGAGAGCCGAGGCTACACAGAGAAACCTTGTCTCTAAAAACAAAACAAAACAAAACAAAATTCCACTCCTTCCCTCTCCAGACAGAAGATTCATGTCCTTGATTCATAGCTGGGCAGGACCATATGGCAGGTTCTGGCCAATGTACTGTGACTTGGAATCAAGTCTCATTTACAGAACCAGGGCCTCCAATGAAAGGTCTGATCTTCCAAGTCCTCCTAGTTGTCAGGCTTTCCAGACCTTTGTTGCATATGAGAGAAACAACCAGTAGATACAAAGACAGAAATTAGTACATTAGTGGCTATTGCCCAGGCTAGAGGAAATAGAATTATAGAAGTATCTTTTTTGAGATTAAAAATGTGTTTTAAGAGATTATGATAATGAATGCAGTAATCTGTTAACACGTGAAAAAACCATATTCTTTAGATGAGTGAACTTTGAAACTTGGATAATACCTCAGTACAGTTGTTAGAAAAACTAAATGAAGGCAAAATAATATGAAGTGGAAGTTTAAGTACTTTGTTAAGAAAGTTTAGTGGGGAGCTGGAGAGATGGTTTAACAGGTACTTGCTCTTGCAGAAGCCTGGATTCAATTCTCAGCACCCACGTGGCATCTAAAAACCATCTATCTGTAACTCCAGTTCCAGGAGCTCTGATGCTCTCTTCTGACCTCCAAGGGCAAGTACCAGGCACAAGTGTGGTATACAGACTTACAGACAGGCAGAACACCCATACACATTTTTTAATTTTTTTTTTTATAAGTTCAGTGGACAGCTGGCCATACAATAGACACTGAGTGAGCTTAGCAACTGCCCTCTGTACTGTCAATATCCTCAGTTGTATCCTATGCTGAGGAGATGCCTGTCCATGACAACCTACCAATGGGGAGAGATGGCCAGGGTGAACCTTGGCTGGCAGTGTTGACTCTGAAGGAGCTAAGAAAGGCACAGCTGACAGAAGACAGGCATTAGTGTGAGGGCCTTGCTTTTGGATATAGATGATAATGATGCCTGGTACATTTTGTTCATTGCACAGTGCTTTTTACTTAAAACATGGGGAGCACCAAGAAGGGCAGGACCCTACTGACCCCAAGTCCAGGCACTCAGAATGCTGGTGGGTTCTGTGTTACCTACAGAATGAGCATCACTTGAAGTATGTGCTAGTGCATTTTGGATTGGATCAGGTCACTGAGCTGTGTCAAGGATAAAGACTTAACCACATGAGACTGGCTGTTGTACCTTTTGGTGTCATGCCATGGCAGCTTTAGCAGAGGGAGCCATGTTGTTTGTGTACTGTCCATGGGTTGTTTTGCTTGGTTTTTCTCTCTAATGGACTGCTGCCATGTGACCAGTGAGTTAATGATGGATATGATGGTGGACCTAGGGAGTAGTGTTGATGCTGATGGCTCCCCTTCCATCTTGGTCTTTGTCAGCCACATCTTATAGCTTCCTAGAAGTTGACCAGAAACATGGAATTTATTTTTTAAAGTAGGGGATCTAGACTGTTGCCTTTGTATAGCCATATCTGGGGCATAAGCTCTGGGTAGCATAGAGCCTTCGTGACTTGAGGCACAGCCCCACTCCACAAAGGTGTGAGTGGCTTCTTAGCAAAAACTTAGATACCTACTCTGAGGCCCCCCTTTTTTGTTTTTGCTTTTTTTTTTTAAGATTTATTTATTTTATGTAAATATTTGCCTGTATGCATGTCTATGCCTGTGGAGGTTAGAAGTGGGCATGGGATCCCCTGAAACTGGAGTTAGAGGTGGTTGTAAGCCACCAAATGGGTGTAGGGAACTGAATTCAGAGTTTCTGAAAGAGTAGTCAGTGCTTTTAACCACTGAGCCATCTTTCCAGTCCCTCTTTCTTTCTTTCTTTCCTTCTTTCTTTCTTCCCTTCTTTCTTTCTTTCTTTCTCTTTCTTTCTTTCTTTCTTTCTTTCTTTCTTTCTTTCTTTCTTTCTTTCTTTCTTTCTTTCTTTCTCTTTCTCTCTCTCTCTCTCTTTCCCTTCCTTCCTTCCTTCCTTCCTTCCTTCCTTCCTTCCTTCCTTTCTCTTTTTTTTAACCCCTGCCCTATCTAAGGCTTCTTAATTGTGAACAGTAAATGCCTCGTGCCATCAGGAAAATCTTTCCTTCCTATACTGGTGGAAATAGCTAGAAACACAATAACAAACTGAAGCATCCTTTTTTTTGCGGGGTGGGGGGTGTCAGCAAATACTGTCAGAAAACTCATAGCAAGTCTGAGAGAAAGCTTGAGGAAGAGAGGTCCTGCAGTAGATGACACTGTGTGGGAGGGTGCTGTATGGCAAGTGGGAGAGCAGGTGTTTCTTTCAGGTCTCAGCAAACGTGGGCACCAGACTGAGGTCAGTGATGAGACAAGTATTATGGGGGAGTCACCGATGGGGAAAGACACACTGAAGGAAACATAACCCAACAACAGCTGACTAGAGAGAGTCTGACTCTAAGAACTGTCCTACAGAGACTGGAGAGATGGCTCAGGAGTTATTACAGAGGACCTGAGTTCAATTTCCAGGGTCCACATGGTGGCTCTCAACCCTCAGGCATGCATGTGGTGTGGGTACATATATGCAGGCAAAATACTAATGCACATAAATAAATCTTTTGTTTGGTTGCTTTTCATTTTTTGGAAACAGTTTCTCTGTGTAGCTCTGGCTGTCCTGGAACTCACTCTGTAGACCAGGCTGGCCTCAAACTCAAAGATCTGTCTGCCTCTACCTCCAGAGTGCTGGGATTAAAGGCCTGAACCACTACCAGTGCCAGGCTGAATAAATAAATCTTTTTTTTTTTTTTTTTTTTTTAGAATTACCACTGACTCCTGCTGCTGGCAGGACACATTGAGAAATCTACACATTAAGTAGACCTGTTAGATAGACATTTTAATATTTAGCACAAGATACAAATTGAAAATCAGGGGGCTGGGGAGATGGCTCAGAGGTTAAGAGCACTGGCTGTTCTTCCAGAGGACCTGAGTTCAATTCCCAGCACCCACATGGTGGCTCTGAGCCATCTATAATGAGATCTGGCACCCTCTTCTGGCCTTCAGGCAAACATGCAGACAGAACACTGTATATATAATAAATAAATAAATATTTATTAAAAAAATAAATTGAAAATCAAATAGAGACTTCTAAAAAAAATCCTCCAAATATAAACTAAGGAGAGGTGATTCAGATGCACAAGAAAGAGTTAGGCCTTTTCTTTCTGTAGAGAGCTGGGTAGGGGCACAAACAAAATATGTGGAAGGGGGAGATGTTGAGCTACACAAAGTGTATCTTTATAGGTTAAAGAGCTGGACAATGGTGGCACATGCTTTTAATCCCAACACTCAGGAAGCAGAAGCAGGCAAATCTCTGTGAGTTTGAGGCCAGTCTGGTCTACAAAGCAAGTTCCAGACAGCCAGGATTACACAGAGAAACCTTGTCTCAAAACCTCGAAAAGCAAAGCAAACAAAAAGATAATAACTGTAATGACCCTATAACATGCAAAGACGGTTGTTTTAAAAAAAAAACTTCCTAGTTGTGAAAAATCCCAGTAAAGGATAGCTTTACTGGTGAACTATATTAGACATTTTAAAAAGGAATTTATATCAACTCTCTACAAACTCTTCCAAAAAACAAGGAAGAGGGGCCACTTTTTAAGCTCATTTTTTTGTGAGCCCAGTATTACCTATAGCAAAAACAGAAAGTAACTTATGAAAGCTATAGACCAGCGTTTCTTATGAATAACTACATGCTAAGACACTCAGCACTATCTAAATCTAAGCTCAGCCAGCAGTCCCAGCACTTGGAAAGTGGAAGCAGGAAAATCAGGAGATTAAGAAGAGCCTGTAGTCAGTCTGGGCTGACACTCCTCAAACCAATATAATCACACATACCATGACCAAGTGAGTTATCCCAGAAATGCAAAGTTAGTTCACCTTGTGGAAATCAGTATAATGAATATATTAATGGAATAAAGGACAGAAGCCACATGATCATCTAAATAAATACAGAAAAAGCACTTGACAAAGTAACATCTTTTAAAGATTAAAAATACCAATTTCCTCAACCCAATAAAAGGCTTAAAAAAAGAAAACCATACTCAAAGACTGAAGCAGCCCCTAAGATCAGCAACTAGTCAGGACACATATCACTCCTTACCACTTCATGTAACCTTGGCCTGGAAATTGTAGTCAGGACAGACAGACAAAAAGGCAAGTCTTTCAGACTGAAAGGGAAGAATTCTTGTAAGTCTATTTGCAGATGACATGATCATGCCAGCCTAAGGAATGTACATCAACACACAACTATTAGACTTAGTAAGTTATTTCATCTTCATAGCAGCACTATATGTAATAGCCAGAACCTGGAAACAACCTAGATGCCCGTCAACTGAAGAATGGATTAAGAAAATGTGGTACATATACACAATGGAGTACTACTCAGCAGAGAAAAAAAATGAAAGCATGAAATTTGCAGGCAAATGGATAGAACTAGAAAAAAATCATCCTGAGTGAGGTAACCCAAACCCAAAAGGACAAACATGGTATGTACTCACTTATAAGTGGATTCTAGATATAAAATAAAGAACAATCAGACTACAACTCACAGAACCATGGAGACTATATATAAATAGCATGGGGGATCCTAGAACGACTGTGGCTTATAGTAAGTTTTGGTTCTACTCAATTACTGAGCAAGCCTCAATGAAACATTTCACAATTAAGATGGTAATACATACTGTATCAAGCTGATAATAGAAAGGTGGATAAATTGATTAATTTGAAAAAGTGAAAAATGAAAAAAATAAAAGAAAAATTTGAACTGTTTAAAAAGGAGCCAAACATATTTTTAAAAAAGAAAAAGTTAGTTCATCATTGTTGCAGAATGAAAAAGCTGTGTGAGTGGCACTAATCCCAGTTTGGAAAAATGTTTTGTTTTTTTTTTGTTGACATTATTTATTTCGTGTGTACATGTGTGGGCATGCATGAATAGAGATCAGAACAGCTTTTGAGAGTCAGTTCTCTCCTTTTATAATATAGGTTCCAGGCCTTGAACTCAGATCAGCAGGCTTGGGAGCAAGTCCTTTTGCCCACTGAGCTATCTTCCTGCCCCTTAATGTTTGATAAGAAAATAGATGACTAAAGAACTGTGCATGTATAACAAAAGAAAATGTGAGCCCATAACAAGCAAGAGGATTTTTGCCAGACCCAGCTCTGCCAGGACCTTGCTCTGAGACTTTTAGCCTTTTTAACTTTATATAGTAAAAATTGTGTAAGCTGAACTGACCAAGACAGTTGCTCACAAAATAGGAAGAAACATTTGCAAATCACCTCTGATAAGAGCAAGCATTTAGTCTATGAAGTCTTAACTGTTGAGTAATAATTTAAATTTTTTAAATGAGCAAATATAGTGGATAAAGCAAAGTTCTCACTATGTAAGCTTGAGGGCCTGAGTTCAGATCCCAGGACCCACATAAGGCCATGATTACACCTGTAATCCTAGCACGTGGGAGGCTGAGACAGGGTATCTCAAAGCAGCTGGCTGTCTAGACTAGCCAAAGAGACAAACTCTAGATTGGGCAGGAGACCCTGTCCTGATAAAATAGAGAGTAATTAAGGAGACACCATCAGTGTCAACCTCTGGCCTGTACACACACTGGTGCATGTGTACGTACATGCCTTCCAAAACCTAAAACAATTTGAAGACTTTCTCCAGAAAAGATACAGATAGCCAGTAAGCACACAGGAAGGTGCTCAGTGTCTGTAGAAATCAAGGAAATGCAAACCAAAGCCACTGGGACATACTACTTCCTTCTGCTAGAATGGCTCTGGGGGTGGGGGGTGTAAAATGTGGAGAAATCAGAAACCCTCAGATGTTGTTTATGGGAGTGAAAAACTGTGGTGCCAACTTTTGAAACACCTTAGGCATTAGGTAGTTGCTGTCCATACAAGGCACAAAAACTTTCACAGCCTTATTCATAATGGCCCCAAAGTACATGTGGTCTCAGTGTTTGTGAATAAGCAGAGTTATTAACACAGGATTGCTCATCATCCAGGAAGAGCAGAGCACTGGTACACACTATGTACGTCATGGATAAGTCTCAGAAACAGCATTAAGCCAAAAGACATATGAAAGTTCCTATAACCTATTGTTCCATTTGTATGAAATTTCAAGAACTGACAAAGAGTCATGGCTGGATTCTTGTGTCTTGAGGGATAGCCATGGTGTGGTTGTGAAAACACTCTCTAATAGATGGTGGTAATGGTTTCACAACTTTGTAGTTGCTGTAAAACCTCTTAAGTGGTACCCTTTAAAAGGAGACTTAGAGTTTGTGAATTATATAAATAACATCAACACCCCCCCCTTTTTTTTTTTTGTAAGGGTTGCCTTGACTGACAACTGAAGGTGGCACCTCATGACCCGATCTGTTGTTTGGCTGGGGTCCACAGCTCTACATACATGAGCAGTTGTTTTCAGGATCGGTCTGTAGAATAACCAGGTCAAGAAACCAGGCATGGTCTGTGGCTTACATCACATCAGCTCCACCTATGGCTCTTGCTCATGCATGATGTGAGGCCCAAACTGAGGAGTTGCCCATCACATATGTGTATTATATTCTGTCAGGGCAGCTGTGACTTAACACAGCTGGGGAGCACTGGGAGTGTTACATGCTCTGAATTAAGATGACTCTGGCGCAAGCCTTTAATCCCAGCACTCGGGAGGCAGAGGCAGGTGGATCTCTATGAATTTGAGACCAGCCTGGTCTACACAGTGAGATCCAGGACAGGCACTGAAACTACACAGAGAGACCCTGTCTCGAAAAACATAAAAGATGACTCTGGTTTGTTTGGTTTAGTTTGGTTTGTTTTTTTTCCAGACAGGTTTTTCTGTGTAGCCTTGGCTGTCCTGGAACTCGCTTGGTAGACCAGATTGGCCTCAAACTTAAACTTGTGTTCTGTTAAGTTCTCCAACAGATTTGGACAAGACCCACTCCAGAGAGGCCATCAGCTTTACTGAGGACTGGCTCACTGTCTCTAGAAACATGCTCACAGACACCCAAAGTCTTTGGCCAAAAGTCTGGCCAAATCAAGGTGCTGCCTAAGAAAAACCACTTTCTGTTAAAAGTTCTCATTTATATTTCCTGGTGACAAGCAGCATCATAGATCTTCCATGTGTCATTTTGGATGGCATATCTGCTGATCCTCTGACCTGTTTTGACAATAGGATTGTTGCTATCCTCATTTTAATTTTTTTGTAGGCATTCCACATTTTCCCTGGAAGGAGTATACTAGATATGTATATTCAGTGGCTTCCTTCCTTCCAGTCTAGCTTCTGTTTTCTTTCTTTCTAAAGATTTTTTTTTTTAATTTATTATGTATACAGTATGTATGACTGCAGGCCAGAAGAAGGCACCAGATCTCGTTAGAGATGGTTGGGAGCCACCATGTGGTTGCTGGGAATTGAACTCAGGACCTCTGGAAGAGCAGTCAGTGCTCTTAACCTCTGAGCCATCTCTCCAGCCCCCTGTTCTCTTTCTTTAGGTGGTTGTCTGCAGACCAGTTTGGGTTTGGTGTTAATGATGAGTTTTCTTTCATAGTTTGTTGTGGTGGTATTCTAATTGTACTGAAATGTGATTTTGATTGTATGTTAATAAATAAAGTTGCCCGGGGGTCAGAGCTATTAGAGCCATAGACAGAGTGTGGCGGTGGTGGCACACGCCTTTAATCCCATAGATCTCTGTGTGTTCAGGGATACAGCCAGCATTGGAGACATATGCCTTTAAGACCTAGGGGGCTGTACATTCAGACAGTGACGAGACAGTCACGTGTTTGGGTTTACGACCAATGAGAAGGCAGAAAGACTATGGAAACGACTGACACACAAAGGAATAGCTCTCTTTCGGGAAACTGGGACAGCAGAAGGAAGGGTGAGATTTTAGCTCTGAGTTCTGACCTCTTGGCTTTCTCTTTTACATTGTTTCTGTGTTTCTTATTTAATAAAACGGTTGGTTACATCTACAGTTTGTGTCATCCACAAAGCTTGTGTCCTCCTAAAGGTCATGACAATGTCTTGTTTCTTCCTCAGATGATTACAGAAAGTGTCAGCATCTGTGTTTGGATATGTGATCTGTTTCAGAGTGATCTTGGTAGATATACTAGGCATGGCTTGGTTTTCACTACTTTTCAGTCCTGCTATTATTACAGAGACTACCATTTATTTCCCTTGGTCTTGTGGCTGGACATATATGGGTAGTGTGGGGCTCTATTTGTGGTTTCTCTACTCATTTGATCCATATCTAATCTCAGACCAGCACCTTCGTAAGAGGGATCGCAAAGGTTTATAGTTACTTTTTGTTGTGGTTTGGTTTGTTCTAGGGTGATGGTGTTGAGATGGGATCTTCTTCTTTTTTTTTTTTTTTTGATTTTTCGAGACAGGCTTTCTCTTCGTAGCTTTGTGCCTTTCCTGGATCTCGCTCTGTAGACCAGGCTGGTCTTGAACTCACAAAGATCCGCCTGCCTCTTCCTCCCGAGTGCTGGGATTAAAGGCGTGCGCCACCACCGCCCAGCGAGATAGGATCTTATGCAACCCAAACTCAAACTCACTGTCCTCCTGCCTTGGATTCCTGAGTGCTGAGATCACAGACATATGCCACCATGCTAAGCTTTAGTATTAAGTCTTGACATCATGTACCATTGCTTGTATTATATCAAAATTGTAGTTGGTTTCTTTTGCCTCAGATTTATTATGTAGTCAAAAAGGATCTATCTGATCTTGAACTTAGGACCCTCCTGCTTCCACCTTCTGAGTGCTAGGACTGCAGGTATACAGCACCACTGTACAGTCTGTTTATGGAATAATGGGGATTAAATTTGGGGCTCCATATATGCTGGGCAAGCACTGTCTGCACCAACTGAGGCATTCCAGCCTGGGCCTTGATTGATTGATTGATTGATTGATTGATTGATTGATCTTTGTAGTAAAAGCATAGCATAGAATTGTAAAGTGTACAATATGTCCTGTTACTTGTGTGTACCCTCATGATGCATCAGGTCTCTGGAACATTCAATCATGTAGAACTGAAATTCTGCCATTAGAGATTCATTGTGCATCCTACATTTGTTCTCTGAGAGTTTGTTCAATGACAGTTTTATTGCCATTTTGTGATCAGCTCATCTTACTTAACATGATGTCCTCAGGTTTCATCCATATTTTGGTATGTGGCAGGATTTTCCATTGTAATGCTGCATTTTCTTCATTTATTTGTCAGTGAACACATAGATGGCTGCTGTTGGGGATGTTTCAATAAATATGGTATGCAAACATCTTGTAGAGATCCTGCTCTTTAAGATGCACACCCAGAAGTGGGCCTGCTACTATATCTGGTTGTCTGTAGTTGGCATTTTCTTTGACTGTCAACCAGCTCCCAAATAAAGACATGGAGACTTGGAGACTTTACTATTAATTTTGAATCTTTGGCCTTCACTTAGGCTTGTCTCACTAGCCCTTGTAACTTAATTTAACCTGTTTCTAGTCATCTACATTTTGCCTCAAGGCTTTTTACTTTTCTTTCATTCTATATGTCCTTTCTTGCTTCCTCTGGCTGGCTGGCTCCTGGTGTCTCTCTGTCATCTCCTTTTCTTTCTTCTCCCCTGAACCTAAATTCCTCCTCCTACTTACTCTCCCTGCCTGAAATTCCTCCTATACCTCCTCCCTCGCTATTGGCCACTCAGCTTTTCATTAAACCAATTAAGTGCCTTAGGCAGGCAAGGTAAAACAGCAACACATCTTTATATAATTAAGCAAATGCAGCACATCTTTACATAGTTAAACACATATTCTGCAACATTTCCTCTTTTTTGTCTACATAAAAAGAAAGGGTTTAGCTTTAACATAGTAAGACTGTATACAATAAGAACAATTATTAAGTAAGGATTACATTTACAATATTCATTTGCATTAGGCCATTATCCTGTCTTGGTGAGTACAAAGTTGTATACCTAATTTACTTTCTATCCTAATTTGTATTACCAACCCAAAATTACCTTTTTAGACCTCAAAACATTTTCTTAGAAACAATTTAAGCTTCTATGTTTCTAGACCTTTTAAATTTTACATCTCTTATATAAGTTTCTTTTCTTAATTTGGTAACAAGGAAAACTATGATATCCATCAAACTCCATCAAAGACCTGAGAAGGAGTAATATTACCTGAATAAACAGGAAGTCTAGAACAAGCAACTTCTAAAACTATAGAAATGATAGAGACATCTGGCTGCCTAGACAGTCACCCAAGGTTCTTCTGTAATGTTGACACAGCCACCTTTGGCCTACAGACTTAGAATATCTGGCAGACTTTTCTATGAAGCAGGAATTTTGAAGGACTGTCCCTCCTTGTCTTGGCAAAGTTCAGCAGTCTTTTTCCTTTATGTCTGTCTTGTCCATTTTGTACAGTATACTGTCAGCAGTTGAGACAAGGGCAGTTTCTTGCCCAAATCGCTGGTTTTGCTACAATGAAAGTGAATTCCATATGGAGGTTCTTTGATGCCCATCATCCTTTTATGAAGTAGATTGGTGATGCCAGAAGCAGACATATCTCACTGTCAAGAAAAGCCTTAGGTTATTAAACATCTTAAATGCCATATTTTGTAGGTCTCTAAAGCATTTGAAGATCACTTATCTATCTAAAATACATCTCTGTTTTACTTTGAAAACATGCCTAACATAACTACAGGTTTGATTATTATAGATGACTAACTACTAACCTATATTTTTTAATTATTCTAAACAGTTTGTAATAAAGCTTTCAAGGACTAGAACTTAATATTACATTTTTAAATGAGCTGCATAGATATTTTACCTTAAACAAGAGTAGAAACATATATAGTATAATAAAAATAACCTTAAATTTGTATCAGTATACAAAAATCCATACCAATGTAAGAGATGAATAGTTGTCTTTTTAATCCTATATTCCTGTATTCCCACTAAATGATGACAAACCTGTGTAACCCACCAAATGAGCAAAACCACCCACTCTACCTCTTGGGAATGTGGGCATTGTGTTCTCTAGACTGCTTCCTGTTGTCTGAGGGCGACAGCTTCCACAGGGGACCCTGAGAAAAGTGAGAGCTATAACATTTGTTGTCCAGTCTCTGTGTAATGGGAAAGTGCAAGGCTTATCTGAATTTCTGGCTAGAATAGTCTGTGAGAACGGTCTTAGCTAGCAGCCTAGAAGTCATTCTCAACTCAGAACTTGGAGGAGACTGCAACAGTTATCTGTTCATAGTAATCCTGTGATGGTTTACCATAACAACACCATTCCTGTCTTCACTAGCAAGACACTTTGCTAATACATTTTGTGGTTTTGGTGTGATTGTGTTGTTGTTGTTGTTGTTGTTGTTGTTAGAGACAGTCTGTGTTCCTTCCATTGGCCTGGAACTTGCTGTGTAGACTAGGCTGCTCTTGAACTCATGGAGAGTAGCCTGCATGCCTGGCTACATTTTGATTGGTAAGAGCCATCCTAACAGGCTGGCTTGTTGTAGTTTTGATTTGCATTTTTCCACTCTAGTGATAATAGCATCTTTTACAGGTTTGTTTGTTTATTTGTTTTTCGATTCCTTTTCTTACTGAGCATGGTGACGTATGTCTTTAGTCCCAGCACTTGGGAGGCAGAGGCAGGCAGATCTTTGTGGGTTTGAGGCTACCTGTTCCAGGACATCCAAGGCTACACAGATAAACTTTGTCTCTAAAAACTGAAAGAAAGAAAAAATGATTAGTGTGTGTGTGACGTGCGTACATGTTGTACCCTTGGAAGCTAGAAGAGGGCGTTGGATCTCCTGGAGCTGGAGTAAAAGCTGTTTTGAGCTGCCTGATGTGGGTTCTGGGAATGAGCTATCTACACACACACACACACACACACACACACACACACACACACACACACACCGTTTATTTTCTTGCATATCTTTAGAGATTTTTTTTTGTACTATTTTTCACTGAATTTAGGAGATATTTTTGTTGTTTTTGAGACAAGATCTTTCTATATATCCTAGGTGTTCTTAGACTTTGCAGTGTGTCACCTAGACTGGCTTTGTACTTGTAATCCTGCCTCCACCTCCAAGTGCCAGGAATGCAAGTGTTGGTCACATGGCTTACATGCCTCTGTAGGTTGCCTCTTATGCTGTTGATTGTTTTCTGCTACTTTGGAAACATCCTTGATGTTGTTTCATTTGTCTCTTTTTGTTAAGAGTATATATTTAGTATTTTGCCTCATTTCCCAGTCTTTCTTAAGGTCTATTACATGTATAGGCATGTTGGTTACCATCTTTGTTTAGGGGAATTACATCTTTTCTTGGTTTCTTCTTTAGTACCATGTCCTGTATCTGTTTATTGTCTTCCTTGTAAACTTCCTGTTTGACCTCATTGAGTACTGTCTTAAGTAGTTTTTCTCCCAGAGAAGGCTTGTGCTTGCTGAACTTTTCAACCTTGCATATCTGGAAATGTCCTTGTCCTGCCCACATCTGTGAGTAGTGATTTAGCCTGGGTTGGAATCCTGCTTGTTCACTCACTGGAGCCCTTTGGAAGGAGCTGTTGGAAATTACAGTTTGGAATCACCTGGCACAGTCCAATGGGGGAGCATTTGCCCCTGGAAAGGGGCAAAGAGAAGAGCGCTGCTTCCCAGGTCTGGGAAAGGTGTGGGTACAAGGAAGAAGTTGGTCCAGGAAGCTTGATTTGTTGACTATACTGTCACATGTTCTGAGAGTCCCTAAGAATAGACAGAGCTACTTTACCCATCCTCTAGTCTTAGATGAGATCCATGCACCTGGCCCAGGGCCTAAGAAGAGCAGACCAGTAAGGGGGAATGAAGGTAAGCCAAAGAAGGGAGTAATGAGGGATGCCTTGACAAGCACGTGTCTGAGTATGATCAAAGGAAGTTGACACTGGGCTACCCTGAGGTTAGACTCAGGAGTGGTGGCTGACTGGAAAGAGATACTCAGAACCCCAGGAAGACTCTCAGCTGACAGTGTTAGGAGCTGTCATAGTACCTTTCAGGTCTGTGCCATCATATTAGCCCAGTGACATCTGTGTTGTGGGTTATGTGAACCATTCGCGATATAGGCCGTATGCTGTGCAGCCTTACCACAGATTCTGCATGGACATGGTAGTTTTGTTCACACTTCACTTCAATATACTGGATCTTGGATTTTGTTTTCTTAAAAGGGACTAAATGGAGCCATGAACTTAGAATAGATGATTATCCACCTTCTCTCTAGATAAAGGTTAGGATGGACATCCTGAACTGATGGGGTTTTGCCGTCATTACCTCTGTTGGTAGACCATCTTAGTAAGTGTGGGGCTATGCGGTATGGTAGTCCTAGCATGACAGGTTTTATAACACCTGAGACCTGCAGGTGTTATGTATGTTACGGGTATATGTTAGGTTTCACTCAGGATCTTCATGGGGCTGAGGACTCAGCAGGGTTCTGGTTCTGTTGAGAGTCTGTTTACATCAGTCACCCAGTACCACCTAAATGGAGCTTTGTATACAGGTTTATAATCGTGGGGTTTTTTTATGTTTATTGGAATATAATTTTAACGGATGAGTGATAACATTTGGGGACTTTTGTTTATTTTATGTCTTGGGTTTGGTTTTTGTTGTTGTTTTGTTTTGTTTTGTTTTTTTATTTTAATTTTTACTAACTTGGTATTACTGTATTGAAGGAAAGTGTGAGTCCAGGTCAGAAGGGAAACCGCTCAAAGGATGGCCAGCAAAAGAGAGAAAAGGTGGACTGCTGCACTGGGTTAGGAGTGAGGGGCTAGTGGGACTGCCTTTGCTTGCTCAGTGCTCCTGCCTTGTAGTCTGTTGGGGTTTTTTGTTTGTTTGTTTTTGAAAGGGTTGCTTATATCATTTTATATATACTATGTGCAAATAGGTACCTGAGGATGCCCCAAGAGAGTGTCACATCCCTGAAACTGGAGTCACCCGCAGTTATGAGCCACCTGATAATGGGTGCTGGGAACTGAACCCAGGTCCTCTACAAGAGCAGCAAGTGCTCTTAACGGCTAAGCCACGCCTGGAGGAATTTACTAGATGTTGCTTGGATAACCCATGACCATAGCTGGGAACTGGTGTTTTCCCTCTTGAGAGCCTAGTATTTTTTCCTGTGCTTAACTAAATCCCAGAGCCTGGCAGCACATGCAGTGTGAGTCAATGTCTCATCCACTTTGATGACAGCTCATTCTTCTGATAGCATTGCTCCTGACAGAGGAGTCTTAGCAAATGTTCCTTTCATTTGGCCTTATAAACTTTGTATTCTGACATAATGTTAGGCAAAACTAAACCCTTTTCCTTTGGTCCTAAAGGACAGGAGCTTGTGTTTGAAGCCTATTAGCAGTATTTGTTTTGTCTTGTTATTATACTAAATAGGCTTGATAGCAAAACAGACATTCTTCAGGCATCTAGCAACACCCAGAGGGGGTGTTCCTGGCCACAGGTTGGACTGTGTTGGGTCTGGGGAAGCTATATACACAAAGCCTAACTTCATACTCTGCTGTTTGGTGGGCTGAATTGCAATGTGTTTGAAGAATATATGTTTGATTTGCCTGCCAGAATTCTACCTTCTTAAGGGACAGTGTAACTTGCCAAGCTCTAGGAGAACACACTGCAGATGGCAGAGAAAAACAATAAAAGCATTTGCTCCTGCAGACTAGGTTCTGAACACAGGGGAGCAGTGGCTTGAAATGTGGAAGTAATCACAAAGTCAAGATTAACAACATAAAGTAAAACGAAGTCCAAAGATTTAAACAAGTTATACATGAGTCCATAGAAGTGCACAGAAAAGTGCTTTTCAGTTTTTTAAAATGCATGCACAAGGGCTAGAGGATGGCTCATTACATAAGGTGCTAGCTTTTCAGGTACATGACTCTGAGTTTATCTCCAGAGCCCATGCCAAAAAATGCCAAATATATGGCAGTTCATATCTATAATCCCAATGCCGGGGATGCAGAGACAGGTAAATTCACCAGCCTCATTGGCCACTCTGTCAAGTCTAAGTCATGAGTTCTAGGCCAATGAGAGACCCTGCCTCAAAAAAAAATGTAGGTGGATAAATAACACCTGTAGCTGTTTTCTAACTTCCACATAAGCCTTCACATATGTACATGTGCTTTGCATGCACACACACACACACACACATATATATATATATATATATGAAGCTGCACATGCTTGAAAACACACATACAGAGAGAGACAGAGACAGAGATGTATATGAAGTAGACATAAAGAGACTTACATACAAAGACAAGCACAAAAGGGGGAAACCTGTAAGAGCTGAGTCAGCACTAGTAATACACAAATAAACTTGAAATGAGAGAACTGAAAAAAAAAAAAAAAAAGAATTCTACCTTCTTGCAGGATAACCCTCATAATGGGTAGCATGTAGGAGAGTTGGACCTGGCAGAGGTGCCAGGTGCTATGGTGGCTCAGGGACTCTGTGACTACCAGTCTCTCACAGGGTCTCATGTCTGTCTACTCTCCCATTAGGTCCTTCCTAAGAGTCTGCAGTAGGAAGGCATGGGACAAAAGCTATTTTTGAATACATCTTTATCTATTAGATAGACACGAGTGTAGGAATCTCTTTTGCATGAAAACAGTGTTGGCTGAGCAAGGTAATGCAGGTTTGCCTTGGCCACCCACACTGTGACAGGCTGACCACTTAGGAAGCGTATCTATCACAGAGCCTCCAGAGAGGATGCTACACCCTGTGCTATTCCCCATCTGACCGAGGAGCTGCACTGGCCACACTAGTCTTTTGTTTCTGATTACCCTGTTGAGGTATTGAACGTGCTGCTGTTTGACAATTTCTCCATCTTCATTTCCAACACTGCAAGATTTACTTACTCACCAGCAAGTAAAAGCTCACAGCCATTTGGCTGCACTTTCCTCATAACAAACTTGGCTTGTCTTAAGGCAGTTTGCCTCTCATGCCAGTGAAGCCTTAGGATTAGACAGGAATGGTCAACACAGTGCTGGAGAAAAGTGGGTTTGGGATTGTGGGAAGTAAAGCTAGTCCTTTTCCCATGTCTGTCATTGTCTTTACAGTCCCTATTCTCAAGAAGCCTAGGTTTCAAGGTGAGCCATGTCTCGGTCTCTCTGTTTACTTTCCTGCCTTTATCAGGCCTCACCATAAGCTCAGTGGCTGACTGATGCAGGGTCCATGCCTGCCTCATGTTGAAGGGTACAGAGCCCCCTTGAGTCTGACCATGTTGCTGAATGGGTTTAAGATCACAGGTAAGCTGGATATTGAGTGTAGTGGTACACACCTTTAATTCCAGCACTGTAGAGGCAGAAGTAGGTGGATCTCTGTGAGTTCCAGCCTAGTCCATAGAGTTTCAGGTCAGCCAGTACACACAGAAACCTTGTCTCAAAAAAGAAAAAAACATTTTTTCACAGGTGAGTTTGCTGTGACAGCAAAGTTAATACTAGCAGTACTTGACAGTAGAGCTATGAGCCATGGCTGTAGCTTAGCCTGCCAAAGAGTGGGACATGGTGCTCAGGCACAGCTTAATGTGTTATGTCCACAGTTATGGGCCAGGAAATGAGAGACAAGTGTGACGGTGATTCTCTGGAAAGGCAGAAGATCACAGTGACTTGACAATTACTTTGTAATTTTTCTGTAGGAAATGGGTGTTGTTGTTGTTTACATTAGGATAAACTATTTTTTCATGGAGGAGAAATGTTAATGTTAATTTGTAATTCCATATGAAATATGATGACTTCACATTAACCTGAACAATACGAAGCTTTTTGGACCCATCCTGACTGCCCTGCCCAGTGTGGTCCTCACCTCCAGTTCCCCACTAGCTGAATGGGAAGCCCCTTTCTCTCATCTTATTTTTGGTCACTTTTTTAACTGTTTGTTTTTCTAGATTTAAAACTTTGTTGTTTTGTCTGTTTTTTCTGTTTTGTGAAAAGATTGTGGCTCAGCATTATTCAAAGACCAGGGCAGCATGTATCTTAGTGTCATTCTCCCTTCCAGGCTCTGGACCATGTCTAGTCATCATGCTTTGTGAGTCCTGGTCCAGGGTACTGTGATTTTTTTGAGAGCTGAAGATCTTAGGCTGCCTTTGCTGGATGTAAAGGAGGTCCATGTGCTGTGCCTCGGACATATCCGTGCATTGAAGGTCAGGGCTGAGGTTTTTTTCTGCCTTTTCTTGTCTAGGTGCCCTATGAGACACTGAATAAACGCTTCCGAGCTGCCCAGAAAAACATTGATCGGGAGACCAGCCACGTCACCATGGTGGTTGCTGAGCTTGAGAAAACCTTGAGTAGTTGCCCAGCTGTGGACTCTGTGGTCAGCCTACTGGATGGTGTGGTGGAGAAGCTGAGTGTCCTCAAGAGAAAGGTTTGTCCTCTGGGAATGGGCCCTAGCTGGGAGATGAAGACGGAGGCCAGCTGTGGGTAGGGTGTCCAGGCCTCACTCATACTGCTGGAAAGAGAACTGAAAGTGTCCTAAGCCCCACCCATGAGGAAGCTAGGGTTTCCAGAGACTGATGTTTCACCCCAGAACTTCCTGGGGCTGTCAGAATGACCTAGCCACTGCGGATGACCCTTTAAAGATTTGAATAGTCCTTCAAAGCATCCTCCCAAAGGGGTTAGAGAGCTCAAGCAGCAGAAGAGAATCACCAGTCCCAGTCATGGATCGGGGTCAGATATAAGAAAAGTCCAAGGACTGCAACTGTCTAGGAGCATTGTCTGAGCACAAGAGGTCATGTGACAGATGACTTTGGAAGCCCGAGAAAGTGGGCCAAAAAAACCTTGAAAACCTGCAGGAACAGAAAATACAAAAATTATTTAGAGTTTTAAAAATAATCAGGGAAAATATATTTTAAAAAATAGTAACCAGGACTGGACATGGTGGCACATACCTTTAATTCCAACACTTGGGAAGAAGAGGCAGGAAGTCTCTGAGTTCAAGGCCAGCCTGGTCTACATGCCATGCTCCAGGCTGGTCAGGGCTATAGAGTGAGACTATGTCACAAACAAATAATAACCAGGCTGCTGGTAGTACTCAGTGGTAGAGTACCAAGACGGAAAAGTGCTTCTAAAGAAGTTGTCTAGAATACAGCAGACAGAAAGGCAAGTACATGAGAGATCATGGATTTCTGACATGGTTGTCAGAGCCCAGAGAAGGGGCAGAGAAAGGACAGGGAGAATAACAGTGGCTCATAGACCCACATGACACAGTGAAGATAAACTTCCCTCATGTGTCACATGGTGAGACTGAAGAGCTCTGCTGAGATCAGCCCTAACAGGAGCCAAGCAAAAGCCCACTCCCAACAGAAATGTAGCCCAGAAGCCAACCTGGAAGCAGGGACAGAAAGCCAGCGGGGCCCTGGCTCGTGGTGTCTCACATTTAGCTGTTAGCTCCATGGCTATGAGAACTTACTCGCAGTGACATAGGTGTGGTTCCTCTGTGTCACTGACCTTCCAATAATCCAGTGATACACGGGCTGGTAGCAGCCATGTTGGACAGTGTAGGTTGAGCTACATAGGATTTAATTTTGAACAAAATTGGGCACATACATGTATGTGTCTATCTGTTTAGCTTGGGGGGGTGGTGGCGGGGGTGGCTCGTGCCTTTAATCCTAGCACTTAGGAGGCAGAGGCAAATGGATCTCTGTGAGTTCAAGGCCAGTCTGGTCTACAGAACTAGTTCCAGGACAGCCAGGGCTACATAGAGAAACCCTGTCTCACAAAAACAAAGACAGAAAAGAAAAAAAACCTAACAAAAAATTATAAAGTATTTAAAAGTCCAAACATGGTGACACATACTTTTAATCTCCACATTCAGGAGGCAGAGCCAGAAGGATTTTTGTGAGTTTGAGGACAGCCTGGTCTACATAGCAAGCTCTAGGCCAGCTAAGGCTGTGTAGTTGGACCCTATGTCAAAGTAATATAATTAGAGTCACTTTAGAGTAAATAACAAGACAAGGAAAATACAACAAATTTCACATTTTAAGCATCTGACAGTGTAGCTTAAACCAAAAAAAGATACACATGCATTTTAGGCCTTTTTCGGGGAAATAGGGCCTCAAATATACTCAGCAAGCACATGAAGTGGTGGGTAGAGTGTCATGCCCCTCTCAGGAATTACTGTCTTACACAAATTCACCCCAAACAAATGTAGAACCTGATTTCTTTTATTTCTATCATATCGTCCAACACATCCTCAGCTTTTACCTTTCCTTGCTTGTCTTCTTGCGAGCATACAAAAGAGGTGGTGCATGCATATGTTTTCGTGGCTGATGGTGGGTCCTGGGACGAATCATCTCATGTGTTTGCTGTGACTTAGGCAGTAGAGTCCATCCAGGCTGAGGATGAGAGCGCCAAACTCTGCAAGCGTAGGATTGAGCACCTCAAGGAACACAGCAGTGACCAGCCAGCAGCAGCCAGCATGTGGAAACGGAAGCGCATGGACCGAATGATGGTGGAGCATCTGCTGCGCTGTGGCTACTACAACACAGCTGTGAAGTTGGCTCGCCAGAGTGGCATTGAGGTGGGCACTTTGAATTCTTAGTCCCCTGCTTAGGTGTGAGCACCATCACATTCCCTCCTGTTCCCACCTGTTATGGTGCCCCGATAGTCACTGAAAATCACAGGATACAATTAACTTGCTTTTAGCCAACTTGAACTTGCACCTGAACTTAAATTTGCTGGCCTTGTGGTGCCTGAGGAGGCCAGAAGATTGGTGTTCTTGACAGAACTCCCTGGAGTCGGTGACATGCCCATATAGCCAGGAAAGGTGTTGCTGCCTTCTTGCCCCTGACCAGTGGTTATAGCCACTGCCACTAGACATGGAATATCCAGCCTGTGCTTGGCCACCAGAGTGTATCACTGAACCCATAGGTTGTCCCATTTTTTTCTTATAAGCCATTATTATTTTTAAATTTTTATTAAATTTATCTCGGGGGGGTATGCACATGCATGTCACCACACGTGTTGAAGTTAGAGGGCAACTTTTGGGGGTCAGTTTTCTCTTTCTGCCATGTGAGTCATGGAGATTGAACTCAGGTTGTCAGGCTTGGTGGCAAGCATCTTTTCCCAGCTGTGGTATCTCACACCATCCAGGCCATTAGTTTTAATCACATTGGTATTAGCTCTAGTCTGCTTCTTATAGTTGTTTATCTTGAAATAGGAAAAGTAGCAGTCTTGCTATGATTTCTTTTACTTAAAGGCTGTGTCTATACCATGTTCAGTAGCTAGCTCCACATGTCCTGCCCAGTCACATCTCTGGAAGGAGCTTCCCATAATTTCAACTCCTTTCTCCCTTCTCTGGTCATTGTCCCTGTATGTGTGGTGTTCAGTGCTTGGGATGTGATGCTAACTAGGACCATTGTCATGGGGCTTGGCAGGAGGAACATCAGGTCCCTATAGATCCTGACCAGAGCATACTGTACATGGCTCACCTAGGAATTATCAGTTGTTTTGTGCTGTTATTCTCCTTGTTAGTTGAGAAACTATTTTTTATTGATTTGTTTAGTTGGAGTACATCCCAGATAGGAAAGAAATTTCACTTTTGAAATTAGGTTTTCAGGCTAAAGAGATGGTTCAGCAAGTAAAGACACTTGTTGCCAAAACTTAACTAATTTTGATTCCTGTGAATTACATGGTGGGAAGAGAGAACCAGTTCCCATAAGTCGTTTTCCAACCTCTGGATATCTGCCCACTAATATATAAATCAGTGTGATTTTTAAAATTTAAAGAAATTTCCATTTTCTTCAGTTAGCTTCCCTGCTTTTCTCATAATGTGTATACATCTCATTGTCCCAGCCACTCATTCTTGCTAATCTTGCTGGACCCTTTAATATAGAGAGACCCTGACCTTGTATGAGCCCTCTAGAGCTCAGCCGATTTTCTGTCCTTGGCCCTTTTCAAAGAGCACAGGCACTGGAGAGAGTTGTATTACAACCCCTCCACACACACCTACACACAGACACTGCGGGGGCATTGTATCCTGTGCTGAGGGCTTGAAGGAGGTTGTGCTCTGTGGGTCTTTGGTTGGGGTGTTGTTAGTTACTTTTGTTGTTGCTGCAACAAAATGCCTGACAGAAGCAATTAATAAAGGAAGGTTTCGTTTGTCTTAGCATTACAGGAAGATAGACCATCATGCCAGAGAAGGCATGGCAGCAGAAGCAGGAGACAGCTGTTTATGTGTGTGCACAGTCAGGAAATAGAGAGGACTGCTGGTGCTCAGTTTGCACTCTGTTTTTAGTCTTGAGACCTCTAGCCCTTGGAATAGTACAACCCACATTTAAGATGAATGGAATAGTACAACCCACATTTAAGATGAATGGAATAGTACAACCCACATTTAAGATGAATTTTCCCACCTCTAAAATTTACTTAGTCTAATCTAGGTAAGCCCTTACAGATATGCCCAGAGATTAATTTCCATGGTCATTCTAAATCTCATCAAATTGACCACATTAACTACAGATTGCCTGTACCCTGTGCTTTGAGCCAGTCCAAGTATGTCTGTATAGTCCAGTGCTTATGATCCTTGTTGGTTTTCTTTTATTACAACAGGATGGTTCTGGTTCCCCTAACCAGTAGACTGGTTCCCCTAACCATTTGACATCTGCCATATGTAAGCTTCCCAGTCATTGTGGACCATTTCTGCTCCCTAGAATCTTATTCCCTGGGTACTTGTCTATGAGCAGTGCCCTAGACAGGTTGAACTGGAGGCAGGGCTGCACTATGGCCGAGCCTAAACTCTGGGTGGGAGGCTGAGGTGAAGAGGGTAGAAACCAGTTGCCCCTGCTTGTAGGCCACAGGCATGTTGTGACCTGAGCTGCCCCTTCCTCTAAGGACCTTGTGAATATCGAGATGTTCCTGACAGCCAAAGAAGTGGAGGAGTCCTTGGAGAGGCGTGAGACAGCCACCTGCCTTGCCTGGTGCCATGATAACAAGTCCCGACTCCGGAAGATGAAGGTGTGTGGGCTTTCCCAGTTGGGCTTCTGGTGGGGATGAGTCTCTATTGGAGAAGAGGCCAAAGTTGGGTGGAAGCTGTTCCACCTACCCAGGACCATCATGCCTTCACCTGCTTACAGCCTTTTGGGTTGGTTTTGGTTTGTAAGATTGAGTTGTTGGGTTTGGGGTGGGGTTCACCTCTAGGTCAAAACCCTGAAGAGTAGCATATTGGGTTGGTTTGGTTCTAGAGTGAAGTATGGAATCCCATCATCATACATGCAGCATGTTCACACCTACTGCACTTAGAATTCCCCACTCAGTCAGATAGGGACTGCAGAAATCTGGGATGTGATGTTCTACTGATTACACACTTTGTACTTTTTTTTTTTTTTTTTTTTCTTTTTTGTTTTTCGAGACAGGGTTTCTCTGTGTAGCTTTGCGCCTTTCCTGGAGCTCACTTGGTAGCCCAGGCTGGCCTCGAACTCACAGAGATCCGCCTGGCTCTGCCTCCCGAGTGCTGGGATTAAAGGCGTGCGCCACCAACGCCCGGCTTACACTTTGTACTTTTAAAGCATTCTTTAAAAGTAAAACACAGGCCACAGAACTTAAATATGCCCACTGAAAAGTGTTATCCTAGGGCTTTGTAGCAGAAATGTGTTAGTGTTCATCAACAGCCAGCCCCTGCTTCCATTAGAGGAGCTGTATTTTCTGTTTTCTAAACTGAATGCTGCTTTAATCCATCTGGTTGAGTTTGTTGAGGTAGTAGTCACCAGCCAAGAGTGACACTCTGCCATTCAGGGCTGCCAAAGTGAGCACGAGGCAAAGATGGAACAAAAAAGTAGAGCCACCAGTGAGGATCATGGTATGGAACTTCTAAAAGGAAAGTGAGAATTGATATGTAACAGTCTGGCCTACTCAGTCCCACTTTCACTCCCTCCCAGAGAAAGAACACTGAACTTTTGTCTCTTCCATGAGGTGATCTCCCAAGCTTTGACCTCTCTAGGCAGTGTGCCTACAGGATTGCTGAATTTACTATGAGTGCTCCATGTGGACCAGGGATGGACACTCTGGATAGGCAGAACCTGAGAAATTGAGGTGCTGATTGAATGCTGAGTAGGTGAGCATTGCCTTAGTGTCTACGAAGAGAGGTAGAGGGGAATGTTAGCATTTGTCCAGAAACACTGTGAAGGTGCCTAATGACAGGCTTGCCTATCACATCACATTATAATATCTGTATCACTTAATTGTGCACATGCACACATGCTCTCCCCTGCCATCAGAGAAATAGTGGAGGAGCCACACTGCACTAAGGTCCCACAGATCAGACACACTAATTTGGATGGGAAGAGAAGCATCTCAGACCAAGTTTCACTAAATTGGAAATACCGTATACCAGGGCACCAAGATAAGATCTGTAAATTAGCTTAGGTCTCTAGACTTGACAGGACACTGAAAGAACAACCTAGAGGCCTTGTGTCTAGAAGTCACACAGAGTGGTAAATTCAGTCTCCAGCTGCTGCAGAGTGAGCAGGGTGGCCAATCATCCTACTATATGAATTGGTAGATGTATGTTCTAGAGGATTAATTTGCATAGCAAGCAGGCACTTCTGTGTATTGGTAAGGTGTTTGAAAGTTAACTGTTAAAGAATATTGCTCCTAAATAATAATAACACATTTAAGGTATATGTTTTATGTAACAAAACTTTTCACTGGGAGGTGGTGGTGCACACCTTTGATCCTAGCACTCAGGAGGCCGAGGCAGGTGGATCTCTGGGAGTTTGAGTTCAAGGCCAGCCTGGTCTACAGAGTGAGTCTACAAAGCTGTCTCCAGGACAGCTAGAGCTGTTAACACAGAGAAACCCTGTCTCGGGGTTTTCATTTTCCTTCAGTACCTGTACAGTGCCTTCATCCTGCCTTTAAACATCCCACTGGTGCCCACCAACTACAGAAGGAACAGTGTTGCTCTGCAACTTCATGGGACTCCAGGGTACAGATTCACCTTCAATTCCTGCCTTTCTGGCTTTAAAGGGAGCAGAGCACCCACACACCTTTCCATTATCAGTGGGGCCAGGCTGCTCCTGGAGAGCCTTGGAGTACCCTGTCTTTTCCTGATCATATCAAGCTTGCTACCTACCACTCAGTCAGGACAGCTCCTGCTCTGGCTTGGATTGTACTGTGTTTCCAGCCTGTTTGGCCCTCAGCCTGGGTGCAGAGGGTATAGTGCAGGGATCAGAGGAAGTGGACATCCCTGTCATCTTCCTGTCCCTACACAGAGTTATATAGGTCTGGTTACATTGTGTTGGTGGAATAGGGTCAGGACAACTGGCTCTGGAGTATTCTTTGCTGGGGTTCCATTGAGATGGGCCGTGGGGATTGGGTACACAGGGGAGGCCAGGTGGGAAAAGATGCGGCACTGGAGAATTGAGTTTGAGTCCTAAATGTTCAAGAATGATTGACTTGTCATGTGAAGCTTGTGCTGTTGTAATATGGATTATCTGGAATCAGTGGCATGTGATGAATAGTCTCAGACTAGTTTTTCATGTCCTCATTCCTGTTTCTGGCAGGAAGTGTTTTGTGTCCTGAGGCTATGCTGAAAGTTTTTGAGTAGCTTTTAGGGGGACATTGCCTTGCAATGTAACCCAGGCTAACCTCAATTTACTGAGACCTTGCCTCAGCCTCCTAGGTGCTGGTTTTACAGGTGACTCTGTACATGCTGGGTGAGTGCTCTACTGCCTGGTACCTGGGGATCTTTAGATTAGTACTTGCATAGAAAGATGCTTTCTGTGTAAGGTGCTAGCAGTTAATCTTCCTGCCAGTCACAGGAACTGCACTGGATTGTAGTGCTGGTTTCAGAGTCAGCTTTAGGCTTCTATGTAGAAGCATCTACCAACATCCCCAAGAGCCACTGCAGTGCTGATCTCGGATCTCCCTTAACAACTGCAAGTCTTAGAGTTTCTGCCATTCATGGACCATCTGTTCTCATCTCCTGATCCCCACCAGCCTGGACCTTAGAGTCCTGACAGGAACATTAGCTTCCTTGGACTTGCTGCTCCAGGGGTTTTATTCCTTCTGTCCCAGGGCCTTTATACTACCCCTGTTTCTGCCTGGAACCCTTCTCGTCGTTTCAGCCTTCCATCTTTTGTTGTTTTCTTAGTGTTCCCTGTCAGCACCTTGAAGTGCCACCTCCTTGCTACCTCACACCCACTTGAGACACTGTCTCCTTCCACCAGGTATCAATCAGTCTTAGATAAACAGCTTGTGGAAATTTTTCCAGAGCATTCACCATCTCTGGCAGCATGACTTACAGTACAGACGAGGAATGTGCTGAGTTGAAACCTGGTGGAGGTGGTAGGGAGGAAACTTTTTTTTTTGAGACAATTAATTCTTTTTTTTTTTTTTTTTTTTTTTTTTTGTTTGTTTGTTTTTTGTTTTTTTGAGACAGGGTTTCTCTGTGTAGCTTTGCGCCTTTCCTGGAACTTGCTTTGGAGACCAGGCTGGCCTCGAACTCACAGAGATCCGCCTGGCTCTGCCTCCCGAGTGCTGGGATTAAAGGCATGCGCCACCATCGCTGTTTTCAATTTCATACACACATAATATTTGCAATTGTAACCATTAATCAGTGGCATGAATTACATTCAAGATATTAATTACACTCGCAGGGCGGTGGTGGCGCAGCTAAAGGAAACATGTTCAGAGGAAGATTGCTTTATGGTATTCATAGACAATAGGACCTTGACTATAGGGCCCTGGAAAACCCTCCAGGGAGTTGTCAGGGTTTCCTCATACAGTTTCTTAACCTTACTCCATGTACTCTGGGAGCTAATGACAGTCTTTGTTTGCTGCCCATCCAAGTGCCACATGACTGTCTTCAGATATTGGGCTCACCATCTGCATAATGCATTGGTCCTACCAGAAGAGGATTCTGATGTGATGCATATCAGAATAGAGGCTCTGGCCATAGCATGCTTCCCAGTGTCCATGGAGAGGCCCTGAGTTTTGATGATAGAATTTGTGGGACCTATGGATCCTGGTGCCCAGGCACCTGGGCCATGGCACTGCTGACAGGTGGCACCTTCTAACCCTGTCTGTCTTTGCCCTTAGAGCTGCCTGGAGTTCAGCCTCAGGATTCAGGAGTTCATTGAACTTGTCCGGCAGAACAAACGCCTGGATGCTGTGAGGTAGGATATGCCATATACAAGGTTTCTTACATTAGGACAGGACATGCAGGTGCCATTCCCCTTTCCACATCCTCTTGGTGGGGTGATAGAGAGGGAAACACACATGTTGGGGCACTTCTAGTCTGATGGCTTCAATCCTACATGCCAACTACATTTCTGTGTTCTAAGGCAGGGATTGAAGTCCTCTGCTCCATAGACAATTTCATGTGGCAGTTCAGACTATCGAGGACTATGGGGGTCCAGCCCCTCGATAGTCCCCTCCCAGGGTCCGGGAAGAATCTACAACCAGCTGATAATTAACCTTTGATGAGAAGAAATGAATCTATGTACACGAAACTCCTTAGTCCATATACTTGATTATTCTGTGACAGTTACAAGCTTATATTCTGTTCTCATATTTAGGTCATCTTTAACCTGGTTTCTCTCTACACTTGTCTGCGATCCCCTCTATGTTCTACCTTAATTCCTTCATCTAGTTCTGTCCCTTCTAGGTTCTCATCTATCTAGTTCTTTCTCCTATCAGCTCCTCTCCCATCTCCTTCTCTCTCATCTGGCTCTTCCTCATCTTGTTCTTCCCCATCTGGCTCTTCCTCATCTTCCATCTCGTTCCTCTTGTCCTCTCTTCTAGTTCTACAATCTAGTTCTTCCCCATCTCAGTTTGTTCCTCTCAAGTTCTTACCCATTTAGTTCTTCCATTCTCTTCTCTCTTCTCCCCCCACCTCCTGGAAGTCTCGGTATATAAAGGGAGGGTCCGAGCTAAATTGTGTAAAGCTATTACTTAATGTCCGCCTCTCCTAGGCGGTGTCTCCTTGTGGAATTTACCGTAAGTCAGGAGACTTGCATGTGGGCTGTTATCATTGTTAGTCGGCCTGAGACTAACCATGGGCACCCACCTGGGTGGTGTTTCCTGTAGTCCTTGAAAGTGGCCAAGGGAGATAGATAATCTGATTCCAGAGAAAGCCTTTCCTGAGGCTGTTCTCCAAATACCTGAAATGTGTATGTCCAGAGAGTGATCAGTCTACACTGTTAGCCCTTCTTAGGGAAAAGTCAATTGGGAAAACTGTGAAGGCACACATGATTTTCATAACAGAAGACAGCTGTAACACCAAAAACTCCTTGGGATTTGGCTTCCTCTGGAGGAATTCCATGATCCCTCCAGATAGTGACTTTGCCATAACCAGCTGAGTTCTTATGATATATTCCTGCGGCCCGCAGCATCAGACCCTCATAGCTGTCAAGTGAGCTAGACTGGCATCCCAGCCACCCATGTCAACCTATGATCAGGGCTCCGGGTCTCATCTTTTCCACTGGGAAATAATCATCAGCTTAAGTAGCAAGTATGCTCCAAGGGGCTGACCAATGGACAATTCAAAGTCCCTTGGTCTGTTTTCTTCCTGGCCATCTGAGAGCATACTTGCATCAGGAAGAATACCTTAGGGCTTTCTGCAGGCATATCCGAGCTTCTGAGGTCTATCTCTGCCCTAAGGGTACAGGGAACAGGGCTGACTGACCATATGGCAGGCCCCTGTGGGTCTTTAGCAGTCAAGCATAAGACTCACCCTTTTTTGTCTGGAGTGTCACAGAGAGTACCATGTGCCAGTTTCCACTCCTGAACTACTTGCTTTCAGTCAGCTTTGTGGAGCCTTCTTGGTGTCCACCAGGTGTCTGGTTAGTGTATGCCAAAGCTAGAACAGTAACTTCTTTCTAATAGCTGGGGTTCTCCAATTCCAGCTTTGCCAAGGCTCCTTCCCAATTAGTTCTGGAGTGTGAGCAGGGAGGAACACTGTGGCCAGGGCCATGTGGTACACCAGTGAAAACATGACCTGCTGCTCCCCTAGACATGGGCTAAGCTGGTAGCATCTCCTAGTATAGGCACTGAAGGAATATATCTTCCAGAAGGTGTCTGTCTATGATGACTGAGACTCAGCAGTGACGGGTCCCACCAGAGAAACCTGAGTGGGGAGCAGAGAGTCCTGCAGGCCCAGCCCAGGCTTAGCTTAGTGAACCTAGGACTGCTATTCTCTGGGAGCATGGAAAGGTGAGGGCAAGGCATGATTGAGCTGGCTGCGGACCTTACTGGCTGCTGTCACTTCACTTTGCCTCATACAGTGTAAAGGGAAAGAAAGCATGCAGTGCCTACACGTGTGTGTGTGCACGTGTGCGTGCGTGCATGCATGCGTGCGTGAGAGTGCGCACGCCCTCTGTTGATATCCTTCTTTCCAGGCCTTGAGCATGGTAGACAAGTGCCCTACCAGTACGTTTATTTCCACTCTTCTTATTTCCTTTTGTAAGAGACCTGGTCATGCCAGGAGAGGTCATCGATTCCTCTAACCCTAGTACTTAGAAGGTAGAGGAAAGTGGATCCCTGTGAAGTTGGGGAAGGCCTGGTCTACATAGCAAGTTCTAGGTCCTCTAGGGCTACATATAATAAGATCCTGTCTCACAAAAAAAGATAACATTTTGCTGCCTAGTGTTCCAACTCCTGAGCTTAAGCAGTCCCTTCCTCAGCTTCCTGAACAAGTCGAGTTTTGGAAGGGGCACTGTGCCTGATGCCCGAGACTTGACTCGTGTCTCTGCAGTGGTAAAGGATTGTCCCTCCCCTCACCCTATGGGAGCTGATGGTTGTTCAGGTATGTCGGGCTCTGGGTGTCTCACATTGATGTTTTTAAAGAAAAAGTTGGTGTCACTGTACACCAGTTGCCAGTTTCGTCCCTGTGATGTGTGTGTACCCGAGGCACACAGCTTCAAAGGCAGACAAGCTCATTGTGGCTTGTTTTCTGTCACTGGGTGCCATTGTGTGGCAGCTGTGATGAGGAAGAGCATGATGGCAGAAGTGTATAGTGAAGCACAGCTGCTTAATTCACAGCCACCAGGAACACACCCATGTGACCTAACTTACTCCAGGGGGCTCCACCTTTATCTAAACTTTCTGGTACCTCAGATCGTGCCATAGACTGACAGCCAAGCTTTCAACCATAGCTCTTGGGAGACAGTGAGGAGCCAAACTATGTTTTGTTTTTCTTATACTGTTTGTGATGTTCATTAAGGCAATATTGGTTTTTTACCCTGGGATTAGGATGTCAGAGTCCTAGGCCTGGTACTGGTCTTGGCTCACTGCTTCTGTTGAGTAGGAAGCTATGTTGGTTGTATCCTAAACCTGTACATGCTTCCCACTTCCTTTGGCTTCGTGGCCATCTTGCTACTCCATGGGGGCTGCTTGGTGACAATGTCTACTCACTTTATTCTCTGTCTAACCACACATACTCATACTTACCTCAAGGCTGTCTCGGGTTCCCAGGACCTTCTAGCTCTCTTTTTCCTGACTTAGCACAGGACTGACCTACATGAAGACTTGGTACCATAGGTTCTGCTGTGTCATTGGCCACTGGTTAGAGGGACTGGTTCTGCAGGAGGGACTTGGGGTGTAGAAGATATGACATTGAATGAGGCCTTGTCGGAAGATAGGAAACCTAAGGTCTTTAGGGCTAGTGGCCAGCAGAGGAGAGTTCCATACTCCTCCTGGCTGCCCAGCCCTTCTGAGTAAAATAGGCCCTGGTCTGGACCAGCCATGTGTATCCCATGTGAAAGACCACAGTGTATGAGTGCTTGAACATGATGGGCTAGATAAGCCTTGGAGTCCGTCTATGGGCCTGAATTGCTCCAAACAACTTAGAATTGAAAATGCAGGACTGGAAGTCCCTGGGCCTGAAAGGTAAGCACCCAGGACAATTGGAATCACTTGAGAGCCCAGACAATAATTCTAGCACTAATTGAACCCATTTCCTGATATCTTGACCCCCTCCGGCCCCACCCAGCACATCTTCTAGAATGGAATTCCTTTATGCCAGACTCTGAAGGGCCTATTAGTCCAGACCCTTAAAATTGGAGATTCAGTGCAGGTAAAGGCACTTGCCTCCTAGCCTGGCAACCTGAGTGTAACCCCTGGGATTCACATGGTAGAAGGAACTATCTAACTCTCACAAATTATCTTTTAACCTCTGAACATGATTAAGTGATTATTGAAAAGCAGGGATTACAAACTTAAATGTGCCAAAATGTTGTTTTTCAGACATGCAAGAAAGCACTTCAGTCAGGCTGAAGGAAGCCAGCTGGATGAGGTCCGCCAGGTCATGGGCATGTTGGCCTTCCCGCCAGATACACACATCTCCCCATACAAGGTAATGTTCATGACCCTCCCTGTTAGCTAGGTTCCTGCTGGTCCTTGGAGTCAGGGGTCGTCCACTGGGATGGATTAGCGGGTACTGGCCAGCTCCTGAGAGCCCATCAGGCGTTACTTCTTCAAACCTCATGGCTTGTCCTACCTAGTTGTGCTTTTCTCGGTTTATTCCCATCCAGCTGATGCGAAGTTTGGGGCATAGGTCAGAAGGCTTCAACCTGTCAGACTCTGGGTCTCCACACCCTGCCACCCTTCCTTGGTGTTCTCTTCCTGTAGTCCTCCTGCCATGTCCACAGCCTGTCTCCTGCTCTGTACTCCCTGGCCTCCTTGCTTTTTCTGTAAGGCCAGAGTTCTGGGTCTAAAGGGCACTAGAGTCTAGTCATGGTGGTGATCTTGCCCTTCCTTGCCTGCTCCTGGTCTTTTTCCTGGTTCCGTCCTGTTGTTTTCAGCCCCCTGATCACTGGCCTGTGGTGAGAGAGGTTCTGAGAGCAGATGTGGTCATGGCTCCATTGCTTAGACAGCTTTGTACAAACTTCAGCCCCACGTTGGGGTATCTGTGCCTGACCCTGAGTAAGCAGCCTATGACTTTTACCTCTGTTCAGTATGGCCTCATCAAGCCACAACCTCTGAAGGCATTAGGTACTTGCTTTGCTCATAGACTTGAGACTGGTCTCTGTCAGAGGCTTTTGTGTCTGCCCTGCAGCCTCACACACAGTGCCAGCATGCCTGAGTAGACCCAGTTTTGGAGTTGCTGGATTTGCTCTAAGCCCTAGTAAACACTCCCAGCTTTGAGGTATGAAACATCATGTATTGAAATGCCATGAGGCCAGAGTATCAGAATGTCTAAACACATTTTAAACTGATGTCATAAATCTCTCTTGACTACATTGGAGAAAGTTTGGTTTGGGCCTGAGGCATCTGAGTTAGAAGATGAACCATCTCATGTGAGGCCTCATAGTACAGGGAGGGTAGGACATACCTGCTGTCCCACCAGTGAGCACAGGGACATGCCTACTTACTCATGGGGTCACGGTCAGCAGGGAAAAGGGATAGCTTATCAAGTCTTGTCAGTGACAGAAATTTGGTGACCTGAAAGAGAAAGACCAAGATCATACTGGAAACCTTTGTCTTGGGGGCAGCCAGGCAATTTAGGGTACAGCAAGCTAAAAAAGAGAACTGAAAGAATGGCTTTTGTAAATTAAGGAGGAAAGAACCAGGGCACTGGTGAGGAAGACAGTGAGGAAGCTTCCTTCAGAGGAAAGTGGTGTGCTGGCCTCAGGAGAAGGACCCTGAGGACTGATGCTATCCCTTCTGTGAGAGCCTCCCCAGACTGGACATAATCCTCCATAGACTGTTTTTATAGAAGTAATACTGAAAACAGTGTTTTTATAAAAGGGTGGGAGTGAAGTGAAGTGTGTTGTGACCCTAATGATGCCGAAGTTTTACCTCCTTTGCTCTTGTATATGTGCATTCCTTATCTGTGTCTGAGACACACACATTAGCCAGGCATAGTTCTTCTGAGCTGAGGTCATCTGTTATCATCTGTCTAGCATTTCTTCTCTGGAGTGACCTCCCTTTAGTTTTTATTGTCTGTGATTCTGTTTTATAGCCGCAAGACCACAGGATACAAACCAGGGAGTGTTCTGGAACATTAAGCCAGCAGGGGTCTTGTAATACAGTTGGGGCATCTATCCTGGCTGGGCCTCCCAGTAACTGCCAGGGGAGGGTCCCAGCACTTGCCCATTGTCTTTCAGGACCTTCTGGACCCAGCCCGGTGGCGGATGCTGATCCAGCAGTTCCGATATGACAACTACCGACTGCACCAGCTAGGAAACAGCTCCGTCTTCACCCTCACCCTGCAGGCTGGGCTCTCGGCAATAAAGACACCGTATCCTCCATGCTCTACCTTGTCCTCTGGGGTAAAGGTTGAGAGGGAGGGTCTAGGACCTGCAGCTTGGTCTTTCTTTCCTTGGTCTGTGTACTCTTCATGGCTTTTACATCTCAAATGTTGCCATGCACCTGATACTTAAGGATACAGGAGTTCTTAAGACCTAAGCCCTAGCTGTCCAGCCAGCTTGACCTCTCAGCTTGACTCATAATGGTCATGGCTCTGGCAAGGACAACCTCCCTTCTTAAGAAAGACAAGAAAGGCTGATCCCTCCTTGTTTATATTTGGCATACTAAACCCTACAGGTGACTGACCCATCACACACACACCGCCCCCATGGTAGATTCTCGTCCTTTGTGTGGTTGACCTTCCCACATATGTTTGACTCCCATCCTTTGTATGGTTCCTGTAGTCAGAACTCAAGTTGACTTCATCTCTTGTGGGTCTGTCCCCGACATGTGAATCACTCTCTCTCTCTCTCATGTGGATGACCTGTATCTATTGTGTGGCTAAACCCTACCACTCTGGCTGAACCCTGTCCCTTAGGTGCCTGGCCTGATTGTTACATGTAGCCAACCCCATTCTGCCCCATTCTGGGTGTGACAGCTGTCTCACGAAGTAGTGGCTGTTTGGGGATCACGGCTGATACCTGTTATGCTGTGTTCCAAGCTGAGGCTCAGGGCCCATCTTCTCACTGTCTCTGGTGGACAGTAGAGAATAAACATGTGTTTGCCCACCACCTTCTGGCAGTCACCCAGAACATCCCTGTCTCTCTCTTGCGTGAGAATACCAGCAAGGGTGCAAGGTACCCCTGGGTGGCCATGCTAGTTGCTTGTTTTGAGTCCGGTCTTGGTGACCATTGTTACTGTATGGCTATAGCATTCTTTTCCCCTTGGATGATAGACAGCCCTGTTTGTTTTCTGCATGGTGTCCCTATGTGGCCATGAGGATGCCCTATGTCTAGACAGTAATGCTCACAACATGCCTGCCTTGTTGCTTACCTTGTTGGTTCAGCCTTTCCTTAACAGTGTTTACAGACAGTGCTACAAGGAGGATGGCAGCTCCAAGAGCCCTGACTGCCCTGTGTGCAGCCGCTCTCTGAACAAACTGGCGCAGCCCCTACCCATGGCTCACTGTGCCAACTCCCGCCTGGTCTGCAAGATCTCTGGTGACGTGATGAATGAGAACAACCCACCCATGATGCTGCCTAACGGCTATGTCTATGGCTACAATGTGAGGGCCTGGGTGATCAGGGCTGTGGGCTAGGCTGGGCTGGGCAGGGCAGCTATGTGGAGGGTAAGGGGGCACCAGGGTTGGGGTAGTACCACATTTGAACAACTTCAGGGTTTTTTGACAGGTGTGCCTTCAAGTGACTTTGTAGGATTAGATGGCTTGAGGCTGAAGAGATGCTCAGTGGTTAAGAGCATTGAGTGCTCTTGTAGAGGACCTGGGTTTGGTTCTGAATATCTGCATGGTAACTCACAACTATCCATAACTCCAGTTCCATGAGAAACTCAAGTTCCATGGGATATGACACCTTTTGCTACTTTCAAAAAGCATCAGGCACACATATGTACATACATACAGGCAAAATACTCATACACATAAGTCTAAAAGTTAAAAAAAATAAGATTAGCTGGTTTATTCTATGGTAGCTTATTTTGTGGAATGAACCTTAATTCAAGTCTTACTTTGTGTGGGATTTTCTCATTTTAATGCATAACTCTGGTCTTGCTTTTCAGTCTCTGCTCTCTATCCGTCAAGATGATAAAGTTGTTTGCCCAAGAACCAAAGAAGTCTTCCACTTCTCCCAGGCTGAGAAAGTGTACATCATGTAGGCCCTGCGTTGCCATGTGCACGCCCCCGGCCAGAGGCTGTGGTGGGTGGGAGCCATACCTCCTACCCTGACCCCTGACCCCAGACCCCAGCCTGCCTCGGCATTTGTTTCTTGCGACCAAAGATCAGTGAGCAACAACAAATACTCTTAGAAAAAGAGGAAGTGAGATTTAATAAGTCTGTGCTTGAGAACAGCGTTTGATTGGTAGGATTTTGTAACATAAGTCGACTGATGCCTCTGCAAGTTCTTGCACCTCTCAAAGGAAACTTCTCTACAGTGTGACCTGAACACCAAGGAAATCCAGAGCATCTCAGAAGTAGGAATTGGTTCATTGGTTATTTCCCTGTGTTTCTCCATTTCCTTCCTTTTGCTAGTGATGGGACTCAGGGGAGCTTGAGGAGCAGGCTGGTCCTTTGCCAACTCCTGTTGGCCACAGCCTGGGCAAGGTGTTGGCCACAGCCTGGTTGGCTGCAGTGACTTGTGACATGGTGCCGAGGCCTTTCCTGACTTCACTGTCTAGCTGCTGCCAAAGCACCATGCACCACACACTCCTGGGCTGCTACTTGAGGAGGCTCCGCCCACATGGCCAGGGTGTCTGGGGCTGTGTCTGTGCACAGGTTCAGTATCTCACCTTCCAGCACCGCCTTATCTCCTGCTTTGAGAATGTATTCACGGGAAAGCCACTGGACTGAGTTTCTGCAGAGGCCTTGCCAGGTGGTTCCGTAGTCCTAGAGTGTAAATGCTTTTCATTACAGAAACTGATAGTTGAGCTAAAATAAGTACTGACGGGTTTTCAAAACAGATGAACCATTGTAATTCACACAAAACCATATTGTAGAGGTTTGTATCTAGCGCTTATTTTTGCATGTTGATGTTGATTAGCTAATGAACTGTAAATGTAAAGCGTGTTAATAAAATAGCTTTCTATTTCTCATTTTTTGTGTGAGGTGTTTCTAAGACATCAGATCTCTTCTGCTTACCCTGCCAACCATTAGACCATGCAGCACCTGTATGGGACCTGGGTTTGTCCTATCACTACAGTAAAGAGGACTCAGCACATCTATCTTGATCCACTATACACAACTTAGCCTGCTAACCTCCAAGGGGCTCTTCTGAGGAATGAGAGCAGAAATATTAAGAGGCCTACAGTAACAGCTGACTCCTGCTGGCCTAGCCAGAGCCCACCTGGAGCTGGGGCACTGCAGGTTTTCGGAGAGCCAAAGTGGATCGTGATAGTGATTCCTGTGGTCTCTGTTCTTGGGATCTTAGGAGCCACTCTTGGGGCAAGGGTTCAAACTGTAGATACCAGCGAGCAGGTGTCCAAGTGTTCTCTTCGCTTCTCCATACCACTCAGGACATAGTCTGCTCTTCTCTGTTTAACTCTGCAGTCCTGACTCTTCGTGCATGGACTCAGTTCTGCCCATGAAGCCAAACACATGTTCAAACTGGCAGGGGTAGACTTTGCCTGTGGTACCCACTGCTTTCCAGTGCTCTCTGGAGATACCTTATGCTCTATTTGGGGGTCTCTGTGACTTAGCACCAGTTGACACCCCTATACTCATTCTGGAGCCACATCCTGTCTGGGGCCTTCCATTTCTACCATGGCACCAGTGAGAAGTGGTAGCAGAATGACGTCAGCACTTCTTTTCTGTGCTTTCCTGCAATGTAGTTGTCCTTTGGGTTGGTATGACCATTATCATCTTAGAGTAGCTGCAGTCATCCGCAAATGACCTTTATGTGATTAAGCATGTTAACATTCTCTTGGGGAAAGAGGCAAGGTCCAGAGGCTTCTCCCCTTGCCAGGATTATACAGGGTAAACAGATAAGGGAGTTGGGGTGTTCTAGCCACTTATCAGTTACATGGGGAACCACTTGGTCCTGTAGCTGCCTTAAAGTCTCCCATGTTCTGTAAGTAATTGAATAAACTCGTTGGTTCATCAAGCAGGGCTTCAATGGAATTCTTTCTCTGGTCTGCTTGTGTCTTGGCTTTCTCTGTGTAGTATAAGTTGGCGTGCCTCTCTGCCGTAGTGGCAGTTGCAGGATTCCTGCTTTGGGTGATAAGTCATACTGGCGAAGCTGAGCTGTCTGCCTTAAGGGAACTTGATTGCATGAGGGAGAAATAACACATGGGAAGGGACATGCAAGTGACATTTTCCATGCTAGCCTCTGATTTGGTGGGGGAATAGATAATAGGACAAAATAAAGATATTGATAGAAGGTTTTTGTCTGGTTATTTTTATTGCTATGATAAGACACTGACTGGGGCAGCCTATAGAAGAAAGCATTTAGCCGGGCGGTGGTGGCGCACGCCTTTAATCCCAGCACTCGGGAGGCAGAGCCAGGCGGATCTCTGTGAGTTCAAGGCCAGCCTGGACTACCAAGTGAGTTCCAGGAAAGGCGCAAAGCTACACAGAGAAACCCTGTTTCAAAAAACCAAGAAAAAAATAGAAGAAAGCATTTAATTTGAGGGCTCACAGCTCCAGAGCATTAGGGTCCATGACCATCATAGTGGAAGGCATGGATGGCAGCAGGCAGGTGTGCAGGAACAGTAGCTGAATGGTCACCTCTTGAGATAATAGCCATGAGGCAGAGAACTAAGGATGGTGTGGGCTTTTAGAACAAAACCCACCCCCGGTGACACACCTCTTCCAAAAAGGCCACACTTGATCCTTCCTGAACAGTTCCAAGTGGAGACTGAGCATTCAAATGTGAGCCTGTGAGGGCCATTCTCATTGAAACCACCACAGTTTTGTATGTGTATAGGTGTGTGCGCGCGCGCACCATGCATACATGAAAGCTAGAGAGAGAATAACTTCAGGTATCATTCCTCCAGTGCATTCCCACTGCTGTGGAGGTAGGAGCTCTCACAAAACGGACATCTCACCTGCACCCTTAACCTGATGGTCAATGTTGCCTGCAGGGTGGTCCAAGGCCCCACATTGAATTACATGTTTGTTGGTCCCTACTAATAAGCAAAATTTGGGCTTTAGTGGATACTGGAGCCAAATGTACTTTAGTTTATGGCAACACCCAAAAGCACCAGGAACAAGAGTCAGCAGCAGATGGACCTAGAGGTCCAGATCAGTACTAGAAAAAAAGACTTAAGCTTATCCTGTGGGTGAGTAATTCTTCCCCACTCTTTTAAGTACACTGTATATTTCTCCCTATAAGAAAACAATGTGGGGCTGGAGAGATGGTCCAGTGGTTAAGAGTACTGGTTGCTCTTCCAGAGGACCAGGGTTCAATTCCCAGCAACCACATGGCAGCTCACAACTGTTTCAGGGGGTCTGAAACCCATAGGCCTATGTATATAAAATTAAAGAAATTTTTAAAAAATGAAAGAATGGAGTTGGAGGCTAAAGAGATGGCTCAGTGATTAAGAGCACTTGCTCTTGCAGAGCACACAAGTTTGGTTCCTAGCACCTACACGGTGGCTTACAACCATCTGTGACTCTAGTTCCAGAGAATCCAATGCCTTCTAACCTAGGGTACCAGGTACATGCATGGTGCACATACATGCATGTAACAAAATAAAATATTAAAAAAAAAAAAACAGGAAGGGTGATAGTGCTGGAATACACTGTGTACACAACCATTGGAGAATTCTGTCTGAGGGTTGAGGGATGTATTTGGGTAAATTGGAGCCTATAAAGTTGATAGATTACTGTGTCACTCCAAGACGGTTTTTAGGGAAAAAAAATTACGTGTATTGAGTGTTTGCCTGTATGTGTATACGGGTGTATGTGTACCACATGCATACAGTGCCCACAGAAGCCAGAAAAGGGTATCAGATCCCTTGGAACTAGAGTTACACTTGTGAGCCACAATTCCCATGTGAGTGTTGGGTTTGAATTGAACCCAGGTTTTCTGCAAGAGAAGCAAGTGCCCTTAACTACCAAGCCATCTCTCCAGCCACCCACCTCCCCCAGGCCCTTTGAACATGAAAGTGTGGTCGAGGGGGCTACATGGATCGTGGAGGGATAGATTTCAGAATAGTGCTGCCAGTCCATGCTGCTGTACTCAAAACTGCTCTACCCAACATTGCTCTTTTTGGCAGAAAAACATGGTTTTGGTTTTGGTTTTCAGATCTTGCTGGCTTGTTTAGTTTCCTCATAGTTGCTGAGTCCCAAGACCAAGTCTCACTTCCACTGCCAAGTGGAAGGCAGTGAAGTTTCAGAGCTCCTGCCCACCCTTTGTATAAAGGTCCCATCATTTAACACTAGCCTTTGAGTGTCTTAAGAGTTTGGCAAAGCATCTGGAAGAACAGCAAAATCAGCATTTAAACACTTTAAATGAAGGTATCTGTGTAGGTGGGGAAAAGAACAAATAGGTTATTGAATGAAAATCTCAGTGCGAGGGGTAAACCACCTCTCTGAATTGTTGGCCTGAGGACCAATGAAGGCCCCCATACAGACTTTTGCCATTGTTGTTGTTGAGACAGGGTCTCCATAAATAGCTCTGGCTATCATGGAACTTACTATATAGACCAGGCTGGCCTTGAACTTAGAAAGATCCACCTGCCCTTGCCTCCCGTGTATAAGAATTAAAGTCCAGTCCTGGGATTAAAGGGTGTGTCACCAGGCCTGTCTTTGACATGTGACTCTTCTGTTAGATTTAAGTCTGTTGTCGGCTACTTTTTTCCTGTTTGTCCACTCTGTTCTCTGTTCTTTGTCGTTTTCACCTGTATCCACTTTATTTTAAATTGATCCCATTTTATCTTTGCAGTCTTACTAGTGATGTCCCATTGGTGGGGGGGGGGGTGGCGGGGGGTGCGGGGATCAAATCTAGAGCTGAGTAGATGCTCTATCCGTAAGCCACACTTCCAGCCTTGTATCTAATTTATTTTTTTTCCTTTGGGGTTCACTTGATGGTAGTGATATGTTCTGAGACATGGGACGTTAGGCAGTTACACTGTTTTGTGATCACAGAATACTTAAAAGTCTGCTGTGTCATTAGGTGTTGCATTTGGTCTCTCGTTAACTGAAATGCCATTATATGTGACTGTTTATCACAATGTACCTTTAAGTAGTATACCAATTTATGTAAGAACACAACTCTTAGAATATATACTACCATTTTCCCCCTCCATGTCACTTGAGTAACTTGTCATATTTTTTCCTGAATATTAAACTGCATAACCTATTGAACTGTGGCTTATAAAAGAAATTTGAAATTATTTCATTGGCTTTATCATTTAGTTAGTTCTTCAGTTGCTCGGAATCTGCATCTAGTATCATCTCCTTCTCAGAAGGGACTCCCTGTGACATGCTGGCATGCAACTGCTTGCTCCTGTTTGCAGCAAGCTCAGCTTTTGAAGGATGCCTTGCTGCACATGTATGCAAGTCTGGCTCGACAGTACCTTTTCTGTTCCTACTTTAAGACAGTCTAGTGGCTGAGATGGCTCAGCTGGTAAAGGCACTTTACCAAGCCTGGCAACTTCAGTTTGAGTGGTGGAACCCACTCGGTGGAGAGTACTAGCTCTCACAAGTTGTCCTGATTCCACAAAAGGGCCCACCTTCTAACCCCCAATAAATAAATGTAATTTATTATTTTATTATTATCTTAAAGACATTCTTCAGTTTTTGGGGGGAGAGGGGGGCGCAAATCTTTGGCTTATCTTTGTGTGAGCACGTGAAGTGAGGAAGCAGCACCACAATCGTGACCCCTCAAGTATACAGGGACTGGGGACCTGGCAGTCGCCACGAGGCTGTGGGAAGAGCTCAGATCCTGAACATATTCTGAAGTTGGGTTGCCAGATCCTCCTACAAGTGAGAAGAAAAGTCCAGTTGACTCTGGTCACTGCCCCAAATTCAGGGTAGGTGGGTGGGGCAGTAGGCATACAGTCCTTAAGGCTATTGGGGCGGGGGGGGGGGGGGGAAGACCGCACTTGTTGAATGTCAGCTCTGTGGGTGGAGAACCGCTCAAGGTAGGGTACACAGGGAAGGCCGCTACTTTCCTGGGTGAAGCAGGAGCTAACAGAGGAGAGGCTGACTCCAAAAGGCAGAGCGAATTGAGAGAGGGATGAAGTGAGTGGCCAGGGTCTGTGCAACCGAGAGCTGGCTGATGGCTGAAGCTGCGTGATCTGCAAGAGCCAGTGACCTGGACATGTAGGGAAGGGAGCAAGCAGCTCTAGCCGTGAGCCTCTGTATCCTTTAAAATCATTCTACGCTGAGACAGAACTGACACTTTAACATTTCCAATCGGTGCAACCACCACTACCCCGGGGCAGCCTCGCAACTGTGCCTCCTAGGATGGCTGGGGCTCGGGGATGGACAACTGACCCGGTCAGGGGGGCTGGCCGACCCCTCCCCACCGGACTTGGCCCAGACTTCCTTCTGAGCTTTCTTAGCAGATGTACAGGGCCTGTACATAAGCCACGAGCCTCCTGGTGGCCAAGGAACTGATGCCCAGACCAAAACCTCTTTCTGCGCCTGTTACAGATCGCTGCCCCGGAGACACCACCCCTTTAAGAACTTGCTGCGCCCTCCCGCCTCCTTTTTCTCGCGCGTAGTTCTAGAACTACCCCGCCCCCTGGAAACGCATCTGCGTCACCGCGTTGCTGCGTCCTCGCGCCTGCGCCGTGGGGCCACCCGGGCAAATGACGGAAACTGGCCGGGGCCTCGTCTGGAAGGGGCGAGACCAGGGCGGCCCCGTCGCGCGTGACGATGACTTCCGCTCCTGCGCCGCGGGCCTTCGCGAATTTATGCCCTCCGTGCTCTGGGGCTCGGTGACAGGGAGCTCCCTCCACCGGAAAGGGTGGGCGAAGCGAGCTGCCTCATCCGGCGGTCCGTGTCACATCGGCCAGCGGAACGCTGGTACTAGGTTTCCTGAGGCGGAGGGTCAGGCAGCGAGTGCAGCCCACCGAGGGTCGTGACCGTCTCGGATCGGGGATCGGTCGCCCCTGCAGTTGTCCAGAGGCTATCGCTTGCAGAGAGCGAGTATCGCCAGCTTGCGAAGGCCAGTTTGAGTATAATTTAGTGACATTTCCCCTTAAAGAGCCAGTGCCGGCTCGCCCCGCCTCCCATATAGCTGACTGCAGACCGCCGGAGTTAGTGTCATCTTCAGAACCTTAGCTAATTACCATCGAAGGTCTTGATGGTCTTCAGTGATAATGAGCTAGCTAGCTTCCTTCGCCTGGGAGGCTACAGAGACACACTAGGGCCTTTGCCATAGTCCCCAATACTTGGAGGTCCCCCATTAAGCTTTGTTGAAAAAACCAAGACTGTTAGGTACTGGATGTTAACCCTGCATCTCTGCGTCCCTCGTTTCTAGATATGGATCAGAAACTTTCACAGTTGATAGAGGAGCTCACAACTTCAGGAGAATCCCAGCTGAATGCTCAGAAAATGAAGGAACTGAAGAAAATTTGCAAGTAGGTATTTAGGTTAAGCGTGTATAATAACTGGCCCACTGAGCACCCACACCATTTGAACCCTTCTGCCCTCTTGTATATCTCTACCACCTCCTGCCTTCTGGAAAGGAGTTACTCGATCACTGGGGCATTAAAGCACTTGCCTGTTGGGAGGTGGAGGCAGGGGGATCATGAGTTCCAGGCCAGGGTAGGCTACACGATGAGACCCTGTGTCAGAAACGAAAGAAGCACTAAAAGAGCCGGGCGGTGGTGGTGCACGCCTTTAATCTCAGCACTCGGGAGGCAGAGCCAGGTGGATCTCTGTGAGTTCGATGACAGCCTGAGCTACAGAGTGAGTCCTAGGAAAGGAGCAAAGCTACACAGAGAAACCCTGTCTCGAAAAGGAAAAAGAAAAAAAGCGCTAAAAGAGTTCTGGGCTGCCGGCGGCGGTGGCGGCGGCGCACACCTTTAATCCTAGCACTGGGAGGCAGATCCGGACGGATTTCTGTAAGTTCAAGGCCAGCCTGGTCTATAGAGCAAGATCCAGGAAAGGCGCCAAAGCTCCACCGAGAAACCCTGTCTCGGGGAAAAAAAAAAAAAAAGAGTTCTGGGGCTGTAATCTCAGTGTACATTGGTCCAGAATGTAGCACAGGTTCCAAGCTTGGTGCCTCTGACCATTTCTGTATGTTATAAAGCAATCATACTATGTCAGTAGAAGTAGAGCATCTTTTTTACTGTTGGAGTCAGGCATTCATGATTTAGTGAGTGCCCCCACCCCCACGCTCTAGGGATGAACCCCCGAGCCTCAAGCTTGATAGGCAAACTGTGCCACTGAGCTACCTACTTCTCTTCTCCCTGTCTCTTTTGTTTTATCTGAGACAGAGTCTTAAGTAACCCAGGTTGACCTCTTACTGTGTAGCTAAGGCTGGCTGTGAATTTCTGATCTTCCTGCCTCTGCTTAGCAAGTGCTCTGTTGTGTGCAGAGGTATGTGCCATCAGTGTTCTCCCTGTCTTTAAGGTAGTTATCCTTATTAGTCCCTCCAAAGAAAGCGCCCTCCTGCCTTACCACTTAAGGCAGTCATATTTAGTGAGGAAGCAAAATTCCTTCATTTGCCTTGGTCACGAAAGGAAAAAAACTTAAGTGATTCTTTATGAAGTGATAAGAGTGTTTACATTCAATAAAACCTCTAGTCCAGACCTGGTTTTGCTGCACGCCCCAGAAAAACTCTGAGCTCTGATTTACACAGGGTGTTATAACAGGAAAGAGGAGCCACCCCGAGGACTATGAGGACCTTTCACTCCATTTCCTGTAGAGGAGGCTGGGGCTATGCACCTGGGGCTGTCTTGCTGACACTGAGGTTCAGAGGACACCTCTGGAGGGGTTCCAGATTTTTGTGTCTCAGAACAAAGACTTGAATGGAGAAATGTGGATAGTAGCAGCCTCCCTCTGACTTGTGTGTAGAATCCTCAACAGACTTGAAGGATTCGGATGTCCCCCAGTCCATCACACTCCCTGGGGGTTCTAGGTGAATTGAGTGAGGCTTACAGAGGGTTAGAAACACTGCTTTATCTGGGCTGTGGTGGTGGTACACACACCTTTAATCCCAGCACTCGGGAGGCAGAGCCAGGTGGATCTCTGTGAGTTCAAGGCCAGCCTGGTCTACAGAGTGAGATCCAGGACAGGCACCAAAACTACACAGAGAAATCCTGTCTTGAAAAACCAAAGAAAAAGAAAAAAGAAACACTGCTTGGTGGCCCCAGCTTTTCTGTTTCTCATTTTCCTCTAGAGTTGAAGCCAGCTAGTGCTGTCTCTTCAGGGATCATATCCTGCATTAACTTTCCTGGGTCTGGAATGAAAGTCTCTGCTACAGGCGCATTTCTTTCTACCTTGGTGGAAAAAGGCTTCTTCTGAGAGCCTCTGAAAAGTCCCAAGGAGGGACTGAAGAAATGGCGCAGTGGTTAAGAGCACTTGGCTGTTTTCCAGAGGACATGGGTTCGATTCCCAGCACCCACATGGCAGCTCACAACTGTCTGTAGCTCCAGTTTCAGGGGATCTGACGCAAATGCACATAAAATAAAGTTAAATAAATCATTTAAAAAAAGTTCTAGGCAGCCAGATTAGTCAGAGAAGAGGTTTGCTTGAATGGATATGTTGTTTGTTTTTGCTCTATTTTAGGGGCCTGCCACCCAGGTCCCAAATAAATCACACACAGAGACTTATGCTTTTTTTTTTTTTTTTTTTTTTTTTTTTTGGTTTTTCGAGACAGGGTTTCTCTGTGTAGCTTTGCGCCTTCCCTGGATCTCACTCTGTATACCAGGCTGGCCTCGAACTCACAGAGATCCGCCTGCCTCTGCCTCCCGAGTGCTGGGATTAAAGGCGTGCGCCGCCGCCGCCCGGCAAAGAGACTTTTTTTTATTTATTTATTTATTTATTTATTTATTTATTTATTTATTTATTATGTATACAGTGTTCTGCCTGCACATAACCCTGCAGGCCAGAAGAGGGCACCAGATCTCATTACAGATGGTTGTGAGCCACCATGTGGTTGCTGGGAATTGAACTCAGGACCTTTGGAAGAACAAGCAGTGCTCTTAACCTCTGAGCCATCTCTCCAGCCCGAGACTTATTCTTAATTATGAATGTCTGGCCTTAACTTGGCATTTTTCTTGCCAGTTTTTCTTAAATTAGCCCATCTACCTTTGGACTCAGGGGCTTTTATCTTTCTCTATTCCTGTATACCTTCTCTTTCCATGTCTGGCTGTGTAGCTGGGTGCTGGCCCTTGGAGTCCTCTTTCTTCTCTGGCTACTTCTTTTCTCCTCCCAGATTTCTCCTGTATATTCTTTCTGCCTACCAGTCCTGCTTATCCTTTCTCCTGCCTCGATATTGACCATTCCGTTCTTTATAGACCATCAGGTGTTCTAGACAGGCACAGTAACACAGCTTCACAGGGTTAAACAAATGCAGCATAAACAAAAGTAGCATACCTTAAAATAATATTCTACTACATGGATGGCTCTGTATTTTTCCAGATTGTCATCCAGGTTAAAAGTGGAAACAGGCCTCATAAGTAAAGGAGTATAAAATATCTGGGAAGCTAAATCAGTGGCCTTAGAGATAGAGTGTCTACTGTAAATGAGCAAGGAGGACAAGGCAAAAGAGGGTAGAAAATGGGTGGCACAGGGAAGCTATCTAGAGGTCCAGAGTGCTAGTGAGGAGTTCTGAACAGAAGGATAAGACTGGAGAGAGGCAAGCAGGGCTTCCCTGGTGCAGGAAAGCACCAGGACATAGCTGCATACATCAGATCTAGTGACCAGATACGTTCCAGATTGGAGCCTCTGTACCATTATCACTGCCCAGAGCCATCTGGAGAGGTGCTTGCATAATTGAGTCTCTGAGCATCCACCCAGCACCCTCTCTCCCTTATGCGTTAGATCAAGTGAAAAGAGGAGACCAAAGAAAGTGATTGGTCAGGGATGTGTGGGTGTGGTTTAATGGCTCCTTTGAAGTTACTGGTCCTTACCAGAGAGTTGCCACAGAACGTGTGACTTTTCTTCTTTTTAGTTTTGTATGTTTTGATTCAGGGTTGTACTGTGTAGCCTTAGCTGGCTTGGAACTCACTATGTAGACCAGGCTGGCGAGGACTCATGGAGGTCCACCTGGCTCTGCCTCTGGAGTGATGAGATTTAAGGTATGCGACACCACCTCCAGCCTCTGATGTGTGACTTTTGCAGCATCCCTTGATTCATGAAGGGCTGACTTCTAACCTCTGCTCATGACCAACCAGATTATCTTCTGGGGGGCATATTCAAGCGGCTGGCATGCTGACGGCTCAGTGGGTAAAGTATTTATTTACCTTACAAGCCTGACAACCTGCATTGGCTCTGGGAATGAGAGAACCAACTCCTGACCTCCACAAGCCCTGGCGTGTGTGTGTGTGTGTGTGTGTGTGTGTGTGTGTGTGTGTGTGTGTGTACGTGTACCTGCACTAACACACACATGCACTAGTAGTACATCTTTTTAGGGAAGAAGGGAGGAAGTGAGGAAGGAAGGATGTATATACTTTCAAGGGAAGCTTTCTGTGTATGTTCTGTTATATATAGTTCTATATACAACTTCATATATCACATGACTCATTAACATCTTAACTTTCCACTCAGGGTTGTGTATTTTAGTGTTATCATGAACCTTTGGTTACTCTCAGACATTCTGGAGTACCTCTGTTCCTGTGCCAATGGCACCAGCATGTTTTAGTTGATCTTATCTGGGGATTACGGTCTTCTTTGCCAACTTGTTTTTTCATCTAATCTTGTAAGGCTTTGCATAAGGCCTTCTGAACCTCACCCTCTGCCCCGTTTTCCTGTCTTAACTGTTCCGCTGTGAAGGATCTGCATACACTGTGGATGTCAACTGTGAAAGCAGCTGGGGACCATCCAGGGGTAGCTGTGTTTCAACAAAACTCATTAGCATTTGTTTTTTAAAAAAAAAATGTTTTATGTGTATGAGTGTTTTGCCTGCATGCGTATTTGTGCACCATCTTTATTCCTGCTGCCCAGAGAGGCCTTAAGTGTATGTAGAATCTCCTAGAAGTAGGATTAGGGATGGTTGTGAGCCTTCATGTGAGTGCTGAGACTCAAACCCAGGTCCTCTCAAAGAGCAGCTAGGGGTTTGAACCACTGAGCCATCTCTCCAGCCTCTGATATTTGATTCTTAATGTAATGTTCGTATGTCAAAAAGGTATTCTTTTATGTGTTTCAACCATGGTATTTATCTTGGCAGTGCTGGAGGTCCAGCTGAGGACCTCATACATGCTAGTCACGTGCTTTATCACTGTGCCACATCAACAGCTGCATTAGCCATTGGAAAATGTGGAAGATGTTCTTGGCTCATGGGCAGTACTGAAACAGGATGGGAGCGAGCCACGTTTGGTGCTTAGACACTGGTCTGTCCACTCAGCTTTAGAAGGGAAGAGTAAAGATTGGATGCTAAGCATAGCCCCTGCCACTTGTAAATGTAGTGTCCCTACACAGAGAGTAACACTTCTTTGTCCTTGATGAGTGAGCATTTGGTTAGGCTGGCTTGTGCTCCTAGGTCTTCCGAGGAGCAGCTGAGCCATGCCTACCACCTGCTGAAGACACAGCTGACCCAGGACCATGCTGAGATCCGCCTCTCAGCCTTCCAGATCGTGGATGCGCTCTTCACCAGGTCTCACCAGTTCAGAGTGCTGCTCGTTTCTGACTTCCAGGAATTCCTAGAGCTCACACTGGGCACAGATAATGACAATCCCCTGCCACCCCCACGGGAGGCAGCCCAGAGGCTAAAGCAGGCAGCCATGCAGGCTGTGGAAGGTTGGAATGAGAAGTTCGGGGAGGCCTATAAGAAGCTAGCCTTGGGCTACCACTTCCTAAAGCACACCAAAAAGGTAAGTGGATCTTAGACAGAACAGTCTGGGGTGGGTGAGACTGACTAGCCAATTAGTGAAAGAGCTCTTCTCATTGAGTGTTTGGCAGGGTGCACAGACCTGGGTAGGCAAGGCAGCTGGGTCAGCATGCAGTAGAGTGGAGGATGCTCCCTGAGGGTCAGAAGAGCTCGGGAAGAAAACTGCACCTGACACCTGCCTGAGGGTGGAGCCGATCCTGTAGAATCATACTCCTCGATGCCCTCTGCTTTAGGATGGGCTCCCCTTTCTGGGTCATACTCTACTCTTGCTAATACCCTGCTTAGTTCTTGCCATGGGCTCTCACTGGTGCTGTGCTTAGTGAGGCACCAGGTTCTGTATGTCTCCAGCCCTCCTGTCACCGTGCAGATTCTGTCATGCCCCTGTCAGCAGCACAAGCCTTCCTGCATGGTTGTGGTTCCTGTATGTGTCCCCTACTCTCTGGAGTTCGCTCCTGGGTGGTGTGTACCCTCTGGGTCCTGCTGACAACCCCTGGCCTGCAGTTAGAGGAGCATGCTGCCTCCTAACAGTGTTGCACTTGTTGCTGGCTGTGGGAGATGCGGCAGGATGAGGCAGTCTTGTTTGAAATGCTGTGGACTAAGAACCGTCAAGATCCTGACCTTGTGTTGATGGCAATGGGTCTCTTTTTACTTGGGGTTTGGGTTTGTTGGAGGCAATCCTAAACTTTCTTTTCAATTCCTCAGGTGGATTTTCGGGATGTTGATGCTAGGACTGTGGCAGAAAGGAAGCGTGAAGAGGAGAAGCGGAAACACCTGGACAGAATCCACAGAGAAAGTGCTGAGCGGGCTCAGAGGGAGATGGAAGGTGAGTTCCTGGGCTCAGCCCTTGAAACTGTCCCTGTAACCCCTTGTGCTCATCCCCAGTTGTTCTTCAGTCTGGCCTGAGGCCACACAGGCAGGCAGGTGTGCAAGACAGAATGGTTCAGGGTGGGGTTGAGCCTTCACAGGCTGCCTGTAGCTCATGTGTCTCCTGGGGATTTGGTCTTCCTGGAACTACTCGGCTTAAGACTCTCTGAACAGAGAGGTTGGACATAGGCTGAATCCAGGAAGGAGTCTACACTTGGTCACTAGCCAGAGGCCTTCTTGCCCATTCTTATGTCCAACATCTGTTCTTGCTAGTTGCCTTCCCCAGGTCCTCATCCTTCCTGGAGCCAGCCCTTGTGAGATGGGGCAGTGCTCTCTGTTCTGGGATGTCGGTTTTAGGTTCTTTCCGTGTCCAGAGCTCCCCACATACACTTGTCCTGGGTATGGGCCTTGAAAGCCCAGGCCTTGGGGAAGGCTGAAGGCAGACAGCTGTGTTGAGGATGGCTTAGCAGGCTCCAGGAGGGGGCACCCTGTAAAGTGTGTAGTGGTGATGGCATGTCCTGCCCTGGCAGGAAGGGTGGCCTCTCTGGGACCACCATTCTAAGTGGAAGGTTGGCCCGTGGTAGGGGTCACATAGGCTCCTGTGAGCTGCCACACAAGCATGATCAGAAATGCACTCCAAAGACTGAGCTGTTGTGCTGGATAGTTCATTGAATAGTTGGAAATGTCATGATTCATGTGCCAGGGCTTTGGCGTTCCTCGGAGGCACCATGGCCTTCCCTTTGGTGCCTTGGGGAGCAGTCTTGGCCATCTGTCGCTCTTTGGCTCAAGATGACAGAATAAGCAGGTGTTTCAATGTCTGCAGAAATGTCTGATGAAATCCGATCCTGCCTGACAGAAGTGGAGAACTGCTTTAAGCTGCTGGTGCCCTTGGACTTGGGCCCATACCCAGAGGATAAATTCTTTGCTGAGGCATCTGGCCTAACAGAGGGCCATCTTCCTTGCACCTTGAGCCCAGACTTGGCAACTTCTTGTGAGTCTGGTCTCCCTGGATCTCAGAATGAAGAGCAGCCATGCTGTAGCAAGGACCTGGTTGCCTCCACATACCATGTAGGATCTGTTGTCGGTCTGAAGGCACTAGCCCAAACAGCTGAGGAAGACCTCTCCAGGGATGAAGATGAGCACAGTGACCCAGAGGAGTTCCTGAGGAGCCATGGGCTGGGATCCCACAAGTACACACTGGATGTGGAACTCCCCTCAGGTAACTGGCTGCTGGAGCTGGGCAGTGCCTCCATGTACTGCCCTGGCCTAGCCAGGTTCATAGCTCCCTCACTATGCACCGGATTGTCCCATGGTGGAATTTAGACTTGGGAACAACAGTTCCTTGGGTTGGGCTATGAGGGGTAGAGGGACCTCCATCTGGTTAGTCTTTCCTGTGTAACTCTGCTCTGGATTTCTGCCACCATGCCAGACCTCCATGGGATTCTCTGCCATTATAGTCCATACTAATGAGGTTATGAGCAGGGGTACAGAGTCCCTGGCAGCTGTATGGGCATCCACCTGAAAGCCCACCAGGGGCACCTTCCTGGGAAGAAAATGTGATCAAAGCATGATTTCTTCCTGTGTTTACAATGACAGGGATGTGGTAGAGTTGGGCTTGGCCCTGGCTTTCCAGCCTTGTAGGAACAAAGGTGCTTACTTGTCCATCGGTCTGTCTTTGTTGGACCAGGTGTCCTCCCAGGTGCCATGTGTTCACCAGTGGGACACTGTTGGAGGGATTGGTGCTCTTCAGGAGCCACAGCTTCAAGTTAGTATCTCTGATGTACTGCACCTTGCCTTGTAAGCACAGAGATGCCAGTGAGGTCCTTCCTGGGGGTCCTGCCTAGCAGGTGTTGTGAAGGAAGTGAAGAGCCTGTCAAGAACAGGCAGACTGGCAGGGGTCACTGAGACCCTGGGACCAAGAGCTGGAGATGGTCCTGAGCGAAGAGGCAAGAGAAGGTGGCACTGAGCGGCCCAGCCCTCTGGGTGGGAAGCCATGGCTGAGACAGTGGAGCTGTATGTGGGGCAGCCTCAACTCGGAGCTAGAATGGTTGATATTGTCCCAGATTTTTTCCAAGACAGTGCGTTTTTCTCTCAGGGTTGACCAGTGTCTGGGACCTGTTGGAGTCACATTTCAATGGGCTTAATGGCCTCTGCTACACGGCCAGCCTTGACATCCCTCTGTCTTTTTTTTTTTTTTTTCCTTTTGGTTTTTCGAGACAGGGTTTCTCTGTGTAGCTTTGCGCCTTTCTTGGAACTTGCTTTGGAGACCAGGTTGGCCTCGAACTCACAGAGATCCGCCTGCCTCTGCCTCCCGAGTGCTGGGATTAAAGGCGTGCACCACCACCACCACCACCACCACCACCACCACCACCACCACCCAGCTCTTGGCTTTCCTCTGTGACTTACTTGCCTTGTTTTAGATGGTCTGAAGGTACAAGAGAATGAGGACAACCTGGCTGTCCTCCATGCTGCTCGAGACTCACTCAAACTCATTCAGAACAAGTTTCTGCCAACTGTGTGCTCCTGGGTCCAGGTGAGGCTCAGTACCTGGCCTTCAGCAGTGAACGTGGGCTCAAAACAAAGACCAGGCAGAGCAAGGATGTGGGAGGCGAGAACACTGACCTGGGTGGGGATGAACATTCCCTCTTTCCCTAGAATTCTGTCTCTTCCTATAAGGAGGGGGCTAGGCCATGGGCCTTCTGGCCAGACCAGGCTCTCTAGGGACTGTCTGGGACATTTGTGAGTCATCCTTTGTTTTTACAGCGGTTTACCCGTGCAGGAATCTCCAGTGGACACTTAAAACAGGCCATTGACCTGAAAATGGAATTGGAACTTGCTCTGAAGAAATATGAGGAACTGAACATCCAGCCTGAGAGAGGGCAGAGGAGCAGGGTAAGTTCATGGAGCTGAGGCTGAGAGGTCCCAGGTTATTTGAGCAGGCAGACATTACCAGCTTCAGAAGATTCTGAGTTTTTCCTTACTATGTTCTCATGGTGGGAGTCCCAGATCAGTCTCTTCCGAGAGAGGACCCACCTGTTCTTCTTGGCTTGGCTTGTGTGAAGCCACTTCATGGGGGCTGCATTCCTGCCGTTGGGCTCTGTCCATGTGTGTTATAGCTAAGGATACTTCCAAAGTACTAAAAACTCATGTGTCGAGGGCACCTCCTGAAAGCCCAATGAAGCAGGCTGTGCCCTAGCTTAGTGATAAGTAGGTGAGGCCTTCTGTGGAGTTGCTAACAAATAGGGAATCTTGTCTCTGGGCAGGTCAGACAGAATAAAACCTACAGAATGCTCTGGTGCAGGCAGGTGAACATGGGACTGTGCCCTTTGGGGTGGAGACCTAAAGGCCACCTGTCTGGTGGACTGTGTGGCCTCAAACTTGGATAGGCCAGGTTGTTTGTGAGGAAAAACAGGGTATTTTTTAGATTGCGGGGGAGGCTGACAAAGTGCTGTGTCTCCCTGGGTGAGGATCTGGTGTTGAGATAGAGCAGGGGTACGTGGGTCCCCTGGATGGGGCTGGAGAGATGAGAGTCCCAGACAGGGCCAGAGAGAGGTGTGGGGCATGTGTTTTGGGTGCCTGGTAGTGGGCAAGGATTCGGTCCTATAGTGACCGAGGAGCCACGAGGCCTCCATGCCAGGCGCACTGGAGCTGGCTGGAAGACAGAGTATATTGCTATGCCTGGAGGAGGTGATCCCTTAGCGTGGGAATGGAGATCCTGTGCCTGAGGGCTGCATGGACCTGCGGTTCTGTACAAATGACCATAGAGCTGGGAAAGATGGCTGCACTTAGGGGAGTTGGGTCTTGAGATTTTGGTTGAAAGACACAAAACTCACAGTCCAGACTTTCTCTGTCACCTGCTTCTTCTCACAGCTTCCAGCTGACAGTCATTATCCTGTTTCTCTCAGCTGGTTTTAATTAAAACTTTTTACATATATTTGTGGGAGTCAGTTCTCTCCTTGTACCATGTAGGTCCAGAGACAAGACCCACGTCCTTGGCAAGTGTCTTTCCCAGCTGAGACATCTCACAGGCTCCTCTCAGCTGGTTCCCAAACAGAGAAAACAGACATCAGAGCTGCCACCTCCCCATGGAGGTCGTAAAGCTGGACCCTGAGCCTACTCCCTGAACATAGCCTTAGAGCAGTTGTTCTCAACCTGGGGGTCACGACCCTTTCATAGGGGTCACCTATCAGATATCCTACATATCAGATATTTACATTACGATTCGTAACAGTAGCAAAATTATAGTTATGAAGTAGTAACAAAATAATATTATGGGGGGGCACCCAACTAGAGGAACTGTATTAAAGGGCCACAGCATTAGGAAGGTTGAGAGCCACTTAGTGGACCAGCTCACCTGGCAGTCTGACTTGTAAATTCTGTTTTGGAAGCTAGCTTTGAGGTGGAAACAACGCTGTCTTTTATTGGGGAAAAAGTCACATTTGAAGCCATCCACTGCTCCAGCCTAAAACCAAGAGTAGCCCATGTCTAGCGTTTCGAGACCCTGTTGACCGCTCTGCAGCTGGTAGGCACGTTGAAAGTGCAGTACAGGAAGTGCTGGAGCCAGATGAGGCCAGAGGGAGGGAGCTCCTGCCTTTGCAGCTGCCGGCTGGTCCCAGCTTTGCAGAGGGCGTGTGTGATGTGGGCCAGCAGAGGGCGACCTTGCTTCTCCTTCAGGCGGCCAACCATTGCATTTATGGCAACGGTGGAAATACAGTGCTGCAACTGAGTTTGTCTGGCAGTGTTTGGTGCGTGCAGTTAACATCTTAGGAGAGTTGCATTTTGTTGTGTCACTTATCTAAGTTAGATTTATGAATTTTGAGTAATGTGTGTCTACAGTGGAGAACATTTCTCTAGCTGTGTGGAAAGTGACTGCTCCAGCCCTCACTGTCGCAGTCAGGAAGAGTTTGTTTTATCTCTCCATTCAGTGTCTAAAGTCATCAGTGCATCAGGCTTGGCCAAGACTGAGCCTGTGAAGTGGAAGGCCACCTCACTGTCTGCTGTGTCAGTCCCTCCCTGAAGATCTCAGCCAAGCCACTTCCTACATTATGTGGACAGTCAGTCACCTTGTAGATGGGCCTTGGCAGTGCAGGGACATCCTTGGTGTTCCAGGGAGTAGCCACAGAGCTTTGAATGCTCTTGGGTAGCACAGAAGGGTTTTGCAAGGCCTAGGTATTACCAGCTTGCACTACCTTACTGGGACCAACGGCAGTGCTGGGCTGGCAGGACTCCAAGCCTTGAGGGTCTTAGCAGCCTGGCTGATCTTGACCTAAAGCATTGTCAGAGAGACAAAGCTGGGTGTTGTTGGGCGTGGTTGCCTTAGCCTTGTCTCTTAGCTTCGTATTTCCTGACTGCTGAGTGGCTGGCTGCTGGAGGAGATCTGGACAGTGGTCTCCTGGCCTACAGGCCACTCGTGATACCTTTGTGGGTGGCGAGGACATGCAGCCTTCCAGGTCAGGACTCTGCATTTAGTCCAGCCAGCCCTGGGTGTGCAACTTCCATCCCCAGAGCCCAGCTAAGAAGCTCTGTTTTTCCTAAGTGGCTTGTACCCCCAGAGCCCAGCTTAGAAGCTCCGTTTTTCCTAAGTGGCTTGTACCCATGGCTCTGTTACCTGTATGGTAATGGCCATGCACTCAAGGCAGCCAAGTGGAAGCCAGCCTGGTGGTACAAGCCTGTGATCCCAATTACTTGAAAGGCTGAGGCAGGAAGATCATTACTTCAAAACCAGCCTGGGCTGCAGAGTGATTTCTAGGGCTGCCTAGGCAACTTCAAAATAGAAAGCAGGCCCAGGGATTTAGCTGAGTGGTGGAGTGCTGCCTAGCATGTTTGAGGTACCAGGTACAGTCCCTAGTACTCCACCAAAAAGACTGAGTGGCTTGCCCTGACTCCTGCTAGCTGTCCTCACCAGCTCCAGCCCAGCTTCCTGCTGTGGATCTGCCTCCAGGGTAAAGGGGTATTGGGCCCAGAGTAGATGGTCAGGGCATGCCTGTGTCAGTACTTTGGCTCCCAGGGCCAAGGGCAGTTTCACTGGCCATTTCCTAACTTCCACGGGACACAGACATGGGAGTCTGAGACCCAGCACTTAGACACTGTGGGCACAGGCTTCCTGTGGTACATGGTGGGTAGTCTTGGGTTGATGTGATGCCCAGAGCCTGTACTGGTTCCTCTCTCCCTTATTGCACACAGTGGCTACTGGCCTGATCTTTCCCAGGTGAGTACATGTGCGTCTCAGCAGGTAGATGGTAGCCCTCACGGCCGAAGCCCAGCTGCTTACTTCCACTTGTGCCTATAGGATCTGCTGTGAAGACAGGCCCTTCAGGGTGTTTTGGGGGTCCTCTGTCTGGCTCCTCTGGTCACACAGGTCAGCACACTAACCCAGGCCATCTGTGGGTATGTAGGGCTGCCTGGGCCCAGTGAGGTGGTAGCCCTTGGACTGATAATGCCCTACCTTCAGTGAGAAGGCAGAGATTGCTGGGCTCTGCTGTCACTTGAATGGACATTTCCTAGACCTGTCTCTACAAACTGATTTTAACGAAAGGCACTGCTCTGAAGTCCTTGGAGATTTTGCTTGCCGCAGCTGGAAAGCGAGTGAGGCGCTGCTTGTAGATGAAGTGATTGGCGGCTCCCGGACTGTGAGTGGCAGCGCCCAGGCTCAGGTGAGCACTGCTTCCCAGAATAGATACAGCGACTGCCTATCTACACATCGCCCGCCCTTCCTGCAGCTGGTGGGCAGCTCCTTGCAAGGCTGCTGCACCACAGTGTCTTGTGGGGGAGGGGCATGGAGAGGGCTAATGAATGTCTATGTTAATTAGAGCTGTTTTAATTAGAAATCATGATGAGGTGTTCACTAATTTCCAAATAAAATTTACGGAGGGTTTAAATCATTTCCTAGTGTTTCCCCATTTAGCACGGGATTGGCATCGTTAACTCCTCATGTAGAACAGGCTGAGCAGGGAACACTAATTCAATAATGCATGATTTAAACATTTAAGAACTTCTAACAAATGTGTCAGATTGGAACAAATACAATGCTCCAGTCATAAACAGCAGCCAGACTTTGGACGGGTCCAGGCTGTCTTTGGAAGGTTGGGTTGTGCTGGTTATCACCTTTCCCCTCAGGCATCTGTGTAGTCCAGCCCCAGCGCCCATTTGAATGTTGCCATTGGTTTCTACACAGTATTGCTTTCCTTCTGACATAGATGGTCTGTCTTCAAAAATACTTAAACCAGTTTAAACATGTCTAAGGGCTTGCTTTACAGAGTGTGCACACCAGCTCAGTTTGGAGGCAGGCTGGGGATAAATCTTGACCCGATCAATGTGGAGGGCCATTTGGTAGAGTTAGTTTCTACCTGCTCTGTTACAGAAGAGCTGTAATAATCCATGGCGGCCTCATTATTTAAACTGATAAAAATCCTTTGAAAACTTTTAAATTGCCTGCCTTTTCATTATGTAGCTCTGATCATGGTTAGTTTGTATTATGTAATTAAGAAAACACAAATTCCCACCAGCTGGTGGTCAGAGCGGTGATTGCAGACATCAGTATGTCTGACTTGTCAGCAGCTGTTCTGTCCGCCCTGACTGCTGGTCTACCTGTTCCTGTGGTTATAAATGTGTCTTTGTGCACAGCAGTCTTATGGGCCGTGCGGCAACCACCTTGATGGAACCACGGGCTCATCTTCGCCCTCTCACAGCAATGGAAATCAATCTGTTTGGTTCATGCTGTGCAGCTTTGCTCGCTTTCTGTGTTGGGTGCTGGCCAGCCCGCCTTCCAGATCAGCCTCATTACCAGGCCCATGGGTGCGATATTGGGAGCTCACCCAGGCCCGGCTCCTCTCCTGCTGAGTGTTAAGAAAGCTCCCTGGGCTGTGCAGGATTTGCTTTTGTAGGTGAAAAGGACAGAGGCAGAAAACCCAGGGAATGAAATGTTGAACCGTCAGGCACACCCGGGGAAAGCAGGGAAACTAAATCAGCCTTGCGGGACCTTGTGCAGCAGCAGGGCCCGTAAACAGCCTTCTCAATGCTGTGCTCCCTCCATCACACTGAAGGCCAAGCACACACTCAACAGCAGAGAGTGGGGAGGGGTTTGAGCACAAGTTCTTCTGAGGTCAGCTCACGAGGATGGAAGAAAACAGCTCAGCAGCCTCCCCACCAGCCTATACCCTCCCTCGCCCCGCTGCATGGATCTGGTCTTGGTTTTCCCTGGCGCCAGTGTCCAGCCCAATCATTTGTCTTCCCGGAATGAGCTAGCTCTCAACACCTCATATGTTATCTCTTTAGCTCCAGGAGTACTCCCTCGGATTATTTCCTCCATTTTACAGAGGAGAAAGCAGTACAGAGAAACTTGTATGAGTCTTGGCCCCTCCTAAAGTCCCAGATGCAGAGTGGAAAGGCTGCCTGATGAATGTGGTACCAGCACCTTTGGGACAGCCACACAGCATAGCATGGCCTCATGTGCCCAGAGGCTGGCCACGTGCTTTCACCTGAGATGGCAGCCAAGGCACAGGGAGGGCCCTGTTCCAGTCCTGGCAAGTGTTAGTTGTGAGGACGCACTTCTCCCCTGCGTGGTTGGCTTTCTCTGCACACTCCTGGGAAGAATGATTAGTGATTTCACACTTCATTGGATGTTAATGTGTGGAGTTCACATAACCTCATTCATGATAACTCTCCCTGCCTCTGCACCTCTCACATAACCTTGTCATTGGGAGCATATATATATATGGGTTCCCAGAGCAAGCTGGTTTGAGTATACCCATTAGGAGCACTATAAACCCAGAGTACCTGGCCTCTGTCCATCTAGGCTACCAGGCCTCAGTTTAGTTGACAGCATGTGACTCCCTTACCCATCTGGCTAACTGCTTGTTTGGATCCAGCAGAGATTTCTAGTCTTAGCCTTTCTCTGGAAATGGACTTCTAGGCACATGTGACCAAGGCTTCTTGCCTCATACTTTGTAGCAGGATAGACTCAGCTCTTGAGTGCCAGTGCTGGGAAGCTCCCTGGCACTGGGGCTATTGCTCACACTGGATTCTCGAGGGCAGGTTTCTGTGGACTGTTCCTCAGTGATTCGGATCAGGGGAGAGAGGAGGAGGGATGCCCGTCCCTGTGTGTCCTGCAATGCTGCTGTGAGATCTCTTTTGTGAACGTGGCCTTTATAGAAACGGTCATTCCAGAAAACAAAGTTTTGCTCCAGCATAATATTTGGACCCGAGTGTATGCTCAGGTGCCCTGCCTGCACCTGGGCAGGTTTGACTCAGTGGCCACCAGGTGCCTGTTCTGTGTTATCACGTGGTCAGCACCACTACGCCCTCTGTCCTCTGAAGGTGCGTCCCTGGCAGCCGAGATGCACATGAGATATTGGCCTGGCCGGGCAATTTGCACGGCCTTCCAGGGAGGGCATTAGCATATAAATAGCAGATGCAATGACGGCCATCACAGCTGAGCACGTTTAATTTTTAGTTTATAAGATAGAATGGGTTTTTAAATGCATAGCCATCAAGCCGCTGAAAGACAAATGCAGTTTGGAACTCACTTGTCTGACGAGGCCTTACATCATTTTTTTTTTTAAAAGGGAAATAGACACACATAAAACTGAACAAAAGTGATTTCTTGGGTGAAAAGTAATTGAGATTGCGCACCAAGTTAATTAGATCGTACAAAATTTATTTAATGGTCCCAGCTGTATCTCTAGGCTGTGGGCTTGGTGGCCATGGCTTTCTGGATGTTGAGATGCTCTTCCCATTCCTTCACAAATAATTAGCACTCACCACCCCACTTCTGTAAACTGATTGCATTGTATATTTTAGCCGTTTTATTGCTTGTTTAATTATGATCATGACGACTCATTTTTCTAAATCCTTTTAACTGTGGGTGAGAATCAATTTGTATAAAACCAGCAGTACCCCTACCACGACAATAGTAGTGGGTAAAAGCTGTGTCTGTCTTGCGGGTGGATGAGTTGGCCCTCTGTAGGGGTCTGTAGCTCCCACCAGGGGGCCAGCTTGGGAGAAGTCACCTGATTGGCTAGAAGGGTTTCTGACCACCCGCCCTAAGCCTCAAAGGCATCCAAGGACTTCACTTGTCAGAAAAAGTATGAGTGAGATGCCCAGCTGGTGTGTGGCTCCCACGTGCAGATCTCATTAAGGGTTAGTCATCATCCCCCACCCCCACCCCAACCCCCTGGTTTCACGAAGTTTGTTTTGTGTTGTTTTGTCACAGGAGAAAGCTTGACCCTCATGGAATAAAAGTAAATTGTTCTTAAGAACATTTCAAAAGTCTGGCCTCATTATGAAGATATTGCCGGCCCTGATGCCTTTTTACCAGGACCCCTGGCATCTAGCTACTTTTAGTGGACTCCTCTGGATGCTGGCTTCTGTCTGACCTCCCCTGTGACCTTAAAGGCAGGTTACCACCACAGTGGTCATGACCTCTTGATTATTTAGATTCTGAAATAGTGAGTGGAGGCTGGCCAACTGAGGTTCAAGACCATCCCATGAAGAAGGACTTCTCTCCTCTGGGCTGTGTTACCTTTCCAGGGGACTGCCCCTTGTGACCATAATATTCCTGGTGAGACTCCTGAGCTGGTCACAGGAGTGTCCCAATAGCTAGAGCTCAGCGCTTTTCCACATCAGAGTAATTTCCCATCCCTCAGGTATGGCTCATCTGTCAGCTGTCCCTGGTAACTTCCGCACCAAGGATTTGCAGTATCGATATTTACCACGTGTGAATTAAAACTTCACTTAAGGCCGGGTGGTGGTGGCACACGCCTTGAATCCCAGCACTCGGGAGGCAGAGCCAGGCGGATCTCTGTGAGTTTGAGGCCAGCCTGGTCTATAGAGTGAGTTCCAGGAAAGGCGCAAAGCTACACAGAGAAACCCTGTCTCGAGAAAAAACAAAACAAAACAAAACTTCACTTAAGTATTAACAGTGGCATCTCTAAATTCTAGTTAGTGCAGTTTAAGGACTCCATCTATGAAGAGTTGCAGAATAAAGTATAGGAGTGGCTGGCAGATCTCTCTGTGGCCCCAGAGGAAGCCTGGGTCTTTTTTAAGGCAAACGTGGTGGAAGAGCAGACAGTCAGAGGCCTTATCAGTGCTAATTTAAGAACAGGGAAGAAACCAGTGCTTCAAATTTAATCTCAAAAATAAACGATTTAGTTGGGAGTGTGGGGGGGGAGAAGATAGAATTCTGATAGTTACCTAAGCAGTTGAATATTTTTAGGGAATGAAATTTTGATAAAAAGTCCCCAGCAAAATTCAAGGGTGTGAGCAATAAGCATAATATTTTATGAAAATGACCCCCATATTTAAAACCTGGCACTATATGTTATGCATTGTAGCACCCAGCCCACATCTACCTTTTAGAAAATTAAAACACATAAATTCTGTTTAGTGTTTGATACGCACTGCACTAGCTGAGTCCGTAATGCCCTAAAACCTTGGGCTGCTTTCCACCTTTCATAAATTCCTGGGTAGATTCTATACAAAAATAATTTTCAGGTCCGTGGCTCATTGTTATTCAAACGTGATTGATCGTCGTCATTTGCTCAGCTCGGGAGTTAAGTGCCCCTGTCATTTCCAAAGAGTATAATTGGGACGTTTCACAGGTCAGCGGTGGAGACAGGCTTCCCTTTTGATCAGTGTTAGACTGATAACAAAAATTACAGTTTCCGATGATTAATGTCTCCTGTGCTTCCCAGATGCACGACTGTGGGCTGCACCAAAACAAAGTGCATTTGCATCTGATTATGCTCTCTCGGGCGGCAGTCTCCCAGGCTGGGGCACGGGGCCAGCAGGCACAGCCAGATGTGGCTGCTGATGGCTCCAGCAGCCCCGCCATGGAGCCTGCCTCTACCTGGGCGGGCAGCAGGCTGAGCTAGGGCGTGAGTAGGTGATGCACTGTAGACCCCTCCTCCATGGTGGCTATCGATGGCTTGGCTTGGCTTGCGATGCACAGTGGCTCCTGACCTGAAAATAGAAGCTACTCTTTAGACGTCCTTTTTCCCTTCAGGAAATAGTTTGGACCATGAGTAACATCTGTGAATTCAATGTGTTACTGTTGGAAGTGGTTTTTAAAAAGTTTTTCAAAGTTTTTCTTATAACCCTATAAGGGTCCCACTAGTTGGCATTGACTTGACAGGGCCTTCCTTGTCTCAACTCTGCCCTGGAGCTTTTGTTTGTTGGGTTGGTTGGTTGGTTGGTTGGTTGGTTTTTCGTTTTGTTTTGAAACAGGGTCTCTCTATTATCGCTATTATGAAGCTGTCCAGGAACTCCCTACACATGCCAGGCTGGCCTCCTCTAACTCACAGAGATCCACCTGCCTCTGCCTCCCGACAGCACAGTCCACTCTCAGACATGAATGGATACTCAGTGCAGAGCTCCTGCTGGTCAACTAGAGCTCTATGGATTGTTACTGTAATTGAATCCTCTCTGTATCTCACCCTTATATACATTCCCCTTCATTCATCCACAGAAGAGCGCTCAGATTCAAGTTGTGCAGCACCATGCCCAGTCAATTGCTCTGGAGCTTTGGAAGCTGCAAAGGGCATTGAAACTTGGGGAGCACCCGAATCCAAGGGCGTCACAGCTCAAGGGGCCACCCAGTCTGAGGGGCACCATATCCCTAGGGACATGGACCTCCTTGCCCTGGTGAGCTGAGCCTGGCCCCTAGTGTGACAGGGGGCCAGTGGAGGAAGCTTGGGTTTCTGGCATCCTATCCTGAGTGTGGAAGGCTCTGGAAGAATATGAGGTCAGTGGGAGGTAGGGCAGGAGGAACTTCATCAGAGGATGCTTCTGCAGTGAGGTTGGAGGAGCAGTGGGTCTGAGGCATAGCGAATGCTATGACCTGTGACCCTGGTGGCTTGCTTGGGCATGACAGTGCTGTAGGTGGGATGGCAGCAGCATTACTTCAGGCCCTGCTGCCTGCTTATTGGGGGGTGGGGTGGGATGAGCCAGGTGTGCAAAGTGCTTGGTGCTGCACACCGCCCCCGGCACAAGAGAGTTGGCGGTGGTTAGGGAACGGCTCCGGGTGGGAGCTTAGCAAAGGCACTGTGGTTTAAGAATCAGAACAGCCTTAGAGACATGGTCATTGAAGACCATCCACATTTAATGTTGAGATCAGAGAGACGGCCCTATGGGCAGCAGCGCTTGTACACAGTCCATGGACAGCTGCTGTTGTATAGAGCTGATGACCTCATTCGTACTTGGGGATGTTTCCACAGACAGAAGCCCTGGAGGACAGCGAGGATGAGGATCAGGACTTCGTGGACGTCCCAGAGAAAGAGGGTTATGAACCTCGAATCCCTGACCACCTCCGGGCTGAATATGGTGAGCTGTGGGCCCACAAGGGGCAAGATTGAGCATCCAGGGTACTGGGGAGACAGGTCCACCACTCTGGACAATGCCTCTAGGTTGTGACATCAACACAGGGAGCTTAGCCTTCAGCTTCCCTTGTACAGCTGTTGTGTCAGTAATTGTTGCTTGGATTTAAATTGTGGAGTTTTTCTTTTGTACCTCGAGTCCCCTGGGGGCCAGCACATGGCAGGCTTCCATCATGCAGGGGCTTCTGGGCCATTTGGTGCTCTGGCTGTAGGGCAGGGGTGCAGTCTGATGGGGATGCCTTTGCCCACATAGAGCCTACACCAGGGTGGAAGGGAAGCAGACACGATGATAGAAGCACCCTTGCTTTGTGTCTGTGAGGTCACAGATGTGACCTCTGACTCAGGAATGCCTGAGCCCCATAGCAAGAATCAGCTTGTCACACACAGCACCACTGTGGCAGATAGGAATGTCCCATCTAGGATTTCCCTCTTTTCCAAGAACTCTAAAAGCCACACTCTGTGCCCTAGGCTTGTGCCCTCCAGAGGGAAACTTAAAGGGGATCCAAGACCCGGGTCACAGACTCAGGTTATGGCACTGCTTATGTCAAGAGGAAGCAAATACAAACAAGTACCCTGGCCTCTGGGAGGGAGTACACAAGTGGATTTGAACTGGCCTCTGTGGGGTGGAATTGGGATTTGTTAAGAGAGTTTAGATGATGAGATGACTCGTGTGTGAAGACATGACCCAGTGGAGTTTCATATCAAGTAAGCCCAGGCTGACTCACCCTCTCCACTCCTCCAACCCTCTTTCCAGTGCCATCTGCTGGGCAGACTGGGCACTTGGGGGTCAGTAAGTGTGTGACTGTCAGGAGGAACCTCCCACACTAAGCGGGTACTGGTGTCCCCTTGGCTGAGCATAATGTCCCGGTCAGGCTCACTGCAGGAGTTCCAATGTTGTAATGCTCCATGAAGCTCCCTGCCTAGTGGAACTGCCCTCTTATTCCTGCTTGCATCTCTGCTGGTTGTGGGCACCCCACCTTGCTGAGTTGTGTACACCCTTTCTTTCAGCCTTGCAATGCTCTCATGGGGTTCTTCAGCCTCCCCCACCCACAAGCTCCTCCAAGCACCCATCTCTACCTGAAGTGGATTTGACCATCTCCCGGCTTATTTTTCACCTAGTGGGAGATACCTCATGGCCAAAGCCTCACCCAAAGTGGTCACAGCCAAGTGCCACACCTAACACCTGGGGTACCCAAAAGTGTTTCAGGCATACCATGGGGTGACATGGCCATCCTCCTGTGCCCATGGTGGTCTTTGCCCCCGTTTCTTTTACCCTCAGCTAGATGAGGCCCTGGCCTAGCAAGGTGCTGGTATAGATGTGGCTATATCTGAGGGTCTAGAACAGCAGGCCATGAGGTCAGGTGAGGCAGGGACACTTCTCAGGGTCCAGGCAATGTGGTTAGCACCTACCTATGTGCCAGAGGCTTACCTACCGAGATGTTCTTCTGCCCTCCTTGGAAGCCACATTTTCCTTCTTAAGCTAGGGGACTGATGACTCTTGGGGTCTTCAGGGGAGCCTGGGAGCCAGCACTGACTCAGGGCTCATGGTTGCATTAGAATTTTTTAGCTTGGGCCTCTGCATCCTGTTCTGATGTTCCATATCCTTCCAGCAGATATGGTAAGTCTGACTTTACACGGTCCTCGAGTGGCTCCAGGTCATATGTAGCAGGCAGAAATGACAAGCCAACCCTGAAGATTGTCCTCAAAGAACAGAAGAGATTCTTTCCATCCGAGGAGAGGAAGACGGCCTGTGGCTTGGGAATGGCCAGTGGTGGTGCCAATGACAGCAGCCTCTGTTGACAGATGCCTACTCAGTGTCACCCCTGGGAGATAGATAGGCACAGTGAAATTGACAGGGCTGGAGCAAGTCCTGTAGTCCTCCTGATTGGAGACGGTTCTGTGTCTGCCTGTATCTGGATGGCTTGTGATTGTTGGCCATTAGGATCCAGCAAAGGAGGCTGAGTTGTAAAAATACTTTGAAGCATCTCCCAACATTACTTGCTTGGACACAGCCATGGGCAACCTGCTGTGAGACTACACAGGTCCTGGCAGCGCAGGGAATCACAAGTGGCTCTGGTTTGGCAGTTACAACCCACATCTACTCATGGTCATCCCAGCCTGGCTCAGACCCCCACAACAGAGTTGTGTTCCTAATGTAGAATAATCCATGGTTTTCAATAGGATACTGTTGGTTCCACTACTGAGTGTTCGGTTATTTGTTATCTAGCAGCAATAACTACACTACCCATAGCTCCTGCACCCAGTGCCCATCAGCCTGTGGATTTTCTCTTCAGAGCCGTCTATGTATACCTGGCTGTGGAAGGGCCTACAAAGCTGGTAAGGGCTTTATCCCGGCCTCACAGAAAGGCAGAGACCGTGGTGGCTCGCTTCGTTGTCTGTAATTCATCCCTTTCTTGGAAAAGCTCTAGGCATCTGTTTTAGCCCTGGAAGGCAGTAGTGACTGATGTGGTCTGAGCCATCAAGTGTGGCAGAGGCTGAGTAGGCTGCCAGGGTGTACAGGTAGACCACAGCAGCCACACTCAGTACATACAATCTGGCCATCGGTGCCACCGTTGGGCTGAGGGCCACAGGAAGCAAGGCAGGGTTGGTGGGCCCTTGAGCCCAGGGATACTTGACACACCTAGAGTGTTTGGTGATTCCTGGAGCGTTCTCGGGAGGGGCTGGGGTAAGAAGAGCACTTGCCCCGTGGGGAGGACTTGTGGCAGGGATGGAGAGTGGGAAGTCTCCGTCATTGCACCAGTGAAGACTCCCTTGGGAGTCCTGGGAACTAAGCCAGCAGCCGAGGCTGGAGTGTCCAGACAGACAGACAGTGTGCAGTGAGCGCAGTTCATAATACTAGTTTATAGTCCATCACGGTTTTTCCAATTAAACACAGGCGAATCTGAAGTGTTAGATTCAGTCTAAATCCACACGGCTGAGGAAATCAGACTCTTTTTTCTTTCTCATTTCTTTCTCTGAATTTTCACTGAGGGGCTTTTATCTTCCCCTTAATCCTACCATTTCTGTCAGGACATAATCTCTTTCTCAAATTTACATTTTAATTACAAGGCCAGCTGAACTAGGTAAAATCAATAATGTCAGCGCGCGGCAGCCTAACTTTGTGCGGAGCCCCAGCCTCTCCATTTCCTCCTATCGATCCATCTCTCCCGCACTGTCTGCTTTAGTGCCTCAGGCAAATAGGTGCCACTTGGCCAATTTAAACAAAAAAAGGAGCTGTGGACATTTTTATGATTCTTTCTAAAAGCAACCGTGGGAGGAAATTTTGGCCAAGGGACTGCTGGAGTCAGGCCCTGCAGGGCAGCAGGGCCATGGTGGTCGGCAGGATGATGTCTCACTCTTTTAGGGTCACACCCCCGCTGGCCTGAGGAGTGTGCTCTGCTTTTTGGGTTTTAACTTTGAAACTATGTCAGTGAGATTGATTTTCTACGACGGTGTGAAAACAGTGGTGTGTTCGGTGCCCTGAGTGTTTACCCTGCTCTAACACGCTTACCCATCTTCTTAATGGTTTAAAACAACAAATCAATGAAAAATATATTTCATTCTTGTAACTCTTAGGAATTCTCATATTGATCTTTTGGCTGCGATTGTATCTATCTAAATGTCACATTGTTCACTTACCAGCCTTGCCTCCTGCTGTGTATGTGTGTATGCAGGGCTGGCCTAACTGCCGCCTTCCACATCGCCCGTAACACTGTGATGGGAAACAGGGAGGGTCACATGGAAGTGTTTGCCACCCAAACCTTGGACGCTGTTTTTAAGGACGGAGCAGAGAAGGGGCTGCCTGGTATCTTCTGACACACAGTGTGCCCAGACCTTAGGACCCTAGAGCTCCGGAGTCTGGTGGTGGCTGACCGTGACTCCACTACCCTCAGAGTGGCCCTGCCCAAGTCCTCTGCTCCTCACCCATGAGTCTTCAAGAGATAGGAGCCTTTACCTGTGTATCGGGTATACCAGAGCAGAGACAGCAAATGTTTCACTAAAGGGCCATCAAGTAAATATTTTGGCTTTCAGGTCTCTGTCACAGTTCCACTCCAAACTCAGCACAGATAAAGCACAGACAAGTGGCTAGAGCTAGGACCCGTAAAACTTTGTCATAGAAACAGGCAGTGAAGCAGATTTGGCCTGTTCCTCCAGGGCCCCAGGAAGCACTGAGGAGAAGCTACTCATTTCTCTGCCATGTCAGGCTGACCTGTGCTCTACAACAAGCCCATTATGAGCCCAGAACTCTGGTGGCTTAGTGCTGTGACCCCTCAGAGCTGGAGGCTTCACCTTCCCCAGGGCCTCAGGTACAGTGTGTTGGTCTGTCTTGATGGATGTCTCTTTGTGTGCGTAGACTTTATTTGGTTTGTTTTTGGAAACAGTATCTTGCATTGAGTTCAAGCTGCCTTCAACTTGAAGGCCTCCTACCCAGGCCCTCTGAGTACTGCAACCTTGCGTCTAGAAAATAATGCACAGACTTAGCATTTTTTAATGAATATGCTCTTGATTTAGACTCTCACTATGTAACTGGCCTCAGCCTTGAGATTCTCCTACCTGAGCACTCCAAGTTCTGGATGACAGCGAGGCCCAGCTTGTACTTTGGCTATTAGGGACAGGTCCACCCACATTTATCATACATTCACATATTTTTTCTTTTGTACTATTTTTTAAACTTCAGATCTACTTTCTTGGTATTAACCCATTTTCTCAGCTGTCTCTTGATTGTTTATTAACGTTTTCCTTTGAGCTGCTCAGTAGCTGTTTATTAGCTAAATGTATTTGACTCGCCCAGTCTGTCTGCTCACAGATTCATTAGTCCATGTGACAGGTGGTCCTCAGTGTGTTCAGAGCTGGGCACCATACTTTTTCTGGCTTTGCTGCTGTTGTTTGGCTTTTTTCTCCCACTTAAAAATGACTCTTTGTATCCTTCTGAGAGCTGTCTCTAATTGTAAGACTCACATATTTTTATCATTCATTGCTTCCATTGTTGTGGTTCTGGGGACAGAACCCAGGGCTGCACACATATTAAGCATGTTTTCTGCCACCAGCCCAGCCCTTTGTCCCCTCACTCACTCATTTTTTTATAGTTTCTATACTGTCCTCTGCATAAGACAGGTGATCAAGAACCCACTTATCGACCTTCCTTGCATTGGGCCACCCTGGTACCTTAGTACCACTGAGTTAGTGTTCTGTTGTCAGAAGTCATTTTCTCCTTGTTATCTTTTGTTTTGTTTTGTTTTGTTTTTTGAGACAGGGTTTCTCTGTGTAGTTTTGGTGCCTGTCCTGGATCTCACTCTGTAGACCAGGCTAGATTTAGATTTTTTTTTCCTTGATGGATCACTTATGCTAAGGGTATTCTTAAAGAATCTGCAAGTGGTAGTCCTTGTGAGGTCTTGGGTCCACAAGACTTCCTTCCTGTACCTGTGGTGGGCCTGACGGCTCAGCAGGGTATTCAACTGTAAGCTTGGCTCTTCTTCCTACACACTCCCTTTCTTCTTTTTTCTCTTTTGTGGCTCTGAGGATGGGACCCAGAGCCTCACAGTACTAGGCAGATGCTCTGCTATAACACTGTATCCCCAGCCCTTCCCTGAACTCTTTAAACTTGCAGCTGCGGCTGAAAGTGCTGCTTCCAGTGCTGCTTCCAGTTCACCCTTTTCTTTGTTACCGTTAATGTTCTCTAACTCCCTCTTTAGCCACAGTTGCCCCTCTGCCTCCTCTGACAGGCAGCAATCCCTTAATTTCAGGAAAACTGGCTCATTTCTTCAACTATTCCCTACACCCCAATTACAGTTTATTTCCTCTGGAATTCCAGAGACAAGGACAGCGGTGCTGTAGATCTGCCCTTCACACTGCCGGGCTGTGCGCCCTTGCTCACGTGCCTCGCCTTTGGTCCCTCTGCCCTTCGGACACACAGCACGTAATCCTCCTTCTTCCGCACTTCCTGCTCCTCGTCCTTCTTGTTTTTAATTTTATCTTAGTGTGTGGCTGTTTTGCCAGCGTGTACGTTTGTGTGCCATGTGTGTGCCTCCCGCCTGAGGAGGCCAGAAGAAGGTATCAGGTCCCCTGGCCCTGGAGTCAGGCAGTTGTAAGCTATCACGGGGTGCTGCTCGGAAAGAACAGCTGGTGCCCTTAGTGCTGCGCCATCCTTTGCTAGAAGATGTCTGTCGTTCCTGACTGCCGGACAGTGCTCTGCCGTCCGCAGTCCTCCCCAGCTCCTTTTTCCCTTTTACCCTATCTCAGCTGCCGAGTCTGCCTCGTCTAAGATGGCGCATCATCTGCTCTCTCTGGTGGCAGGGTGCTCAGAAGTCTGAGCTTCTTCGTCAGTGCAGGACTCACTGGTAGCAGGGCTGGCGTCCCTGCTGAGGCTGCTCCTGCCGTGAATGTGGGAAGCGGGGTAACAAGTGGGCAGTGCCTCTGGAGACCCAGTTCAGACTATGCTCTGGGGCCTGCAGGGGTCAGAGCTGGCCCTACCTGCAACCTCCTAAGAGCCAGACCCAAGAATGGGCAGGCAGGGGAGCCAAGTGGCAGGATTCTGCCATCGGGGATGTGAGAGTGCATCTGCGCTAAGGTTGGTGTCATCTGCAGAGCCTGTGGAAATGCTGCTGTCGAGTATCAACATCATAACCTCCTCTAGCTGGTAGTAGGGCAGGTATTCCAGGGTGACCTCCTGTAGTCAGGGGCATCTGTCTGCCTCACAGCCACAGAAAAGGTACTGCAGTCACAGAACCCAGGCCTGACTCTAGCTATCCCTGTGGCTTTTGAAGTTTAGAGCAGAAGTTGGGAATGACCTTGGGTGTTTCCTCTGAGGACAGTACAGGGAGAAGAGGTGTCGCTAAGTCTCAGCTGGATTCATGTGTCACTCTCATACAAAGGCTGGTTTTCTCTGTGCCCTGCTCAGTGAAGGGAGGCCTGCTGTCAGGGGGAAGGGAACTGTGTGTGCACACTATGGGTAGCCTCTTTTTAGCATGGCAGGTTTTGTACGCAGAAGTCTGTCTTAGTTAGGGTTTCTATTGCTGCAACCATGGTCAAAGTACCATGACCAGAAAGCAAGTTGGAGGCAGGGGTTATTTGGCTTACACTTCCACATTGCTGTTCATCACTAAAGGAAGTCAGGACAGGAACTCAAGCAGGGCAGGATCCTGGAGACAGGAGCTGAGGCAGAGGCCATGGAGGGGAGCTGCTTACTGGCTTGCTTCCCATGGCTTGCTCAGCCTGCTTTCTTATAGAACCCAGGACCAGCAGCCCAGGAATGTCACTACCCACCGTGGGCTGGGCCCTCCCCCATTGATAACAAATTGAGAAAATGTCTTACAGTTGGATCTCCTGGAGGCATTTTCCCAACTAAGGCTCCTTCCTGTCTGGTGACTCTAGCTTGTGTCAAATTGACACACAAAACCAGCCAGTACAGAGTCCATCCTCTCACTGTGAGAAGCTGTGGGCAAAGGTGACAGTGTTGTTGGTCCATGCTGTGAACAGCTCTGAGTGGGCTTCTGGTGACAGTCCCCGTGTCCCCTACATAAGAGTGTGGCTCCTATCTAAGAAGTTGAGATGACAGGCATTTCTTGTGCTGTTGGAGGACTGAATGTTGTTACATGTGGGTGCATCTGAGGCCTGACCACATGGTGCTCCCCCAATTTGCCCTGGGTTGTAGAGTGATGTTAGAAGTGGACACGTGTCATTTCAGGGCTGGAGCCAAAGGCCTCACTGAAGACTCTAGAGAAAGGTACAGCTGTGTGCAGCTTACAGGAGAGGACAAGGATGAGAAAGGAAGAGGAGGCATCGGACCCCACCTCTGCAGCTGCCCAGCTATTGCGGCTCCAAGACTGCTTGCCATCCACCTCATCCTCCTCTACCAGGTGATTCTAGATGTCCCATGTTGTTGGGCCTACTGCCTAATACTGCCACCACCTGTCTGGAGCACTGGCTGGCCTGAACAGGTTCCCAAGAACCTCTGCCACCACCCCACCCCACCCCACCCCCACGCCCATTTTGAGAGGTATGTTTGTAACCCTAGACAAGTAGCATCTGTTAATGTGGGGCATGGGGCTCAGCTAGGTCTGCAGCAACCCTCTAGGTCTCCTGCAGCCAGGCCCCATGCTTGAAGGAAATGTAAGGTGACCCCCAGGCAGGTTCACATCACAGATCAGAGCCAATGCTCAGTAGGGCCAGGTTTTTTGCTGGATCTCATTAGCCATTCTGAAAGCTCAGGCCCAACGAAGTTTATTCATGCTGACTCCAGGCCTCTCTCTGGGCTGCACTGGGGTGTGGGAGGGAAAGGCAAGTGGTCACACAAGGAATGGGTAGCCTACATGTGCTGATCTGTTTTCAGGTTACTTCTGGGGCCAGAGGAAGCCCAGAAGCAGGCAGAGCGGGCCCGAGCACCCATTGTACCCTTTGGAGTGGACCTGTGTTACTGGGGCCAGGAGAAACTAACAGCTGGGAAGATCCTTAAGTGAGTCTAACACACCTGCTTCCCAGGACTCAGAGCATGGCCTGGCTTTGTATGTCTGTTCTCTGGCTCTTCAGACACTGGTGCCTGAACCTTCCTATTGCTTCTTCAGGAGATACCCATGAACTCCATCCATTACTCAGTGTGAAGGAGAAAGCTCAGTCCTGAGACGCTCCTGGCCACTGTGGCACCTCCTTAAGATGCAGGAGGCTGATGCACACAGTGTTAACTGGGTCATAAGTTGGATTCTTGTTCCCCAAGGACCTTCTGAGTGGGGCTACCCCAGCAGAACCCAGGCTGCAGATAGCTAAGGGAAGGTTGGGATAGCAGGACACGTCTGGGAGCACAGGTGAAAACTCCTGGGAGGAAGAGGGAGTCAGGGGTGGTTGGAAAGGCCCAGACTGCATTGGCTGGTACTGGACTTAAGAGCTAGAGCTGGGACCAGTAGAGCTAATGATTGTGTGAACCCCAGGCTGGGCTGTCTGAGGACTAAACTTACATGGCAGTAACTGGGACCTCTAGAAGTCTAAGGAAATAGAGCCAGGTCTCCCCATGGAGAGTCCTGGTCCAGGGCTTTGCCCTGAGGTTCCATGAGGTTAAATCTTGGTACAGTTAGGCTTGTTGTGAGGAACTTACCAAGTTCAAGCCATACCTCTGTGTTGCTGCCGCCATCACAGTACTCTGGCCATTGGATGCTGTTGCTCCCAATTACAGCCAGGACCAGTCAGGACCCTGGGCCCCATCACCCTTCTGCCCGCCATTTGCACCACCATCTCTGAGCAATCCACACAGGTGCCAGCTCTTGGGGCAACTGGCACCCATGTGCAGAGCCCATAAAATCCTCCTGTGTGTCGGGCAGGGGGCACAGTGGCAAAGCCTGCCCCATTCTCTGGCATCCAGTAAAAGTGGCTTTAACACGGTTTGGTAATGGGCTGGGGCTGTAGTTCAGTGGTAGAGTGTTTGCTTAGCATGCACGAGGCCTTAGGTTCAATCCCTAGCACTGCCAGGGGGTAGGAGGAGGAAGCAAGGTTTGATGATAGCAAGAGAGTAAAAGCTCCATCCTTTGGATCCCTTAGCACTGCATGAAGACTGGTTATGAATTTATCCATGCTTCTTCTTCTGGGTCACTGGTGCCATGTCAATGTCAGAGCCTGTGGCAAAGAGACCTTTGACATGGATTCATGTTGCTCTCAAAGCCATAGCCTGAGGGCCCTGGAGCTGCTGTCTGCTTTGCAAGGAGAATCTGAGCTCAGGCTAGTGGTTATATCCACCGTCTTTGGCTGGTTCAACATCATTATTTGAACCTGGTTACAGTGATCATGTTCTCTAGTCCAGGAAGGCCTCAAGGCCGCCAGGGGTCAGTGCTCTCCCCAGGGTTGGGATGCAGTTGGGGTGCATTGGGACTGGGCCAGATCCCCCACCCCTTCTGGGTCCACAGTAGCCACTCTGAGGGTCTCTGGTGCACCTTGCAGATCTGACTCTCAACACCGCTTCTGGAAACCCAGCGAGGTAGAGGAGGAGGTGGACAGTGCCCACGTCTCTGAGATGCTCCATAGCCGACACATTACCTTTGCAGGGAAGTTCGAGCCTGTGCAGCACCAATGCCGGGCCATGAAGCCTAATGGGAGGCTCTGCGAGCGCCAGGATCGGCTGAAGGTAAGGCTGGTGGGCAAGGCCATTGGCACGAAGCTGTGGCTACCCAGGAGAGGCTGGGCCACAACTCATGGCCTGGGGAAGTGCTTGTCCTCTTTGCCTCCATTCGGGACCAGGGATACTTATAAGCCCTGAGGAGCCCTGTAGAAGAGGGCAGTATCATAATTGCTTAGCCACTGACCATCAGAGAATCATGCTTGGGTTCTCTGCCCTGGGCCCTGACATTGACTTCTGAGAGACTGCCAAAACAGCCAGACTGCTGCTCCGCAGCTGGAGCCCTGTGTGGGCCGTCCTGAGCTTGGAGATGTATATCCAGGCATGCAGAAGGTAGCAGAATGGAGAGAAGTTGCTTTGGACAAACAGACTTGAGTTCTCAGACTCCTGCTGCTGTCACTCCCCAGATCCCCTCTCATGACTACAGGCCTAGAGCTATTTGTGCACCCTTTGTGTTCATTGTATAGTGCCCATTCCATGGGAAGATCATCCCCAGAGATGACAAGGGGCAGCCCCTCAACCCAGAGGACAGAGCCCGTGAACAAAGGCAGCAGCTTCAGCAGCAGCAGGCGCATCCAGGTAGGTATGGGGGGGCGGGGGAGACAAGAGGGGCTGCAGGCGCAGCCAAGTTGTGGTCACCAAGTTGGAAATTCCATTTGTGGCTGAGAAGCAGGTCAGGGGCTCCATGGGCAAGGTTGAGTATACATGGAGTGAGGTATTAATCTTCAAGGCTCAAAACAGGAATATGGATACTCCTGACTCCATACACCACCATATCATCTGCACAGCAGGATTGAACCCAGAGTCTGATAAGTTAGATAAGCACTGCACCACTGAGCTACAATCCCCCAGGTTCTGGTTCTTATTCCTGCTTTCAGAGCAGATGAAGGAATTACAGCGGTCTCTCTCCCCTGATATGGGCACCCACTCTAATTCTTGCGTCTAGAGTCTAGGTCTGTCTGCTGGCTCTGACTTGGCCTCTCAGCTCCAACTCACCTCACTATCTACATGGGTGGTCAAACTCAGACTAGTGTTTAAACCTATCTTGGAGGCTGTGGTCAGCCCATGGAGGACCCTTCTATAAGGGGGCATGTCCACAGGCCCCTTCATGGCTTCTTGCCCTGTGGTCTGTAGACACAAATTCCTGTTTCATCCTGTACCCAGAGACATGTCTGGGTTGTATAGCGGTGGGGAGGGCCTGACCTGTTCATCTGCAGGAGAAACCTTCCCTGGTGGCTCACACTCAGGAGCAAATTAAGTGCCTATTTTTGTGTCAACCCTGAAGAGTATCTAGTTTTCCAGCCCTCGGTGGCTTGTTAACAAACAGGTATCAGGCCACGGGCCAAGCCCGGTGCTGGCCAGTCAGATGTGAAATAGCATCTCTTTACTAACTGCAGTATTGATCCCGCCTCCCTCGCACACAGGGCAATTTTCTTTTCCCTGGTGCTAACCTCAGTGACAATGCACACGGTGCTCCAGGGCCCTTCAGCGCCCAGGAAGGCCGCACAGCCCCAGCGTCTATTGATTTTCTTCAAAGGCTTTTAAATTGCTCCTTCATTTTCCTGAGGTGCTCATTCCATCTCCACTGGATGCCGGCATTTTTTCGTTGTGTTTAAACAATTGCTCCATTCACCAGGTTCCTAAACTGTGACGCCTTCTTATTACTGGGAGATAAACTGTTTAGACAGTTTTCCTTAATCTTGGATTAATCGTCCCTGTATCTGAATCGTGCAGTCCTGAGTTCCTTCACTTCAAAAAAATCAGCCTGGAGAGGCCAAGCCATCTGTCTGTCTGGCGTGCTTGCTTCTCCCTCAGCAGACATGCCCCTCTCAGAGTCTGGCTTTGATGCCACCCTGTCCAGGCACCGTTCCCTGTCCACTCTGCCCCAGCTCACGGATCTTTGGCATTTGGGTGCCCTTGTAGCAAGGAGTGGCAGGCGCCCTTCTGCCTGCTAGGCTCACCCCTAGGCCTGAAGAGTTGGGTTTCCTTTGCCTTCACTCTTTGCTAGGCTGACTTTCCCAAGCCAGGCTGGAGCAACATCATGCCTAAGAGAGCTTAGAGCTGCCTGTGGAGGTGAGCCAGCAGAGACTGAGCAGGGAGCTCGGGAGCCCAGGCTCTGACTTCCTGGTGCTTATTTATGTGGCTAACTGTCTCAGCAGCCCTCCACATGAGCAGTGATCTTGCCATGGGTCTGCCTTGGTAGTGATGAGGCGCTCAGTGGGCTGGATGCTGTTCAATTCCCCTCACTTTCCATAGACCCTAGTGGCTACAACAGGTAGTGCCCAGCTCACAGGAGGGACAAATCTCCTCTGCACTGAGATCTGTAACCACTTTCCTGTGAACCACAGAACCCATCTCCAGCCTGCCATACACCTCAACTCTGGATACCCTTGCCTCACATGCCCATTAGCCAGCAAATATGTCTGAAAGTACTCCAGTCAGCCTAGTTGGCCGTAGCCCAGCCTGGAGGTTGGGAAGTAACCCGTTGACACTCTGACTCCATGGCCAGTGGCCTTGAGTACTGTCCTGCTGGAGTGGTCAGGAGTGCCAAGAGTTGTGGCTGTTGGGGCTGAGCCTACCTGGATCCTTGCAGCCCGCTCAAGTTGTAGGAGCCTTCAGGATACTAGGGGACTAAGTAATAGAAGCAGGCAGTGGGAATAAGGGAAGAGATGTCCCTGGGTGGGCCTCATCCCCAAGGTAGCCATGTCACTCAGCACAGACCCTCTCAGACGATAGTACGAGAGCATGCAGCAGGCAGGCTCCAGCCCTCCATCAGGAAGAAACCCACAAGGTCACCCCTGGTGGTGCCAGGCACCTTTTGAAACCGTCAAGTTTGTTCAGATTGGCAGGACCCTGAGTTTATGAAGGACGTGGAGGCAGCCACAGGGGTGGACCTCGGCTCATCCAGGTATAGCAAGAAGGGCAAAGGGAAAAAGAAGAAGCACCCCAACCTCACCGACCTGCGAGAGCGTGCCAACACCTCCCGGGCCCGCCTGGAGAAGAAGGTCTTTGCCAAGTAAGAGCTCATCACTGGCCCAAGGCCTCGGGCTTTGGTCTGGGATATGTTGGGGGAGAGCCACCTGAGTTGCCAGGAGCTCTGGTGATTATATTAGTGGTGGAAGTCCAGCTCCAACCTGCTCCCACCTTTCAAAGGGTTCTTGGGTAGAGGAGAGAGGCATGAGGAAATATTAGATGGAAAGACAGAGAGAGACACAGGATAGCTTCAGGAGGGCCCTAGGTCAATACTCAGTCACCTAGAGCTTTATTCAAAAGGGCTTTTTATAATATGCCAAGGAGAGAGGCAAAAGATCTCCCCCCTGCAAGATCAAAGCACACCGTATAGCCAAGTGTAGACCCTTCCAAATACCTGGTACCCACAACCCTGGCCAAATCATCCCATTATGCAGCCCTGGTGGGTAAAGCAAGCTCAGATTCTCTGACACTGAGTAATTTGGGCCCTCACAAATAGTCAAGGTGATAACCAAGATTAGCCATCATAGTAACCTGCAGCCCTGACCAGTGAAAGGCCATGCCCAGAGCTGGTTGGGAACAGAGCTGCAGCTGGGGGCCTTGTGTATTCTTCCTAGGAGTCCACAGCCACCTCTCTGTAAGTAGAGCTGGCTGCAGCAAGATGGTCCTAAAAGGCCAGATGCTGGCTTTGCTGTGCCCTGGGTCAGTGCCATGCTCACAGGACGGTAACTCTGCTCTGTAACCTCAGAGAAGGCAGACATAGTGTCCAGCACTTCTGGGGTCAGATACTTCATCATAGTACTGGTCAATACGCTCCTTGGTCAGCCCGGGGGTAGGGGTGGGGGTGGAGGCTGGGCCACATAGGCCTCCTGATTTCTCCTTTTTCTCTTTCTGCTGAGTCCCCTTACCTCTGGACATGTAGCCCATGTTCACCATGCTTTCACCCTGGGGTGCAGCCTGGAATTAGCAAGAGTCTGCTCTTGCAAATTGCCTTCAGGGCTGGGAGACACAACCAAGGCCCATGGTGGGTTATAGCTCAAACTGGTGAGCCCCACTCTGAGCCCCACCTTATAGGAGTCCAGTACCCACTGGAAGCCTTTATGAGGTCCAAAGGTAGCAAGCCCACCCAGGACCCCAGAGTCTTGTCAGGTCCTTAGTCATCTCTTACTTTGCTCTCTCCATAGGGCAGCCGTGCAGAGAGTAGTTGCTGCCATGAACCAGATGGACCAGAAGAAACATGAGAAGTTTGCAAACCAGTTTAATTATGCACTGAATTAAAAGAGTGTGGGATGAATGTGCTGGGGTCCCCTTTGGCCATCAGCTCTTTTCTTTTCACCAGCTTACTAGGATAGGAGAATAGGGTTAGGTCTGGTTAGAATCAGAACTTGCTTTTTATGTATGTAAATAACGATGGAAAATGGTGCATTACAATACTCTCCAGTAGGCCAGGAAATTTAGCTTAGTGGTAAGGCCAAGGTTTGGTTTCCAACAATTTGAACCATGCATATGGCACCATACTTATAATCCCAGCACTTGGGGACATAAACAGGACTGAGTTCTAGGCCAGTATGGATTACAGAGCAAGACTGCTTGAAAAACAACAAAAAGCAGTATGAACTGATGCACACCTATAATCCTAGCACTTAGGAGGCAGAGCAGGAGATCAACACAAGTTAAAAACTAGCCTAGTAGCCGGGCGGTGGTGACGCACACCTTTAATCCCAGCACTCGGGAAGCAGAGGCAGGCGGATCTCTGTGAATTTGAGGCTAGCCTGGACTACCAAGTGAGTTCCAGGAAAGGCGCAAAGCTACACGGAGAAACCCTGTCTCGAAAAACCAAAAAACAAAACAAAACAAAACAAAACAAAAACAAACAAACAAAAAAAAACCTAGCCTAGTATATATAGTAAGTTACCGGCCAGTCAGACTTTGTAAGGAGAGTATGTTTGGGGGGTGGGGAGCCCTCAGGATAGCCTACCGCATTGGAGTCAGGGGTAAAGGCAGGTACCCCATCTGGTTGCAGGTCAAGCCTTGGGCAATAAGTGTGTCCCCATTAGGGCTATGTACTTTATGATGGCTTTAGAAACCCACTCTCTCATGCACACACTGTTTAATACAGACACACAACTCCTAGCCTAGAACTCTGTGGAATGGCTCTCTTGAGCCCTAACTCACACATCGTGCAGCCTGCCTAGTACATGCGCAGATGTATAACCAATGACACTATCTGCTTCCAGAACTTTATCACCCTAGGACGAACTGCCTGCCACCCACCCCTAAGCCTCCTTTCTGGTTCAGGATTTGTGTTTTCTAGAATAATTGGTTCTGTGGCTTTTTGTTTTGTTTTGTTTGAGATGTGGTCTCTTAATGTAGTTCTGACATTCCTGGAGCTCAGTATGTAGACAAGGCTAGTCTTGAACTCACAGAGATCCGCCTGCCTCTGCCTCCTGAGTGCTGGGATTAAAGGCATTGCACCGCCACTCATGGCTAGTCCGTGGCCTTTTGTTTCTGGCTTCTTTCCCTTTATTTAAGGTTCTTCCATGTTGTAATACGTACCAATACTTCATGTCCACCAACCCAGCCCTACAGAGAATACTGGAAGCAGTACTTTGGACAGAGGAGAGGAGTACACATAGTTAAGGACTACAGAGAGAAAACAGGTGAAGTGTAATTACTGAGACACAAAATAGGATGAAGAACACAAAAGAAAACCACAGTAGCCAACACACACCGTGAAATGACAGCTCTATAATGTCCTCGGCTCCCCAGTCAGGGACGCTGGTTAGGTGACTGGATGAAGAACCCACCTTCAAAGACCAGAAGTATCAGAATATGGAAAAAAGGATTCTAAGCAAATGGGACCAGAAGCAAGTAGGCGTCACTACCTTTTTCTTTTTCTTTCTCTCTTTCTTTCTTTCTTTCTTTTCTTTTTTTTTTTTTTTTTTTTCCCGAGACAGGGTTTCTCCATCCAAGACAGGGTGCCTGTCTGGGATCTCGCTCTGTAGACCAGGTTGGCCTCGAACTCACAGAGATCTGCCTGCCTCTGCCTCCTGAGTGCTGGGATTAAAGGCGTGTGCCACCACCGCCCAGCTATTTGTATTTCCTAAGACAGTGTCTCACTATGTAGTCCTGGCCTGCTATATAAACCAGGTGGGCCTTGAACTCACAGAGATCTGCCTGCTTCTGCCTTCCAAGTGGTGGAATTAAAGCCACGCACCACCTTGACAGGTCAGTATTGCTATTTTAATATCTGACAAAATAACCAGGTGGTGGTGGTGGTGGTGGTGGTGGTGGTGGTACGTGCCTTTAATCCTACCTAGCACTTGGGAGGCAGAGGCAGGTGGATCTCTATGAGTTCAAGGCCAGCCTGGTCTACAGAGTGAGTTCCAGGACAGCTGGGCTACACAAAGTAACTCTGTCTCGAAACACACACACACACACACACACACACACACACACACACATGTATACACACTTCAGACTAAAATTAGTCAGAAGAGATAAAGGACACTTCATTCTAATCAAGAGGATAGTTGATCAAGAATACATTCCAGTTCTGTATGCACCGAACTCTGGCACACCCAATTTCATAAGAAACGTACTATTGAACTTAAAGACAGATTACTCCAATTCAATATTAGTGGGTGATTTCAGTACCCTACTTTCTCCAGTAGACAGGTCATCTGTACACAAAAGAAAATTAACAGAAACATCAGAATTAAGTGATATCATACATCAAATGGAACTAACAAGTATGTACAGAATGTTTCACCTGAACACTAAAGAATATACATTCTACTCAACAGGCCATGGACACTTCTCTAAAATAGATAACACAGGCCAGGAGGTGGTGACGGCACATGCCTTTAATCCAGCCACTCGGGAGGCAGATGCAGACAGATCTCTGAGTTCGAGGCCAGCCTAGTCTACAGAATAAGTTCCAGGACAGCCAGGGCTACACAGAGAAACCCTGTCTCAAACCTCCCCCCACCCAAAAAAAATCAGAAAAAGCATAAATAAGTGACTTGATGTAATTCAGTGATTTGGAAAAACAAGAACAAACCAAACCCAAATCCAATAATAAGGGGAATAAATAATAAAAACAGCATAAATTAATGAAATGAAAAGAAAACAGCACGAAGAATTAATGACTCTAAAAGCTGATTCTTTGACAAGCTAACAGCAGATCCCTGGCCCAACTAACCAAAAGAAGGAAAGACATGATTCAAGTTAATAGAATTAGAGTTGAGCAGGAAACCATCACAACAAACACCAATGAATTCAGAGTGCTATAAGGGAATACTTTCTCCATTGGGTTAGAAACTCCAGAAGTGGACAAGACACGCAGATGGTGCACCTGCATGCAAGCAAAACATGCATAAATTCTTCAAAGAATCTTTAATGTGATGGGTGTTTTGCCTGCATGTGTGTCTGTGCACATGTTTATCCTGACTCCTACAGAGGCCAGAAGAGGGGGTGAAATTCCCTAGAACTGGAGTTAAGTTGTTAGCTGTTTTGTGGGTGCTGGGAATTGAACCTTAGACCTGGAAGAGCAGCCAGTGTTCTTAACTGCTGAGTCATCTTGTATCTCGCCTCCCAGTCTTCTTTTTTAATGTCAGCAATCTTAGTGAAAAGTATGGTTTTGATTTTCAGTTTTCTAATGACTAATGGCAGGATTTGTGTTATTGGCCACTTGTATCTGCTCAAATAACTTCTCCTTTTCAATTGGGTTGTCTTGTAAGCGTTTTTGTAGATATTCTAAACACTGCATCCCTATATAATTTGCAAATATTTTCTTCTTGTCTTTTCACCCTTTAAAGTTCTTAATCTTTGTGTGTGCGTGTGTGAGTGTGTGTGTGTGTGTGTGTGTGTATGTGTGTGTATGTGTGTGTGTGTGTATGTATGTGTCTGTGTGTGTGTGTGTATGCGTGTGTGAGTGTGTGTGTGTGTGTGTATGTGTGTGTGTGTGTATGTGTGTGTGTGTGTGAGTGTGTGTCTGTGTGTGTGTGTGTGTGTGTGTGTGTGTGTATGTGTGTGTGTGTGTGTGTATGTGTGTGTGCACATATGTAAGGAGATCAGAAGACAGCCTTCAAAGTGTCATTCTTTCCTTCCACCATATGGGTCCTGGGGATTGAACTCAGATCAGAAGGCTTAACAGCAAGTGCCTTTACCCACTGAACCATCTCCCTGGCCCCAAAGTTTTTCATTTTAATAAAGTTCATTTATATATTTATTTTTGTTGTTTGTGCTGTTGGTATCATTTCTCACTTATATATCATATATATAAAATATGTAATGTATGTATTTCTCAATTTCAAGTCACAGAGATTTACTCCTAGTGAGTGTTCTTCTGAAATTTTTATTTGTTTTGTTGTTTTGTATTTTTGAGACAGGGTCTTTCTACATAGCCCTGGCTATACTGGAACTCACTTTGTAGACGAGGCTGGCCTCGAACTCACAGAGATCTGCCTGCCTCTGCCTCCTGAGTGCTGGGATTAAAGGGGTGCGCCACTACATCTGGCTTTCTTCTGAGAATTGTATAGTTTTAGTGCTTACATTGTGAAGTTTTACCCATTTTGAACCAAGTTTTTTTGTGTGCTGTGAGGCAGGGCCAGATTCATTGTTTGCTTTCAGGACTCTGGTTGTCCTTGCACCCTTGGTGAAAAGATTATCCTTTCCTTTACATCATCTTTTGATTGCTAACCATCGTAACCATTGGCCGTTGTCTTAGTTAGGGTTACTACAGCTGTGATGAAACACCATGACCAAAGTAAGCAGCTTATGTGTCCACATCACAATTCATCATCAAAGGAAGTCAGCACAGGAACTCAGGAAGGGCTGGAGGCAGGAGCTGATGCAGAGGCCATGGAAAGGTGCTGCTTATTGGCTTGCTCAGAGAATCTAGGACCACCAGCCCAGGGATAGCACCACCCACAAAGGGCTAGGCTCTCCTCCTTCAATCACTAATTAAGAAATACAGGCTTACCTTAGAACCTGATCTTATGAAGGCATTTTCTCAACTGAGGCTCCTTCCTCTCTGATAACTCTAGCTTGTGTCAAGTTGACACCTGGACGTGGGCTTGTGGTTTGTTTCTGGGCTCCTATTTCTTCTCCCATTGACATCCATAGCAATGCCAAGACTGTGGTCCTTAGTTACTGTAGCCACATGGTAAGCTTTGGGTTGGATAGGTGTGAGCATCCCTGCTGTTATGTCTCTAGAGTTGGCCTTTCCAAGTCCATATAGTTCCAAATGAATTTTAGGGTCAAGTTTTCACCTTCTGCCCTACCTCCCAGGAGGTAAGACTTTGACAGGGATTTCATTCAATTTAATATCACTTTGGGAAATTGTGACCTCCTAATACTAAGACTTATGATTCATGAACTAGGTAGCATTCCATTTAATTGAGTTGTTTATTTTCAGTGTTTTACAAGTCACTTATTTAAAAAATCCCTAAGTACTTTAACACTTTTATACATATTATTGTTCTAAGTTCTATGTTTAGATTATTTGTTGCCAATGTACAGAAATACAGTTGATTTTTTATTTTGCTCTTGTATCCTGCCACTTTGTGAAGCTTTTCTGTTGGTTATAATAGCTATGTATATTTCTGTGTGTTCCTCAGAATTCTCTGTGCACAATCCTGGTATCCATGAAAAGAGATGTTTTCTTTCTCCCCTACTCCCCTCCCCTGCCCCTCCCTGTCTTGTGCTTAATTGCTCTGGTCAGGAGCTCCAGTCCAGTGTTGAATGGATGTGAGCAGAACTGAGATCTCCATCTCACTCCTGACCTCCCACACATGCACTGAGGGTGATATCAGCTGTGGGATTTTGTAGATGCTCTTTATCATATCTTTTAATATGAATGAAGTCGTTTTAGTTTTTCTTTTGTTGCTTGTGGTCTGGGTGTCATGTCAAAGAAACCAATGCCTAATTTCAAGCCACAAGGATTTACTATTTTCTTCTGAGAGCTGGTTTTTGTCATTATTTTTCCTTTCCTTTTTTGTTTTGTTTTGAAACGTGGTCTCACTATGTAGCCCTGGCTGGACTGAAACTCAGAGATATACCTGCCTCTGTGTCCCAAGTGCTGAGATTGAAGACATGTGCTACCACTCTGGGCCTGAGAGAGTTGTACAGTTTTAGGCCGTATGTGTAGAGACTTTAATCCATTTTGAGTTAACTTGTGTGTGTGTTGTTGAGTATTTTGTCTTAAAAGGTTCAATGTTATAAAATGCTTTTTGCCTCACTACTAAATGCTTTTCCTGTACTTACTGAATTGATCATGTGACTGTCCAGACAGACTGGATATATTATATGCTGTTCATACGTTAAACTAACCTTGCATTCATGGGATAAACTCCCTTTGCTCACGGTGTTTAATCCTTTTCATGTGCTCATCCCTTGCTGGTATTTTACATCTGGTCTCTAGTTTTCTTGTGCTGCTGTGTTCTAGCTTTGGAATGAGGGTGCCTCTGACCTTATAGATTGAGTTGAAAAGTGTCCCTTTCTCTCTTCTATTTTAGGAGAGTTAGTGAAGAATTGGTATTAATTAATTAATTAATTAATTAATTAGGTGGAATGTTATCAATAAAGCCATCTGGTTTTAGACTTGTTTGTTTGTTTTGTTTGTTTCTCTGTGTAGCCCTGGATGTCCTGGAACTTACTTTGTAAACCAGGCAGGCCTTGAACTCAGAGATATGCCTGCCTCTGCCTTCCAAGTGCTGGGATTAAAGGTGTGTGCCACTACCACCTAGCTCCATGTTATTTTTCTATTTTTTCATTTTATAGATTTCTGACTTTAATTATTTCTTTTGGGTTGTTTTGGATATGATTTTCTCTTTTCTATTTTTTTAAATTAGAAACAATTAGCTTATTAACTTAAAATCTTTATTTTAGTAGATGTATTTATAGCTGCAACTTTTGATCTAAGCATTATTTTACATTCATCTTTTAAGGTTTTTCATGTTGTGTTTTTGTCTTTTAAATTTTTGTTTTGTTTTTGAGACAGGGTCTTACCTTACCCAGGCTAGCCTTAAACCCCGATCTTTCTGCCTCCTTCTCTCAAGTACTGGGATTCAAAGGCATATCCCCCCACACCCAGAACTTGTTTTTTTTTATTTCAAAGAACTTTCTAACTTTTCAGTTATTCTTTACTCAATTGATTAGAAGTTTGTTGTTTAATTTCCATAAATATGAGACATCCCTTACGTTACTGATTTCTTATTCTTACTGGAGATTATACTTTGTATGATTTTAAGTCACCCTAAGCACACTGACCTATCTGCCAGGGAACCAGCCACTATTTCGTTCTGTCCTGGCGCTGCTCAGGAGGCCCTGTGCTGCCTGCAGACTTCACCCTCCTGGTGTGCTGGCCAACCTTCCCTTATCTGTCCTTAGAAGCCGGATGCTGCAATCTTCAGCTGTTGTCTCTGTTGCCCTCATTCTGTTAGTTTCAGCCTCGTGCATTTTAGGGCCCGAGTTAAGCTCTTTTATACTGGCCACTTCTTCCTAATGGACGGACCCTTGTCTTTGGCCTGGAGTCTCACTCCTCCGGTAATAGTGTAGCCACTCAGCTCTCTGGATGACTGCTTCTGTGGCATATCTTTCCCACGCTCTCTCCTTCATGATGTCTGTGTAGCTGTGTTTCCTGCCCACCGTGTAGACTGACAGTGTTCATCTCTCCCCTCATTTCTGCAGCCCGAGAGGAGTCTCTCAATCTGTTTACATTCACTAGTGTTGCTGATAGGTGTGGACGTACACCTGCTGCTTCCTTTTGGTTCCCTCTGGTTCTGTGTTGTGTGAGTGAGTATTTAATCCCTTGTAACCTCTCCTGAGTTCCTGCCTCCGCAAGATCTTCGAGTTCAGAACCCCAACCAAGCACTTGGTACCATAGTCTCCAACCACAAGCTGCATTCTCGAGTTAAAGCTTGTCTTGTAGGAGTGTCCTTGATGTTGGCATCCAACACTCAATTTCTAGTGTTTCTTGTTTGGAACAATCCTGTGATTGACAACTAGCTGCTTGTGAAAGTATGTTTTGTGTGGACAGCTGTGTGCTGAGTAACATGTTGGGGATTTTCCCTGCCCTTCTGCTGAAGTTTTGGCATCTAATGAAGAAGACGGAGGAGCATCAGAGCCAATGATGACCAAGCACACACGGAAATCAGACAGAGCTGGGCTGGGGACTTGCTTATGTTCTCTGGGTTTTGCTTTCTGAGATGAGGTCTTGGTCCGTATACCTCAGGCTGACCTGGAACTCAAGGGCCTCCTGCCTTAGCCTCTTGAACGCTGGGATCACAGATGTGTGCTACCAGAAACAGCTGTATTTGTGTATGCAGTGCTGGGAACTGAACCCAAGGCCTTACACATGGTGTGTGTGTGTGTGTGTGTGTGTGTGTGTGTGTGTGTGTGTGTTCTGCCGATGAACTGCACCCTACCCCTCAGCCATCCTTCACTAAACATCCCATGGGATTGGCTATTAGGAACCTTTGTTCCCGCCAGAGTTTTGAAAAGTTTGTTTTTGCTAGTTACTGCTATGAACAGTGGTCCTCACTCTATCTTCTAGAAGGATCTCCCTGCAGGACACAGCTGTGAGGATGGATGTGCTGTTCTGCATCGGCCCTTACCCATTGCTACATGCAGTTACCCAACAATCTGGAATTGGAACTGCTGAGCCCAGGGGTTAGCATGATCATTCCTTGTTTTCTTCTATTATTTTTGTGTATCCATATTCCCCTTTAAATCACTGGCCTAAAAAAATATGAACTAAGAGATACATTTTTACAATTCAGGCAGCTAGCTGCTTGTCCGTGTACACCTTCTCTCAGATCTGAAAGAGCACCTGTATGTACTGTGTACGGTTCAAGTCCCAGTTGAGTGGTTCTGGTTTGGTACTTGGGCTGACTCCCTGGTGGGATACAGGCAGCCTTTTTATTTATGCAGCTTTGTCACACAAGTTTAGGTCAGAGAGCTCTTGTATATTTCTGTCGTGAGGTAAAGTTGCAACATCAGGGATGGGGTAGAAAGAGAGTGTTTGTAAGGTGTGACTCGGGACTACCTGGGTCAGCCTGGTGATGTCCGTATTCTCTTTTTCAGTGGGTCTCCCTGACTTTATTCTAAGAAAAATCTGCCAGTGTGGCTGGCAGGATGGGAGAAAGGCAGGGTCTGCAGTGAGGGTCTGGGCGGTGCCGCTCAGCTGGGCACTGTCCACGGGCCTTCCACTCAGCTGGGCACTGTCCACGGACCTTCCTCTCAGCTGGGCACTGTCCACAGGCCTTCCTCTCAGCTGGGCACTGTCCACGGGCCTTCCACTCAGCTGGGCACTGTCCACGGACCTTCCGCTCAGCCGGGCACTGTCCACAGGCCTTCCGCTCAGCTGGGCACTGTCCACAGGCCTTCCGCTCAGCTGGGCACTGTCCACAGGCCTTCCGCTCAGCTGGGCACTGTCCACAGGCCTTCCACTCAGCTGGGCACTGTCCACAGGCCTTCCACAGTACCCAGCACCCAGTCTCTGTGTATTTGCTGCAGTTTAGGCCCCTGAGTCGGGAAGAACAGGTCAGAGTACCTGGGTCCAAGGGGTCCAAGGCTCAGAGCTGGGAGAAAGGCAGCTGCTGGCCCTTGGGATTCAACAGCTTCTTCCCCTGCTCAAGGCTGTGGGTCCTGGGGGTAGACTGCAGCGAGGGGAAGAGGCAGGACTCAAGGCTTTTGGGAAGGCAGAGGCAGCCAGCTGAAGGCTCCAGGGACGATGTCCATTAGGGCTGTGAGTAGGGTTGACAGTTAGAGCTGCCAGCACCCAAGGGCCAGATTGAGCTCTGGGCCTTATCCTAGGAGCAGTTACAGGGCTGTCACTAGTCAGGTGCTGGCCTGGGGGTGTTGGGACTGGCCAGACCCAACTGGCTAGGGGTCAGCGACAGCAGAGTAGACAGACACTGTTGCAAAAATGAGTGTCAGAATGAGTTTGAAAACTAAAATAGAGTTCTGGGATGTTTGTCAGAAATCGGTGCTGGCGGTGCTGGCCGGTAAGGAGGTCACATGATACCATTAGGATTGTATCTGTTTCCAGATGGTGGACAGCAGGCAAGCATGCAGGCTGCTCACAGCCTGAGGAAACACTGCTGGGTCAGCTTGGCTGGAATTCAGTCATACTGCCCAGCAGCCCTGTCTGAGAAGCAAACTTAGTTGTTTTTGGTTTTTCATGTTTTTATTTTTATTTTTATTTTATTTTATTTTATTTTATTTTTTTTGAGGCAGAGTCTTATGTATCCCAGGCTGGCCTCAAACTCACTATGTAGTCAAGGATGACCTTGAACTTGAATCAGCCTGCCTCCCTCTTGTGAGTCCTAGGATTACAGACATGCACTCACTACCATATCCCAGTTAAGCAGTGTTGGAGACCGAATCCAGGGCCTTCTGTTTGCTAGACAAGCGCTCTACCAGCTGAGCTTCATCATCAGCACCAGAACCTAGTCTTTATTCCCTGGAAGAGCTAAGATCAGTGCCATTAGTGCTGTACCCAAAGGTGGCTGCCATGCAGGACTTCCCTGGAGGCTGTGGAATGCAAACATCCGGGACGTGTACTTGTGGGAAGGTGACAGGCAGGATCCTGTAGGGGAGGGCTCTGAGACTGTGTGAGGCCAGGCTGTCGGGGGGGGGGGGGGACGACACAGTGCAGAGCACACCCCGTGGTGCCAGGGCAGGCCTCATTCCTGCTTCCTCCCCTCGCTGGCTCTTCCTTCCCATCGTAGGGATGGTCTCCCTGACTTTCCTCTCTGCGCCCTGCTTCCCTGATCCCACCTCCTCTGCCCCATGCTGTGTGCTGGGTCCAGCTTCCCCATCTCCAAGTTATCCTTGCTCTTGGGGCTGGGGGGGAGGGGTCCCTGATCCACCTGACCCAAGATGACCCAGAATGGATGCCTGAGGAGCTCACCATAGGCTCTGGTCACAGCCAGCAGGAAATGACCCACCAGGCATAAGGGGGCACTCAGACACCAAGGAAGACATGAAGGGGGTGCACTAGCTCATTGAAGCCACTGGCAGCCTTTGTCAGGGTCAGCTGGGTGTCAGGCACAGTTGGAGGAGGTGGTGGGTCCTGGACATTTCTGGGGCTGAGGATTGTGGCACAAGGCGGGCACCTGAGATGGGTAGTGAAGGCCACTGGCTGTTGGGGACACCTTGAGTGGGGTCTGGATGAGACCACAGCCTCCCTTAGCAGGACGGCAGATAAGATGAACATCCTTAGACTTTGAAGAGGAAGAACTACCACACGACACCACGCAGGGACAGAGGAGAAAAAGTGTAAATAACTAGCGTGGACAGGAAGGACAGATTGTAAACAAGACGAGAGGAGCCATGCAAGCGGAAAGAGGAAGACCAAGGCAGCCAGGCTGGCAGTGCCGGTCTGTGGCCTGGGCCAGAGTGGGAAACCCCCATCAGTCACTGTTGGGCCTGACCCTAGGGAAAGACCCCATTTCCCTGCCTCCCTCAGTGACCACATGGCTAAGCTCTAGCCAGTGAGGCAAAAGCAGCCTGGGTTTCTGGGAAAGTGTTTTATAACGAAGTGGTATCCTTCCTTTCTTGCTGTTGGCTGCCCAGAATAGGGACATGGTGGCTGGAGCACACCTGGGTTGTGAGGATGAAGGCCCAGCCCAAATATGTTGCTGCAGAGAGGTGGGTGGAGCTGGCTTCGTAGGGCTCTATGAAGGTTCTGTCTGGTTCTGTCTGCCTAGGGCTGCCAGTGGCCACAATTCTCTCATGAGAAAATAGTCTTTTTTCAAATTCTTTTCATTTGAGTTTGTTCTCAGAAGCGAACACACCCAATCTTAACCCATACCCAAGGGGCCATGGAACAGGGGCAAGATGGTGGCGAGGAGGGTCGGGAAGAGGGATGTGTGTGGTCTGACTGGGATCTTCCTCAGTGTCTGGGTTCAGCAGTCCTTACACAGGAGGTTAGGGGCAGAGAGGAAGGGGGCCTGAGTGCGGGTGAAGGCCCTCCCTATCCCAGGGTTTCTGCTCTGTTCAGCTTTGCCTTTAGGATTGCCTTCCTATTGACAAGTCTCTGCCGCTAGAAACCACCACGTGTGGGAGACAGGCAGCTGCGTTCCAGGGCATCCCTACATTCTTAGCACTTCCTTGACTGAAGCAGGACTGCCACGCAGGGCTGCCACTTTGAGTTTGAGAATACCCTGGGTTATGGGCATAGTCTGTGTAGAAGAACTGCCCAGGTCAGAGCGGTCTAAGTCCTAGGAAGACTCCCTGTCCTGGGGAGCTTCTCGACCACCAACACCAAAGGGGTGTGGTAAAGGCCAGCAAGACTAAAGACCAGCTGGCCAGCAGTCTAATGCAGCACCCAAGGCCCAGACTAAGAACTAGAAAAACTGGTGTGCCTCCCCAAGCCTGGCCAAAGTAGAGTCGTAGGATCAGCTGGAGAGCTCCCCAGAACGGCCAACAGAATCTGCACCCAAAAACTCACCAGACGTCAGATACGTGTTGAGAAAGCAGGCTGAGAGGCCTGAACTAGGCAGGCCCAGCTGGCTCCTCCTAACCCAGCACCCAAAAACCTCTTGCCCTCTGGACCTACTCCTGTCGCAGACAGAAGACCACAGTTGAGATGTGTAACAGTGTCCTCCACATTGAAACATTCCATCCTGCAGGGAGCCATTTAAACAGGAAGGCAAACAACTCAAAATAGCCTCAGGAAGTTCCTGAAACTGACCGGATTCGGATTCACTAAACCCCTCCCTACCAGAATAAACAATAAAAGCTGAAGAGCCAAGCTGCGAAGACCAGTCCAGCAGCCTGGAAGAGGTTTAAACCAACTGAGGCACCTGGAAAGGCCAGTCTTCAACCTGTTGAACTGTGTTCAGGCCATGCAGTATGCTCCCCGTTTCCCAGCTTTTGTGAGCTGTGATCCCTGCTGGAGTGGCCCTTGGTGATGCAACTGTCTTTGAGTCATTTCTGCTCCTGTCAATAACCCCATCACCCTTACTCCTATAAGTAGCCCCAATAAAACTGTCTCACCAAGTTGGACTTGGGTGGTATTTGTAATTTGGTCTGTCATGCGATCTCGATTTGGGGTGAGTAGATATGTTGCACTGCCCCAGAAAAATTTTTGTCACAGAATATCCTGTCACAGGCAAAGGGCTCCAAACACAGCAAGAGTCCAGCAAGAAATACTACAGGGGCCCAGGGAGTGCCAGGAAGTAGCCTCTACTCCGTGTCATGGCATGTGGCCATACACCAGTGAGGAGCCAGCAGTGAACCCAGAGATGGAAGGGAGGAGCTGTGTGGTGAGCTCACTGCTTTGCAGCCTCATGGTCCCTGACTCATGTTCTCTACCCGGTCCTAAAGCCTGGGGTGGATGTTGGAGGGCCCGTAAGTGTAAGCAGCCCTATTTGGGACTGAGCCTTGGCAGATGTGAAGAGTCCAGTCCAGCCAAAATTCATTATCACATGGCAGAATACTGGACCCCCGGCGAAGTACACCTACCTGCTCTACCTTGTCATCTTCCCATGAGAGCTCCAGAGTCCTGGATTGTCTCAGCATTCCCAGCTGAGCTCAGCAAGGCTGGCACACGACCTTGAGTCTCTTTCCAGAGTCTTCTGGCAGCTGCTTCCCCTCTCCCGCACAGGGACCCCTGAGCATGGACACGGAGCAGGCTTGCAGTCAGGCAACCCTACCCTTTCTCGTGCTCCATGGCATCTTGCTGTGTGGGCTAGGATTGTATGTGTTGGCATGTGAGAGATCTCTGTGAGCTTTGCAGGAGGGCTGGATGGGCAAGCCCCTTGTATGACCTCTCTATCCAGGGAGAGTGGCTTCTGGCTAGGCAGCCCCTGCGCAGGCCAAGCCTGCGGTGATTTGATGCCAAGAATCTTCTGAACTCTTTTAGGGCTTCCTTGTCAGCTACCTGTGTCTTAGAGGTCCACTCCTCGGCAGCAAGGCCAGGAATGTCCCCAACCCATCACTTCTCACAGTTAAATTATCCCACTTCATGCAAGGCTCTCACTCCCTGACCACCAGGAATACAGGTGTCGTCCAGCCGAATTAGAAGGCTGGACCTGCGGCCCACTTAGGGACTCGCAAACAACATCAGCTCAGAACAGAAAATTCCAGGCCCAGAATATCTGGGAAGTGGAAAGGGAGCTGACTGGACTTGGCACCAGGTCTCTGCTGGTAAGTGGGGGAAGCCAGAGGCACGGGTCTTGGGGATATCTTCAAGGGGCAGACTGGCTAGATGTGCGGCTCTTACCTGCCCTTTGATTCTTGGTAACTATGAAGCCAATTCTGAGGACTCGCCACCAGTGCCAGTCACTGTAGCCCATTCTCAACCTGACTCCCCATCTAGGTAACTGACTAAAGTCAGGATTCCTCCAAGAGCTCACTGTGCTTGGAGTGGGGGTGGGGGTGGGACAGGGCGGGAGGAGGATGCCCTGAAGAAGCGCTAAGCACCATGGTGGGGCACAGCCGGTTCTTGCCAAGGTGAGTCAGAGACCCTAGCACAGACCCAAGGGCATTTGCCTGCCCAACAACTCCCAACCCCCCACATGCCAACCCCTGCCTCATTCCCCAGTCGCCCACCCCTACTAGGTCTGTAAAATCTTCCATAGCTGGAACAAGCTGCCACCTGCCACCGTAGCCACCGGGTGACTCCTTGCATTCGGTGCATGGGGACCATATGCACATTTACACAAATGACTCAGCAGAGTGACACACCAGAACAGGTCACTGGCCTTCCAGTCTGGCTATTACACTCTGGCAGGTAGTTCAACCCCAACCCTCGGAGCCCAGCTTCCTCCTGTGGGAAGCCAGCGAGACGTCTTTCCTATCCACAAGTAGCCTTGTTGAGAGAGTTGGCGGGACCGGGTGTGGAAGACAATGAGCAACGGGTGGGAGTGGAGCGGCTCCATTTGGAGGCCAGGAGCGCCAGGCTGGGGGAGAGGGGAAAGGGCCTCACCTTCGGGGAGAGCGGGAAGGAGACTCGGCTCCATGCTGCACCAGCTCCCAGAGCAAGCCCCAAGACAGAGGAGTGCCTGGGTACAAGCTACTCGAGTGAGGGCTGGCCACGGGACACTAAAACTGACAGGAAAACCAGAGCTCAGCTCTCTGAAGTCCCTGCTCAAGTAGACACACAGACAGGTAAGAACCCAAGCGGCCAGGAAGGCGGGATCGGCACCCTGCGGCGCCAGAGCCTTCGAAAACGCCCGCGTGGCTTCCTGTGGTTTATTAAGAGTTTTGCAAAGTGCTTGAAGCAGGCCACGGGAGCCTCCCGTTTGACCCCCGCGCACACTCGTTTATAAATTTCTCTTCTGTAGGAACCGGCTATATACAAGAACAACGACTGAAACCTTAGAAAAGAAGCGGCCGCGCTCGCCTTAGGTCCTCCGGCCGCGAGGCCGCGTGGTGCGGTCCCCACCGAGGTCCTGTCACCGAGGTTCAGAGGTGGGGCGCATAAAAGGCGGGCGCGCCGTACGTCTGCGAGCCCAGCACGAAGGGCGAGAGCACCGCGGGGCTGGACAGGAAGGGCAGCTGCGCGGCGCACACCAGCCCTCCCGGACTGTGCGCCGGGTACCCGGCCGGGCCGTGCAAGGCGAGCGGCGCGCCCATGGGCGGCGAGGGGCTGAGCGGACTGAGGCCGCCGGGCAGTCCCGCGCCGGGCCCTGCTCCTGGGCCGGGGCCCCCGCCGCCGCCGGTCGGCGCGCTCGTGTCGGCGCCTGGGTTTTGCTTCTTCCACTTGGTTCGGCGGTTCTGGAACCAGATCTTCACCTGCGTCTCGGTGAGGCTCAGCGACAGCGCCAGGTTGAGGCGCTCGCACACCGACAGGTAGCGAGTGGCCTTAAACTTGTTCTCCAGCGCCACGAGCTGCTCGTAGGTGAAGGCGGTGCGCGCGCGCCGCGGCTTCCCGGACTTGGAGTCGGAGCCCGTGCGCTTCCGCTTGGGCTTGGTGGCCACGGCCGCGCCCTGCGGGGTGCTCCCCGCGCCCCCCGCTCCCGTAGCTGTTGCAGGCGGGCCCGGGGCTGCGGGCGAGTTCCCACGGGGGCCTGGGGCTGCGGCCTCATCCACGGGGGAAGCCTCGACCTCGGCCGCTCCGGGGCAGCCCGACCCGCGGGCCCCGAGGCCGCCGCTGCCTCCCCGCACCTCCTCCGTGCCGTGAGCATCCTGCACCTCGGGCGCCTCGTCCTCGTCCTCGTCCTCGGGCGCTTCATCCTCGCTGTCCGCGGTCGGGCTGCGGCCGCTGCCGCTGCTGTAGCCGTTGGCCTCGGCCTCGTCCGCCCTGTAAGAGTCTCCAGCACCTGCGGGCGGCGGAAAGGAAGAGAACACAGGGTCAGCCCGGCCCCCAGCCGCACTGCCCGCTCCCTCCCGGCGAGATTCTTTTTATCTCGATGGTTTTCCCCTCTTCTTCGTTTGCTCTCTCCCCAAAGATTTTCTTTTCCTCCCTCCTTGCAGCCATTCCTCCTTGCTGCTTGCATTTCCTCTCTACCTTCCTTGCATAGGACCTGTCGTCTCAAGCTGCTTTTGCTACCCCATCGTCAGTCCGCGCCTCCGCCTTTAGGGCTGCCGTGCGCGGGCGGACCTCGGAGTGTACAGGGGAGAGAGAGCTCTGATCGATTCACGGGGCAGATACAAACTTAATTAAACTCATTTTGTGTAATGTACAAACTAGTTAAAGTCCATTTAATTTATTTCGGCGTATATTACCTTCCAATTACAACGGCGCGGGGCTAGCCAATTATGGCACACTTAGTAGCTGGAGGGGCCAGAGGCCTGGGGTGGGGTCGGCCGGCTGAGAGAAGGCCATTTTGGGGGAACCAAAATCAGTCGCCCTGGAGCTGTCCCTACCTCAGGCTTCAGGCCCTGAAAACTAGGCGTCGAAAAGTGCTGGGTCCCCTGCCAGCCTTGGGACCCCAACTATCTAGCTCCCCAACGACACTGTCTCTAGTGGGCTCCAGCCTCCCCTCAGCTGGTCGAGTTTGGAGGCTGGAAAAGGGCATTGTGAACCACTCCGCAGGAGCCTGGGAGAGGATCTGAGCACCAGTGCCGCAGAATCGCAGAATCCAGACAGAAGCTGCCGCTCTGACTGTATTTTGTCTCTGAAATTTGGAAAGCCGTCCTTTTCCTATGCAGGAATCTGAGGACCGTCCATGCCCCTCGCCCACAGGTGGTCTCTAAATGCCAGAGGAGCCCTCCAAGCTTTCCAACCCAGTGCCCCGGTTCTGCTCTCTTGTCGGCTCGGCTCCGACATACTGGAGCATAAACGACAATTCACTCCCCGAGTTCAAAAGACCCAGATCGCCTGAAGCCTGCGAATGTCATGTCCTCAACTTCCAAGCCTTAGCAGGACAACTATTCCCTCGGGCGACCCTTAGCCATCCACGCCCCAGCCTGGATGCCCTCCCCAACTGTTCAGGGCTGGCTCGGTCCCTACACAGCTCCAAGCAGGTAGCCGCGGGGGTCCTGGTAGCTCAGCCTCTTGGCGGAGAGCCGGAGGGGTCCGACTGCAGCCTGCGGAACCTGCTCTTCCTCCCTCTAGGAATGGAAGGTCAATGCAGAAGCGCTGGCAGAGCTGGTGGCCCCAGTCCGGTCCACCCTGAGCTTTCTGGTCGGCGCGAGGCGCAGGGGCCAGGAAGTTGGAGGGAGGACGGGGGAGGGGCGCAAAAAGCAATCAGGAGCTGGTCGAATGCAATTCGCGATCAATAGCGGCCCCTAATAAGTGTAATAGGTTTTAATCGAGTAATTATCCGAATTTTGACCCTATAATTTAGATGTTCGGGGGGAGTTTGCAAGGTGCTTGAAAGAGATATGCATGCGCCGTAATGGGATATCGACCGCAAAGGGGGCGCGGGCCGCCCCATTACCGGCCGCTTTCCGCCGCTAAGCACATTTCCCTTTAACTGTAATCGAAGGGATTTAATTGTTTTTCCAGAGATAACCAGCGTTTTGTCACAATTAGTCTGATTTGTCCAAAGGGGGGGGGGCTGGGGAGGCCACGGTGGGGGTGGGTAAGTCACCAAGCCAGCCGCCGCAGGTCCCTTCGCCTCCAGCACCAACTACCCTCCAAAGCCAGAGACTGCCTAGGCGAATCCTTGACCGTTGTCGCAACGCTCAAGCCCCAGATCCGGCCCAGCACAGCCTTTCCAGGGGCGTCCAGCAGTGCGGGCCCTAGAGTCCGGGTCGGGAGGAGGCTACGGATGCGCCGGGCGCGGACCCCCGCGCTCTGCGAACTTTCCCCAGAGCCTGGCCTGAGTGTGTCAGGCCCAGCTCCCCGCGGGGTCCCGGGGAGCATCAACATTCCGGAGCAGTCAGTGCCCTGCCCCTGGCGTCCACCCCTAATACTCACTTGTAGGCTCCGCTCCCGCAGCCGCTGCAACTCCCGCGGCGACGGAAAGGGTTCGGCGTTCCAGCTCTGCGCGCGGCGAGCGTCCGGAGGCGGCGGGGACCGGGACGCACGCGGCCGCCGGGGCGCATGGGGCACACGTAGCGGGCACCACAGGGCCCAGTAGCACGCACCGGCGTCTCCTGCTGTTGAACTTGTTGGGATCTAAGATGTCCAACACTGAGAAGGAGGTGGGGCGCGGGGGCGCGGCGGGCCGGGCCGCTCCAGCCCCCTCTGGCACCGCGGGCGCCGTGTCGCTGGCCGCGAGCGGTGGGACTCCGGCCCGGGGGAAGATGGGCAGCTCAGCACGTCCGTCCATAGCGTCCCGAGCAGTAGCCGCAGGAGCGGGCGGGGCGGGCCCCGAGGCGGGCCCGGGCGGCGGCAGCGCGGGGACGTCCCCAGGTGCCGCCGGGCCGCTGGTACTCATGCCGGCCTCGGGCCGCTCAGGCGGCTCGGGCCCCGCTGCCTACTGGGCTCCCATCCCGGCGCCCCGCGAAATCAGCCTCAGCCCAGCTGGTCCCGGCGCTGCGCTCCGCTTGGCTAACGCGGCCCGGCGTTGCCTCCGCCACCGCTTCAGGCGCCCGCCGCGCCCGGCCAGTGCATTTATGGCGGCCCCGCCGGAGGCGCCCACGCGCCCACACGCCGCACACACGTGCGCCCGCAGGCCGCCGCGGGCTTCCACCACCCTCGTTAGCGCGCACGCCTAATTGGCTGCCAACGGTCCCCGGCGGAGTAGGCGGGCCCGGTGCGGGACACACGGACTGAGCCGCAGAGACAGACAGACGGACGCCCTGCCGGGAGCCACAACACAAGCCGCTGGAGGGGGGTCGCGGTCAGCACGGTGCCTCTGCGCCTCCGAGGGGCTGGAAACGGCGTGCCCGCCTCCTCAGTGAAGGGGGAGGAGACAGCCGGCTTTTAAATAATTGCGGGATCAGTCGGCGGTGGAGGGCTGCGGAGGCCCCCGGGTGCGTGAACCCGCAAGCCCTGAGTTGGCCTCGACATCCCAGCTCAGGGTACCGCTCTGGGGCAGGTCTCTCCTGCTGCCATGGCTCGCGTGGTTCTGGGCTCCCGTGCCCTCCGCAGCTGGGACGGGGAAAAGCGGGGACTCTTGCAGGTTCTGAGTCTCTGCAGGGTCCTCAGCCCCTTGTGGGGCGTCTTCCCAGGGTCTGGGTTTCGCAGCCCTCGGTTGCTGTCTTTCGTGTCTGGAGCTCTCCAGTCAGGATCTCTGCCCCTCCATCCTCGCCAGCCCTGACTCCCGCCCCCTGAGCTCGATCAAATTAGGGACCGCACGAAATCCCCTCAAGGGGCGGGGCTGGCTGCAGCGAGTGATGCTCATTAGAAGTGGAATCGAAATGAGGAGGGCTAGGCGGCCCTCTCGGTCCCCGCCCCCCGAAAGGGTGACTGAAAAATCGCACAAATAGCAGACGGCCTACATAAAGATCGATACCCTTCATGTAATGGGAAAATATGTGTTTCTTCCAGAAAGAATACGGAAGCCACCCCCTTCCCACTCCCAAAGATATCAGAAGGGCCGTTCGAGGCCTGAGTATTTGTGCACGTCTTGTCCACAGGCTGGATATTATCAGGACAGGCTGGATAATCTCAGGACAACCTCGGGAGATCGAGCCTGGCTTCGGAGTGCTTTGCTTCCGAAGGTCATGAGTTTCCCTCCTCCTCTGGCTCAGGCCAATGAGCTGACCCGCCTCTGATGGACCCAGGTGGGACCCGGCGGTGGAACTCCTGCCCAGGGTGTGAGTGTGTGCGCCGCCGCCCGCCGACGCGTGCTTCAGCGGGTATGCTCTCCTCCTCCCACGGCGGTCCCGGGAGCCTGCTCTGCACAAGGACGGTCCTTTGCAATTACCGCGGGCAATGATCCTTCGGAAGCAGAAATTAAAAGTTAGGAGAAATAATGGGGGACCGATCGCCTGTAATTTGGGCCAAGCTCGGACATGCTGAGCCTCTGGGAGGCTGGGATAGGAGACAGGAGGGGGGGGGGCAGGGCTCTCTTCCCCCTCAGTTTCTTCCCTGCCCCCTCCCACCCTCACCGCGTGCTGGTCCATCCTGAGATTCTAATCAGACCCACAACACTGTGTCCTTCCTTGCCAGGACTTGATTATTCTTTATCTTTAAATTATAAATCACCTCTGGGGAAGGAGGGTGGGTAATCTCTCATCGCAGTGAGGTAATTATCTTCTTCCCGCCCCCCCCCCACCTTGGTCTTCACTCCCTCATCTCAGCTGAGTTTGAATATAGATGTACACGCCCCATTCTCTTTCACACACACACACACACACACACACACACACCATTCACAAGCAATCAACACACAAGCAGGATTCATTCATGAGCACCCATACACAGTCATAAGGTGGCTCACAAGTGCAGAGCGTGTCACCCCTCACCCCTCCCTCACCTGCTCCTCCTTCCCATTTCTGTCTCTTTTATGTCCGTTGGTGAGGACCACACACAGGCGGGATGCCAGGCCCCCATCCTCTTCCTGGGAAGCAGAGCTACTGGGTGCAGAAGGGAGCTTCTTTGAGGGAGGGGAGGGCAGGACAGGAAAGGCCTCACGTGCAGACCTTGGAGCTGGCTCTGGGTAGCGGAAACTCCTCCTGACATCCCTGCAAACATACCCCCCCACACACACAAACACTTGTCACCAGCACAGGTCGCCAGAGAGGTAAATGTTGCCAAACATTTAATAGCACCCACAGCACCCACACCTTACTGAGTGGGTGAGAGCTGGCATGGTGGCGCTCTCAGCATCACACATGGCCTGTGAGGCAATTCGATGACCCGTTCAGCCATCTCTGTACAGCTTTCCTTCAGGACAAGCAAATGCAAGCAATGTGGAATTTTCTAGAATGTAGGTGAGATTGCTGCTAGGACATAGTGAGTATAACACAAGGTATGGAATAAGATAACATGTTATAGAAAAAATACAACTGGATGTTGGTTGTTTTTTGTTTTGTTTTGTTTTTTTTCCCAAACACACATACTTGGTACTGCCAAATGCCGTCCCTGCCGATGGGTAGGGCTGGTCAGAGTTGAGTGTAATTCAGAGAAAGCATCTTGGCCATCCAGAAGTTTATAGGTGCCTGAGTTCACTTCCCCTCCCCTTACTGCCCATCTCTTCCTGTCCCTCGATGTTCTGATGGGAGCTACAGCAGGCAGAGTAATGAACAGCCAAGCTCACAGCCAACTCAGAAGAATGGGATGAGCCTGAGGGTCCTCCGGAGCTGAATGGGTCTTTCTTTGGTCTGGGGCAGTGCTGTGTGGACCTAGCTCAAAGAGGACATAGAGGCAGCTTCTTTCACTGTTCCCACTCTATCTCTGAGGACAACCCAAACAGAGGGATGCCTGATGCCCCTCCTCCTCCCCTCCCAGCCTCAACCCAAACTGTCTAGGGCTATAAGGACGTCCTTTAGCTCCTAATCACAATTGATTGTCAATTAGACCCTCATTTGTGCAATCTCTGCCCATCTGCCATCTCAGGTTATCTCCAGCCCACCAGCTTCACTTGTGGGGCCCCAGGTGGGCACTGACAGGTGAAACCCCAGCCTGGAGCAGAGAAGGCTCTGCCTGCTCAGTGGACAGGAAACATCCCCTCCCCTGCTGAGCCCCACCTTGGCAGGCCAGTCAGGGTGACAGGTCACGTTGGACTGGGTCATCAAGGCAGAGACAAATGTGGCCAGGGTGGAAATCTGGTCTGAGAGGTGGGCCCAGGAAAAGGAGGGATGGGCTGGCATTTCTAGCTTCCTTCCCCCTGAATTATGCATTTTGAAATTCTGGATGGCAAGAGCAAGATGAGGAACCCCCAACCTCTGCCGTTAACTCACCTTGGGCTAATGACCCCTCTCCACTGTGTGGTGATCTCCAAGATCCCATTTGCTTCCCCTCATGGATCCAAGGGCTCCAGTAATAGCCTCCTACTCAGAGTGAAGGAACGCTGCATGATGGAACATCCCTTCTCCCTCTGCTCCTGGGAGCTCTATGGGCAGGCTGTGAGTGCAGTAGTGTTCAGCATCTCTATGATTGGGCAATGCACAGACAACCTCCACTTTGGCTACTGCTTGCCTCGTGCACTGTGAATCCCCTACTCCCATTCTGCCCAATCGCCAAGGGTCCCACAACCTTTCTGGCAACATGCGGAGAACTTTAGTTAGTCGTCTGGTTCCCTGAGTGTGGACTGAGGGGCTGTTGACATCCTGCAGCCTCTGAGCATGCTGCCTCCCCATGGAAGGATGCAATGCGGGAAATTGGGCTGACAAGGAGACAGGGGCTCCCCTGTGCCTTTCTTGACCTCCACCCATATCGATACATGGCACACCCTGATGTTCACCAGTCTGGAAAATGAATGAGCATTTCTGCTCGTTCATTTTCTATTTCCCTTTGGATCTTCTGTTCCCTCAAGAATGAGCACCGCACAGTCAGAAACCTAGAAGAGAGCGGGAGCTCGGGCCGCTGAGCTCTCCCCAGAGGAGGACCTGCCATCAGCACAGCACACAGAGCCCATCCAGCAGGCTGGAGGTCAGAACCGCGGACAGCTCCCAGGACCGCGAAGAGACCGGTCGTCTGCCAGTACCGCGGACAGCGGCGGACAGTACCGGAGGTCAGTACCGCGGACAGCGCCGGTTCCACAGAAGCCGAGTCAGCACCGCGGACACCGGCCCCGCCCCCTCCCCCACCGCACGCGACCTCAGCTTCCAGGAGACCACGTCCAAGTCAGGTTCAGAACTGGATCCAGCCAGCACGTTACTGCTCTCCGCTCATGCACCGCCCCCACTGTCTATTACAAGTCTGCCCATCTCAGAGCGTGCGGGCTACCTTTGGGGGTACAGTGTGGTGTCTGGACCCTGTGTGTTACACACCCCGATGAGATGCTGGCCCCATTTGCCTCGCACCAAAGAGCTAGGGAGTTTCACAAGATCAGTGGCTGCTGGGTTTGCTGCATCCTTCTGTTCAAATGGTACAGGATTCAAAGGTGGAGGGCGTAGAGAGCAAAGGCTGGCTCCTAGCTAGAGATTACTTGGAGATGAAAAGGTAAAGTTCAAACCCTTTAAATTGAAAAGCCAGATCAACAAATAGTACACCAGGAGTCACTCCGGGTCTTCAGGAATCATGGGTACTGTCATGGAGAGAAGGCTGCACAGGCCACTGGCTCCCTCTTTTACACTGCTAGTTGGATTTCTGCCCCAGAAGAGTTTACTAACCACAAGTCAGGATGGGGTCAACTGAAGCCAAAGAGCATCAATGCTGTGTTCAAGGTCATCCAGTCAGTAGGTGGTGGGGCCTCAGTGTGACGCTGGTACTCCTGCCCAGTGTTTAAAGTGACAAAGTCACAGATAATCAGTTTCCCAGTGCCAGAGAGAAGGTGGCCTGGGCAATGCAGAAAACAGGGCTGATAAGGGGTCAGGAGACCCCGGCGCCTTTATCGACCTTTATTCCTCACCTTGTGGCACAACTTGCTGACTACCAGTCTGGAAATGACCAGAGTGGAGACCAGTCTGTTTGTTCATTTTCCCTTCGGTTCCCTTAGGGTGCTTAGAGAGGCTCTCTTCTCATAGGATCTGTCCCTGGGTGCCGTTACCACCCTTCAGCCTTTTTGCTGCCATGGACTTACCTGAAAGGTCTTAGCAGGGTGTCCAGGCCAGAGCTTGTCCAGAGTGCCACCTGCCTTCACTCCCAAGGGCTCCCAAGAGCACGCAAGCTCTAGCCGTCTCACTGTCAGAAGCTGAGTTCTGTCCGGTACACAAGAGCTTTCCCTTGAGGGATGGTCAAGTCCTACTATGTAAAGGCGTGAGGTCAGGAGACCCCTCCTGAGTTGGGGAACTGGGTTCCCTGGCACGGTGCTTCATTCTTCTTGTCTTGTTTTGTTCCTTTGAGACGGTGTCTTACTATGCAGCCCTGGATGGCCTGGAACTCCATTTGTAGGCTGTGCTGGCCTTGAACTCCGAGATCCACTTGTCTCTGCCTGGGATTAAAGGCATGCAGCCTCAGTACCCCATTGCTCACTTCTTACTGTCTGGCCAAAGTCTGGCCCCCTTCTAGAAGCTCCCTGAGGTTGACACGGTCTGAGAATCATGCCTGGGCTGAGCGCCTGCCTGTTGGACTCCCTGGGTCATCCTGCACGGTCCTACATCTGAGCCCTGTACCCCAAGGTCCTTTCTTATCTGATGGCCAGCTACTGGCAGTACCCTTAGCTAGCTGTTCAAAAGCATCAGACCTTGGAGCTCAGCAATTTCCTTCCAGTGGGACTGGCATCATCATCTGCCCCTCTGTCTTGCCCTAACACATCCAGTGGCCTTTATCTGTTTACATGTTGCTCTGGCCAGACCGGGTTCTTGAACACTGTGTGAGACTTTGTCCGCGTCTCCCACCAAAACAGAGGTGGAATGTAAAGTTTCAGCCAAGGCCATGGCAACCTGTCTAGCTTCTGTGGGCAGAAAGTTCCCCCAGTGACTCTTCTTTGCCCTCCACTCTGCTTTGCCCTATCTTCAGAGAAATGTGGCACTGGTAACTCTACTCCCTGACCGATGGGTGCAGGCAGTGCCTACCTAGATCCAGACATGGCATTGTGTGCCCATCTTGATTATTGTCAATGCCATTTGTTGCCATGGATGCAGCTTCCAGAGAGAACTGGGGACACCTCCCTCTTCCTCCAGAGGCAGGGAAGCTGTCGTGAGTCACACTCCAGAGTGCCCCTCCAATCAGACACAGAGACACATCCTTTCATGGTTTCCTATGCTCATTTTTTGGATTTCGCCTGTCTTGAGAGTGACGGGCATCTGAATCCTTGCCTCAGGCTCAGCCTTCCCAGAGGCCATTAGAAGGCTGGTGGAGACAGAGACCTGGGAATTAGCCTGCACAGGGGTGGAATGGTCACCCTTTCCATGGCACAGTTCTAGCACACAGCCTTGATGCTCAGGGTGTGTTGTGCAATTATGACGAGGGTTCTTATCCTCATCCCTGCTGCTCTGTAACCAGGAAAGCTTTGAGTCTGAAATGCGGCAGGTTGGATAATTTGTCCATAATTCTCCTTTCCCGTCACCTCCTCACTGTACCACGGCCTTCCGGAGAGCGTGTCTGTCTGTGCTCCTAAAGCTGAGCTTGGCCATATGACCTGTGGGGACTCAAGCCACAGAGGTCTCTGGGTTTTGGAACTTCTACTCATGTGAAGGCATGCTCCTGGGATTGGCCATTCCCCCCAAGTTGGGTCTTGATTGAGGGTGTGGAGTTAAAACCACTTCAAAGCCTCCGTCGAAAGAACCTGGCAGTACAGTGGCCATCACTGTCCTCAGCAGGAAGTGAGTGCTGTCCAGAGCCACGGAGCTCTCTGCAGCTGTTTCTTACACAACAGCTCCAGAGCAGAAGCAGGAGCAGTAACCTTGGCTGCAGGAGGCCCGGTAACCTGGAGTCGGCGTGTGGCCGGTCAGCGCTCAACCCGGCATAGAGCCGGGCCCACCTCGTCTGGCTTTTCTGTCCCCGTTCCATGTGCTCATCAACTGACTTGTCCATCTCTGTCCTATCCAGTGGTCATGGGCCACTGGACACCCTGACAGTGTGGCTCAGGTGACGCCCACAGAGGCTTTATTTCATCTATCATTTATTCAGACACCCCCAGCGCTCCTGTGACAGGGTGGGCCTGGGGTCACGGATAAGTAAGTTAGGCCCACTTTTGTTGTGGGGGAGGCTCTGGTGCCCCTGTAACCAGGGAAAATATGTCACCCCATTTCCATTGACTTTAGGGAAGGCGATGGAATGGAGGCAAGGGCCTTATCTGCTCCACTGCCGAGGAGGGCTGGCCTGTGTTGCTATTGGGGGGGGGGGTCTGGAAAGCTGGGGCAGTGGAGAAAGAACACAGAGGCGTGAGTAGGACATCTAGAGACTGTACCCCAGCATTGAAGAGGGGCCAGAGGATGAAGGGAGGGAGTCCAGGCCAAGCACACAGAAGGTGCTCAATAAATGAATACAGCAAAGTCTTCCGCTGGGCATCCATGCATACCCACGTGCCTACAGGGCCACTCTAGGTCAGAAGGGTATGTGGAGAGGAGCCGGTCATTAAACACTGAGCTTAACTGAGGTTAATGCCTCCAGCGCAGCCCTTGATTATTAAATTATTGCCATGCACATGAATCATAATTAGAAGGTTGAGAAACTCAACTGGACAGTTCAGGAAGCCAGGAAGAGGGATTTTGAGATCCAAGGGGAGGAGAAACAACGTGTCCTCGAAGTCGGGGCGGGACGGGGATTGAGGGTGGGCGTATTGTTAGGGTGGGGCGTATGGTCCAGGTGGGAGTGTCCTGGAGAGAGACATATCCTTGGGGTGGGAGTGTCTGGAGATAAGAGGCAAGTTCTCTGGGTGAGAGGATGTCTTGGGAAAGGGACATGATGTCTGGGTGGCAGGGAAGTGTAACCTCAAGGGTGAGAAAAGTGTCTGCAGGGGCTGGGGGTGGGCGCATCATGGGGTGAAGGGTGTGTAGAGGTGGGGGAGGGTGTGTCCTCAGGATGGGGGCGTGTCTTCGCTGTAGGGGGTGTTTCAGGGTGGGCTGTTGGAGACCAGAGGGCAAATGGGTGCGGTGAGGTACCGACCCGGGTGCGTGTGTCTGGAGACGCTCTTGAAGGAGGGCTGCACCGTGGAGGCTCCCCGACGGTTGCCTGGGTGAAGACGCGCCGCCGCTTCGCCCACGGCCCCCGCCCGCCCCCTGCCGACGCGGCGCGGAACTGCAGCAACCCTGGTCGGCGCTCCGGAGGACCCGGGGTGAGCAGGAGGCCGGCGGCCTGAGGTTGAAGTCCGACCGCCTGAGATGCAGCCTGCTGGCTGCAGGCGGATCGGATCGAACCGTGCAGAGAGCATGCCAGAGTCCCCGCGCGGCCGGACTCGGCTCTGCGCCTGCGTCCCTGGGCGCGAGCGCGCGTGGGCTGGATGGGGCGTTTGTCAGTGGGGACCGCCCCCCTCGCCCCACCACACAGTGGGCTCAGCCGGGAGAACCCCAGAAAAGACCTGCACAAGGGCAGGGGCGAGCCGTCACCCCCGCGCGCTTCAGGGGCGCGGGGCTGTCCCTTTCCCTCGCCGTCCTCCCCCCTCCACTTCTCTATTTATTTCCTTTTCTGTTGCTGAAACATATTGAAGGGGAGAAAAAGGAAACATTAAGATCCGCTGTGAGCCGCGCGGCGGTTTAACGATTTCAAATGAGGCTGGCCTGGGTGAGGCCTGACAATCCCGTCAGGATGGCAGATGACGGCTAAAATTACCCGGAATCAATATTCTCACCGGGTGTCCTGGGCTGATAAGCTCTGCCAAGACAATGTTGACTATTAAAGTCGACAGCTTGAGATATTACACTATTAGTTATGCTATTTTTAATAATCTATAATATTTGGGCGATAATTAATTAATTATACGGGTCAGATAATATCTAGGGCTGGAATGAGGTCTGAAGGACCCATTACAGCGGTAATGAGAAAGGAGGATCTCATCTGGGGCAGGTGCCGTGGTCCTGGTGCTGGGGCCTGAGGCGTGATGTCTCCTGTGCCTGGCCCTGCCACCAGCCTGGGTCCTGGCCAAGCCTGGCCCTTCAGAACCGGGGTCAGCAGGCCAGACAGCTGAAGCAGTGCCTGTCTACTTCCTAGGGCTGGAGGGACTGAGAGCTCCGGGAGGCAGCCTGGCCAGGCAAGCCTGGTCCCTGGGGGGCTTCTATGGTCTGGGCTTGCGTCCTGTCTTTCTCTGCGGTGAGAGCCTCGACAGGTGTGTTCTCTGATGTGGGGGCCCTGCTCTCTCCTCATGCACTACACATCATCACAACGGGGGGAGAATGAAGTCCAAGCTGTTGCCTGGCCACAGCAGCCCTGATTACCCCGCCTCCTGTTCCAGGCTTTCCTGCAGGAGGCTTTCCTGCTTCTCATGAATGAGTCAAGCTCACTCCTGTTTCAGGACCTTCACACCAGATGCTCCTTGTTCCAGACGTCCCTGTCTCTTCCCATTCATCCACCATTACTCCTTCAGAGGCCACTCTGACGGGCTCGTCTCACTACCACCACTGCCCAGACGGCCCTAGTGGAGGCTACCCCTCCACTAGGTTGTTCCCCTGCAGTGCGTCCTTAAGCGAGCACGGTTGTCTTGTGCTTAAAGTTGGGGTGCGAGCAGTGGTCTGGAGCAAGGGTTGGCCACAGGGATGGCCACTTGCCTGGAGACTGTAGTGCTGTGGTGGGCAGCTGTCAGAAAATGCCCTGCTTTCTGGTTCTTCCTCCTGCTGCAAGGCGCTGGGCTGTCAGTCTTTTCTGGTGAGGCCAACCCTTCATCTCTGGGATTCCAGGAGAGAGGCCTGAGGTGAGGCTAGTCTGTGACTGTGAGCAATGGCCCTGCCCAATGGCTCTGGATCTCAGAATGGCTGTCTTCTGGGGAATGAGGGATCTCCTGAAAGACCATAAGCCCTCCCCACCTCTACCAGGCCAGCCGTCTAGGCTTTGCTTGGCCTGAGAAGTGGACAGTGCTCTCCAGAGGGAATTTAAAACCAATACTTACATAGATGACCAGCCTGTCCACTTCCTATCACCTTACACTGTGATTTGCAAGTCTCTGTCTGCTTCCTACCCCCCGACACTGTGGTTCCCAAGCCTGATGGATACTTCTTAAGAATAAATGTGTTTGTCTAAGTTGCTGGGTGGTGTTAAATCCCAGCACCCGGGAGGCAGAAGCAGGTGGATCTCAATAAGTTTGAGGCCAGCCTGGTCTACAGTGGGAGTTCCAGAACAGCCAGGACTGTTTCACAAAGAAACCCTGTCTCGAAAAGCAAAACAAACAAACAAAAAGTTCTAAATACTTGCTGTGGCTACTGTAGAATGTATGTGTATATTTACAATGTATACACAGACATAGATGTTGTATGTACATAAACTTCAAGTTGCCACGTGATCATCCTGTGCTTCTCATGGAGGCTTCTACCAGCTTTTACCAGGCACCTCTGGCGGTGGCCACAGGGGTCAGTCTTGAGCTGGCTTACCTTGTTAGCATTCCTGTATCTTCGGATCCTGTCTGTTCCCCCAGGTCACACCTTGCCCTTTGTGCCAACGCTCATATCAGAAGAAACTCGTGACCAGTGACTGGAGAGAAGCCGGTGCCCAGACTTGTGGTGGCCCTGCTGCCAGGGAAGCCGCTCCCCACTAAAATCCACCAGGCAAAGTGCCTGGGCCTTGAGCTTTCTTTTTTGAAAATTATTACCTACAAATTCAACTACATTTGTACACACAGGGCTGGTTAGGGTATCAGTTCTTGAGAGTGAGTTGGCTCAGCTGTTGAATTTTGTGCATGGGGCACCCCCAGGATGTCTGTGATCTCTGAGTTGATGGCTTCTCTTTTGTTCCTGTGGGTGGCCATCTTCCTCTGAGAATGCCCCCCCACCCCCCACCCCCTACCCCCGCAGGTCTGTGAGCTCAGTACTTATGTCCCCTTTCTTGTCCTTGGAGTTCCTAACCGCCATCTTCATAGAGCACTCCCCGGGTGTCTGTGGGTTCTGGAGTGATGCCTTCTCTCTTCTGTAGTCGATGAAGAATATCTTTCTCATGGTGTGCACCCTGGTTGTATGTGGACTCTGGAGTGATCGCTCTTTTCTTGTTCTTGTTGGTAACCTCCCTGTGTTTTTCTTCGTCAGTCTAGCTGAAGGCTTATCAATTGTATTAACTTACCCAAAGACTCAATTTGTAGTAGCACTCTCTCAACGAGATTGCCAGCTCACAAATAATGACATGGAGACGTATTATTAATTATGAAAGCTTGGCCTTAGCTTAGGCTTGTTCCTAACTAGTTCTTATAACTTAAATTAGCTGGGCGGTGGTGGTGCACGCCTTTGATCCCAGCACTTGGGAGGCAGAGCCAGGAGGAGCTCTGTGAGTTCGAGGCCAGCCTGGTCTACAGAGCGAGATCCAGGACAGGCACCAAAACTACACAGAGAAACCCTGTCTCAAAAAACAAACAAACAAAAAAAAACCCCACCAAATTAATTAAATTAGATTAAAATTAAATAAATAAATAACTTAAATTAACCCGTATTTTTAAATCTCCATTTTTCCATGAGGCCTGTTACCTCATCTCCGCACTGCCCATCCTACTTCCTCTGCAGCCCCTGGAGACCCCTCTTCCTTCTTCCCAGAGTTCTCTCTCTGCCCGGAAGGCCTGCCTATACCTCCTGCCTAGCTATTGGCTATTTAGCCTTTTATTACACCATTCACCGCAGTACACCTTCACACAGTGTACAAATATCCCACAGCATCAATTTCTGGTTTCCTTGATTTTTATTTTCACTTTTCTGCTTTTAAAATCATCGTTTTGCTGGGCGGTGGTGGCGCACGCCTTTGATCCCAGCACTCAGGAGGCAGAGCCAGGTGAATCTCTGTGGATTCGCGGCCAGCCTGGGCTACAGAGCGAGATTCAGGACAGGCACCAAAACTACAGGGAGAAACCCTGTCTTGAAAAGAAAAAATTATCGATTTATGCTTCTCTCTCTCTCTCTCTCTCTCTCTCTCTCTGTGTGTGTGTGTGTGTGTGTGTGTGTGTACGTGTGTACATACGCGTATGTGGAGGCCCGAGGTCAACTTTGTGTTCTTTTTCAGGTGGAATAAACCTTGGTTTTGATTTTAATTTTGTATATGTGTGTGTTAGTCACATGTGTGCCAGTGTCTTACGGCAGCCAGAAAAGGGTGTCAAATACTCTGAGGCTGGAGTTACATGCAGTCGTGAGCACTTGGGAGGCAGAAGCAGTCTAATCTCTGTGAGTGTGAGGCTAGCCTGGTCTATATAACAAGTTCCAGGCCAGCCAGGGCTATATAGTGAGACCTTGTCTCAAAAAGAAAACAAAGGTGTACACTAACTGTAAGGTTCCACCCCACTCATCGCCCCGTTCTGAGCAGCCAGTGTCTGATTCGTGTCCCTGTAGATTTGCCTGCTGGACACTTTCCAGCCAGCAGAGCTTCCCAGGCTGAGGGCAAGCCTCCTGTGTGCTATCATACATGTCAGCACCTCAGTCCTTCCCGCCTGGTAATCTCCCACGGTGTGGACGTGCTGGATTTTCATTTTCTGTCCATCTGTTGAATGTCTGGGTAGTCTGAACCTTTGGATATGGTGACTAATGCTGCTGTGAGTGATTTTTTTTTTTTTTTTTTTTTTTTTTTGGTTTTTCGAGACAGGGTTTCTCTGTGTAGCTTTGCACCTTTCCTGGAACTCACTTGGTAGCCCAGGCTGGCCTCGAACTCACAGAGATCCGCCTGGCTCTGCCTCCCGAGTGCTGGGATTAAAGGCGTGCGCCACCACCGCCCGGTTGCTGTGAGTGATTTTTATGCAGTTTTGTGTTCACAGGAACAATCCCTCTCCCTAGTGTGTATCTGTAGGTGGAGAGCTGAGTCTTGAGGTAATTCTGTGTTCAGTTGCTGTGGAGAGTTTCCACATTGACTCACATTCCCACCACCCTCAGGCACATCAGGGTCTCCATCATCACCACCCTCAGGCACATCAGGGTCTCCATCATCACCACCCTCAGGCACATCAGGGTCTCCATCATCACCACCCTCAGGCACATCAGGGTCTCCATCATCACCACCCTCAGGCACATCAGGGTCTCCATCATCACCACCCTCAGGCACATCAGGGTCTCCATCATCACCACCCTCAGGCACACCAGGGTCTCCATCATCACCACCCTCAGGCACATCAGGGTCTCCATCATCACCACCCTCAGGCACATCAGGGTCTCCATCATCACCACCCTCAGGCACACCAGGGTCTCCATCATCACCATCCTAAGCCTTTGTGTGCATTGATCTTTTGGTCCTAACCATCACAGGGCTGTGAATAGTGTCTCATTGTGGTTTGATTGGCCCTTCTCTGATGACTGATCACAGTGAGCATTTTTTTTTTTAGACAAGGTTTCTCTGTGTAACAGTCCTGGCTAGCCTGGAACTCACTCGGTAGATCCAGCTAGCCTCGAACTCAGGCATCCACCTGCCTCTGCCTCCCCATTGCTGGGATTAAAAGCATGCACCACATCAAGTATCTTTTTTAGGCCTTTATTGGCCATTGGTATTTTTCCCTCAGAGAAATGTCTGTTCTGATGACCTCTCCATTTCATTTATTTATTTGGAAATAAAATGTGTGTGTGTGTGTGTGTGTGTGTGTGTGTGTGTGTGTGTACAACTGTCTGCAAGTCTATTTTCAGGGGATCTGACTCTCTCCAGGCCTCTACAGGCACTAGACACACAAATGCTGCACTGCCATGCATGTACTACACAGATGTTGCATATGCAGTATGCATATACAGTCATAGATAACATAGAATTAATAGTAAAATGAAACAAAAATAAACATTTTATTAAAAAATAACGTAGTACTGGCCAACTTCCTGTCACTGTGACAGAATGCCTGAGACAACTTAAAAGGAGGGCATGTTGATTTTGAATTGTCGTGTGGCCTGGTTGCTAAGGGCTGCGGGGAAGCAGCACCTTTAACAGGAGTACATGGGGGAGAGGGGAGGCTCTTCACCTCGTGGTGGCCAAGAAGAAGATACAGAGACAAAAAAGGTCAAGGACCCTAGTGACCCCATTACGCTACTTAAAGTCTCCGCCGCATCCAACACATGACCTTCAGGAGCCACTCAAGATGCAGCAACAACAGACGCACACACAGACCGGCAGGGTTGGACGTGGAGCTTGATGGCAGATCACTTGCTTAGTGTGTATATGTTCTTGGGTTAAATGTCTACACACAAAGACATGGAGATCAGTGGGCCAGAGTCAACTTGCTTCTGACAAGGGCATTAAGACTGTTCAATGCCCAAGGAAACCATCTTTTAAACAAATGGTCCTGGGTAAATGATATCCACGTTAAAAAAGAATAAGATGAAGCCCTTACAACATAAATAGAATCAAAATGATCTAAAAACCATGCGAGAGCTAAAACTATGACGTTTTTTAAGCAGAGAGATGAAATGCCGTGGTCTCAGATTTGGCGATGGCAATGGAGAAGAAACAGGTTCTTGTGAGGTTAGCAAACATTGCCCTTCAAATCGCATGATGAAGAAAAGGGTCAGAGGTGGCTTAGTGTGTCTGGGCACCGGCTGCTCTTCCAGAGGACCTGGGTGTGACTCCCAGCACCTATGTGCTGACTCACAACCAGTTGTAACTTGGTCCCAGTCGAATGTAAGTCAGGCACTGCATGCATATGGTTCACAGACATACATGAAGGCAGAACACCCAAACATATAACATAAAAATGAAAAAAAAAGTATTTTTAAATGAAAATGAAGGGTGGCTGGGGCATGGCTTAGTGGTAGAATACCTGTCTCACTTGCAGAAAACCTGAGTGAAGCGACATGTCTCTTGCTGGTCTCTGGCTAAAAAGCAAGATCAGCTGGTTGCTTCTCGGCTTCTCTGATCTAGCAGGTTTTCACCCCCACATCTGACTACCGAGTCTTTGTTGGTAAATAGAACAACAGAGACTTAGTTTAAATCTGCATATCATGGCCATGGCAGAGCCAGGGCCTTAGGACCTGAAGGTCCTCCAGGCCATGGACTGAGTGGCCGTTGGGGGGTTGACTGCCGGGCCATAAGGCCACAGATAATAATTAAAATATCAGTAGATTCATGTGCAGCCACTAAGCCAACAGGAAACCATCAGTGAAGGTATGTGCATGTGTGAACGCAGGTGCCCAGAGACCAGAAGGCACCAGACGCCCTAGTGTTAGTTACAGGTGGTTGTGAGCCCCGACATGGGTGCTGGAAACCAAACTCAGGTCCTCTGCAAGAGCAGCAGTTAGTGTGCCCTTAACTTCCGAGTCAGCTCCCCAGGCCCGGGACTACGCTGTCCTGATTCCATGACTCTGTATCGAGCCTGGATTCTGAGAAGAAAGAGTTCACTTGCTTTCTTCTTCTTTTTTTACTTTCGTTTGGACATTCTGGGTCCCGACTGGACCACATTGTCTGTTAGAATCCTGAAGGGATCACTGAATTTGAGATCCGTGATGACGGCTGCCATCCTTACACTGTGTGGCATCTTTCCATTGGCAAACTCAGGGTGTCCACCCCCCTTAAGGCCTTCTTCTGACTCTCTCAGAAACATTTTGTGGTTTTCAGCCCGAGAGTCTTACATATCCACAGGAGAGTTTATTCCTAACGTATTTTTATTCCTTTTGATGCTGCTGTAAATAGAATTATTTCCCCAATTTTATTTTTCAGATGCTTTATTAACTTATGGAGTTTAAACTTCATTTCTTTGATTTACAATTTCATCTTTTTTTCTCTTCTGCTAAAATTCTTGGTTCCTAATGATACCAGCATAATTACTTGTATGCTTCATCCTACAGCATACCTGCAGTAATTTCAAATAACAGCGCCAATGCTTCCATTATCCATAGCATCAGCAAGTACAGGATTTCTGTGTGCAGTCTGTCCTTATAATGCCCTGTTTGGTGCACATGCACACACACACACACACACACACACACACACACACACACACACACACCACAAATACCTAGACATGATTATTTTTTTCTGTACATCTCAGCCCATTAGTTCCAGTTTGCAGTGCAATTTTGTGGATGGATTTCTTTTTTGTCCAAGTGGTTGGGCTCATCCCCTGCCTCTCTTCTGTGGGAAGGGAGATCCTTATGGGGCCAGATGGAGCCTCTTCTGGCTCCCTGTGGTCCAGGAGAACATGTGGAGGCCAAGCTTGGTTGAAGCCCAAAGGAGGATGCTCTGTGAGAGACCGACCAGTGGATCATTCCACAATGCCCGGGGTGGGCTCCCTCAACACAGGACTTCATCCATTCCCCTGCTCCCAGTCAGTGGTGGAGTGCAAGGCTCGTTGTGCGAGCATGATGCAATCAGGTGATAAACCCTCGTAGGGCACTGAACACAGCAGGAGCGGCTTGGAGGATTTCATTCCATGTGCTCAACCTCCTGAGAGAGTGCACTCAGACAAGCCAGACAGAGGTGAGGTGAAGGGATTGGGAAACACAGCGAAGGACTGGAGATCACCCCAAAGGGTGCAGGCCCCTGTCACTCGGAAGCCCTCAGACATGAGTTCATAGTGTCTACCCTGAGCCCTGCATTCTCAGCAGCGGGGACACTGTCAGTGCCCAGAAGACCCCACTGGACTTCTCTATGATAGCCCAAGAGTCTTTGCTGCTTGGCAGTTGCCAAGGGGCCTGCCACCATCCAGCTTCAAGTCAGTCTTGTTAGTGTTTCCCAGAGTTGTGCGGGAAGTGGGGGTCGGGGGTCCTTCCGAAGGATGTCCAATAGAAGAGGAGCAGCAACAAGGGTCCTGAGTACACATCGATGCTGAACACAGTTATTTTGATTTTGCAGTTACAGAAAGGACGATAAGAGGGACCGGAGAAGCAGGGCAATGGCTCTAATTGATGGATATGCTTCCAGGAGTCAATTCGGATCCATCAATCCCCTGTAGCAAGAGGCCTGCAGCCCATAGGCACTGGGGTTTATTGCCTTTTGTAGCAAAGAGAAGGCTCAGTATCAAAGCCAAGGTCAAGCCTTGAAAGAGGACAGGCTAGGCCCCGTGCACACCAGCAGATTGGAGTGTAGTCAGGTAGGTGTGCCCAGGCACACACCCAGGTGAGCTCGAACACTCAGAAACACACTCAGGGAGGCTTGCATACTCAGAAATGCACTTAAATGAGTTTTCCCAGATACACATGGGTGTGTGTGTACACTTGGGTAAGCACATGCTCTTAGAATTCTGTACATGCGCAGCTCGGGGTCTTGTCTGGCGCCTTATGTCATCAGCGGGCGACTATGTGCTGCCTTAGAAAGCCGACGCAGACCCCCATGCTCTCTCTCTGCCCTTCTCTTCCTGGGTTTCCTCTCTCTGTTCCCTCCAGCAGGCCTGGCTTCTCCCTCTGCCGCCTCTTCTTTCTAACCAAGCCCATTCTAACTCTGGTCACCATGGCCGTGACTCTTCTGCTGACCTCCATCCTTTCGCAGGCACTCAGCTGAGCCTGTACACTCAGGTAAACCCGCCAGACCAGGCGTACACCGAGACAGTCTCGTGTAGTCACATCATACACTTTGCACCAGCCATACTTCTCTGTCACCCCCAGATGTTCTGACTTCTACTCCCCCAGGTTCATCTCCCAGCACCCCCCATGTGGGCTGGCTTGGCTGGGGAGGTGAGTCTGGTTGGAGCTGGCGCCCAGGCATGAGATGAGGGCCAGCGCCTTCTCCACTGCACGCAGACTAACGAGTGTGGTGCTGGGCCCTTCTGCTTTCCAGTCTGGGTTGAGAGAGCTCTCACACCTTGTTTTGTCTGGCTCTGGAATGATGAGATCTAGGGGGGGGGGGGTCCTAACTCTGTGGGTGGGTGGGGACAGCCCCGCCGCCTGTCCCTGCTCTTCTGCTTGGTATGTATGGCCAAGTGCCTAGGCCCCCAGGAACTCCTGGCCGTGGAGCTTACTGCTGAGCCTGTTGCCAGGACTGGAGGATACCATCTGTAGGGGGCGGAGGCCTGGATGTGCCGGGACCGAATCACAGCATGCTGGCAGAGATGCTAACTCCATAACCCAGGCTACAGGGTCCGGTCTTGTTCCGGTCCCAGGTCCCAGTGGAGTAGGTTTTGTCAACCCTGACTTCCCGTGGGCAGAACCCACCCAGTTGCTGGATGCAGGCCTGACCACCTGTGTTTACACACAACAGAGCTTATGAAGAGGTCCAGACCATGGCTTCTTAAACAGGACTGTGAAACTACACGTGGATGGCCACGAGAAACTTGGCAACAGTAAAAGGTTTCTGAATTCGTACGATCAAAACTGAATTCAAAGCCAGGCAAAACTGTGCACTGACCTCATCTCACAACTCAGAAAGATGAAGAAAATTGTAGAAGGTAGCGTGCTTTTCCTTTTGAAAACACTTTAGATGTATTTATTTTGTTTATATGTATGAGTGTTTTGCCTGCATATTTATGTGCACCACGTGTGTGTCTAGCATCCTTGGAAGTCAGACACAGAGAGAGAAAGCCAGAAGAGGGCACTGGATTCTCTGGAACTGGAGTTATGGGTGGCTGTGAGCCTTGTGTGGGTGTTGGGGATTGAACCTGGGTCCTCTGGAAGAGAAAACGTTCTCTAAACTGCTGAGTCGTCTCTCCAGCCCCAGTCACAGGCTTTTTCTCATGAAGGATCGTGGATGCCAGAGCCACTGTCCTTGACCAAAGGCACAGCCTTTCTGGCTCTGAAATCCACCCTGGTAAGTATTTGGAGTCCTGTCTTCCCGCCTTTCCATAGCCATCAGCGTGTGGCCAACCCAGGTCACACTCACTAGACTATGTAGAATTTAGAGTGGTGGGGGCAGGGAGGGGGAAATTGGGTTGGGGAGCAGAAAATAAGGGGATCTCTGTGTGTTCCAATGGAGAAAAATAACCTCCTGGAGACAGACAGCCAAGGCAAGTGGCCTGTCACCTCTGGTCTGGATGATCTGGCAGGTCAGGTGTGAGCTGTAACATGCCCATGGGTACTGTCTGGAAGTGGGGCACACGGATGCCGAGCGCTGTCTCCCCAGCCTGTGTCAGGGCTGCTGACCACCCCTTCTGTAGTCACCTTCAGTTGGTCTCAGCCCTCTCTCCTCTACCACCCGCCCTGGCTGCCCTTGCTCCCTGCCCTCCCTTCCGCAGGGATGGGGAGTCCGCCATTCTACTAGTCTCCCCACATCTCTATCTGGTTAGCAGGCGCACTCCACAGACTCTGATCTCTGTTCTCTGGCCACCTTCTCAAGGTTGCCCTGGGCTTTCCCACTCTCAGATGGAGCCAGCATCTTCCTGTCGCATTCGTGGTCTGCCAAGGCTGGCTGTGGCGGGGAACTTGGAAGCATCTGCTGGACACTTTAGAAGGTATTGTCTGGACACAGTTTTCTGAAGGTCACTTAAACCATCTGTCCCGTTTCACTGACATCACTGAGGAAGCCTGGCTTTCCTTTGTGTGGGTGACTCAATGCTTCTTTTTTTCCTCCTTTCTCTCTCTCTCTCTCTCTCTCTCTCTCTCTCTCTCTCTCTCTCTCTCTCTCTCTCTCTCTCTTTCTCCTTTCTTCCTCCCTCTGTCTCTCTCCCTCTTCCTTTCTTTCTCTCTCTTTTTGGCCAGGATGTCCCTAGGGCCTGATTCTTCAAGTTTAGGTTGTCAGCACTAATTGGCCTCTATAAAAATTTCTTTTTCAGATTTGTATGTGCATATGTGTATATGCAAATGTGCTTATGTACACAATGTTGGGTGTCTTCCTCAATTGCTTGCCACATTACTTCTGAAGATAGGATCTCTTGCTGTGTCTGGAGCTAACCAATTTGGCTAGACTGGCTGGCCAGTCCTGGGGTTACAGGTGTGTGCCTCCATGCCCATCTTTTATGTGGGTGCTACAGGTCTGAATTCAGGTCCCCATGCTTTCACAACAAGTACAATACCTATGGAATGAACTGTTTCCCGGCCCCTGGTGCTGGTGCTGTGTTCTTTGAAACCTTTATTGTTGTTTAAATATCTAAAAAAAAAAAAAATTCTCTGAGGCCTAGAAAGTGATGCGGGGGGGGGGGGGGTGGTGCATGCCTTTAATCTCAGCACTCGGGAGACAGAGGCAGAGGCAGGTGGTTCTCTGTGCGTTCAAGGCCAGCTTGGTCTGCAGAGTGAGTTCCAGTAGCTACTTTGGGCAGCTCACCACTGCCTGTTAACTCCAGCTTTGGGGTTCCTGACACTCTCTCTGACTTTTGAGGATACCTGCATTCATGTACACATTACACCCCACCCCCCAAAACACAGATTCATAAAGTAATTATTTTAATTTAAGAAAGATTTGTTTATTTTATGTGTTTGAGTGTTTTACCTCCATGCATGTCTATGTACCGCCGGCACACAGTACCCAGAGGCCAGAAGATGGCATCAGATGCCCTAGAAATGGAGTTCTAGACAACTGTGAGCCACCGGGTGGGTGCTGGGGTTGAACCCGGGTCCTCTGGAAGAGCAGCCAATGCTCTTAACCACTGAGTTGTTTCTCCAGCCCGTGTGTTGTCATTTTTATCCTGCCATCAGTGCCAGGAGTGTGTTAGTGTCCTCCCTGCCTCTTGTTCCCCCATCTCTGTTCCCTCCTACTTCAGGATGCAGTTTCTCAGAGTCAGGTGATGCCTACGCTGCATGCTGGCCTGCACTGGGCAGGCACTACTCACGCTGCCCCCCAGTGTGGCCCTTGTGGGAGGCACAGAGCCACCTGCTTGTCCCTCTGATCTGTCAGCCTCTTACCTTGTTGTTTTCTCTCTTTTCTTTCTTTTCTGAGTTTTTGTTTTCTCTTTTGAATTCTTGATTCATGGAGGCCATTTTATCTGTAAATCCATTAATTTTCATGACAACTGCATTATCATTAGAAGTTACTGAATTCCATAAAGCACCCAAAATAACCTGTATTCAAATGACAGAAGTTTGATACGTGTATTAAAAATGTGTGACATAGATTTGTCTCTCTGAGCATTTATGTTTTATTTTTAAAGTAGTTACTTGGGCTGGGGAGATGGTTCAGTTGATAAAGCCTTGCAAGCCTGAGGACCTGAGTTCGACTCCCCAGCCTCTGATGTAAAAATGCCATCATGGTGTGCATGTTTGTGATCCCAGCCCTGGGAAGGCAGAGACAGGCAAATCCTTGGGGCTCACTAGCCACCCAGCCTAGCCTAGCTGTCAAGTTCCAGGACAGTGAGACAATAGAGGTGGATGGTGTTCCTGAGAATAACGTCTGTGACTGTTCTCCAGTCTTTACACATATGTGCATACACAGGCATGTACATCCTACACATGTGCACCTCCCACACAAGAATACACACATAAAACGGTAGCTGCTTTACATAATTTTTTGCAGTTTGAACTAATGAAACACAAATATGAACCTCTTCAATCCCAGGCATCACCCACTTTTAACAATGCACAATTTGTAGTTCTCAATTGCAAAAGAAACTTGGCACCTAAAAAAGTGACGAACCTGTCTGGTGCTGAGCAGACAGGTCTCTCCATGTAACCAACCACACTGGCAATCTATCCCCTTAATTATTGTACCCCAAGTCTGCCAATCAGCTTGCATTCGTATCAACAATCTGGTCAACAGGGAAGAGGCTTGTAGTTTTGAGGCATCTGATAAAACCTTCCAAGTTCCTTACCAGTCCTGTTTCAGGAAACCTGATAATGATGTCACCTAGTAAGACCAAGTTCAGTAAGGAGTTCAACCCGCTGTCTGGGAGAAAAGAGTCTGCTCCAGGCCTGTGGCGTTAGGATACACTGGGACTTACCTGGAGCTACTTTTTCCTGTCCCGGAATTCATCTCCCTGACTCAGTCCCATTCTGTGGCTCTTCATTAGCCTCTGGGCCTCATCGCCAGACCCAGCTCGGCTCCTCCCCACTTCCTCTCCCTGGGGTGTGTGGAAGTCTTTCTTTCCTGATTTCTTCCATGTCCTCACTGCTGCACAACATCACAGCCAGGCAGCAAGGACTCACATCTGGGTTCCCTGGTCTAGCAGAGCTCCTTGGGACAGGGGTCACACTCTTTCAGCATGGACCTCAGCCTTTGACCCAGTTGCCTATGGACTGGACCTTGTGGCATCCACTGAATTACAAGGAGCAGCCACGTTCATGTATGGTACAAAGTGGTCTGTGGATCGGCCTGAGCAAGTCTGGGCATGTCACCTCATGGCATTAACGGCTTTTCGTCTATGTGCACTGTGGCATCCCTCTCTATGCATACCACAGCCTGGTGGAAAGTTTCTAGATCTCAGGGAGGAAGAGAAAAACTGGGTCTTGTTCACAGTGATCTTGAGATTTTAGACACAAAATGTCAAAAGGGGCCAGGCAGCCTGTATTCTGGGCCCTGTAGGAGAGAAACTTCCTTGCCATTTCTAGTCCTTACATGCTGCCCAAATACCCTTGTTTGCAGCCTTTCTGTTCTCTCCAAAGCCAGCAGTGACCTCTGCCTCCATCGTCATAGCCCCTACCTCTTCAGATTTCTATAGAAAACTGTCTGGCAGAGGTTTTATCTTTCCTGTGGTGAAATCGCTCCAGTGATCTGTCTTTGGCACCCCCTTTCCCGATGCACCTCCCGGTCCTTGTCACTCATCCTGAAGTGTGTGGAGGCAGTGAGCCTGGGCTGAGCTTGGGGTTGGACGCTTGGAAGCTCAGGGGTACCCTTCCAATTGCACGGTGCCAAGGAGCACCTTGTAGAACATGGCTGTGACCCAGGAGACTAGAGAGCCCTGGCCCTGGTGGGGCTATGATATGCAAGGTGAGTGAGATTTAGTCTCTGTGGGGTACAGAGTGTGTGACTGGATGTACTTGATGCGGGGTATGTGTGGGTGCACGTGGGGGGCTTGAGTGGGGCCTATGGCTGTGGGTTTTATGCACATGGTCCACAGTGCTGGGGCTGGGCTGACAGAGGCATGGAGAAGAGGTTCCCCCACTGCTTTGCTGCGCAGAAGCAGATATTTCTGGGTCTCTGGCTGCTGAGGAAACACCTCTAATAAGAAAACGAGACCCTCACACTCCCTGGGAAACAGCGCAGCTAGGTGTGTGTAGAGTTCCCACTGTTCTGTAAACTTTGCTTAAGATCTCATGTTTGGCTGGGCGGTGGTGGCGCACACCTTTAATCCCAGCACTGGGAGGAGGCAGAGGCAGGCGGATCTCTGTGAGTTCAAGGCCAGCCTGGTCTCCCTCTGTAGAGGGAGAGAGGGAGTTCCGAGGCAGCCAGGGATGCACAGAGAAACCCTGTCTTGAACCACACATACACACACAAAAAGAAAGAGAGAAAAGAAGGAAGGAAGGAAAAAGAAAGAGAGAGAGGAAGGAAGGAAGGAAGGAAGAAAGGAAGAAAGGAAGAAAGAAAGAAACCTCATGTTTGCCCAGCTCCTGGCCATCATCTTGTTGGTCTGTGAAGGACTCTATACTCATAATCTCAGGAATCCATTGGCATAGTGGAGGCCTGAAGACATGAACACAATGTCATCTGTAGAGGTGAGAGAAGGTGAGAACTCGGATTAGGGCAGGGACCTGAAGAGACTTCTTCTGTCCCATCAAGGCCCCATGCAGATGTCATGGCAGAGGCTGGGACTTGGGGGGTTATAGTCTGAGAAGGGTCCCTGTGCCTTGAACCAAGCCCAGAAGGCATCAACAGGGTAACACGCAAATGGGCAACAGTGTCACGAACAGAGAAGGATGCCCTGCCACTGGGGAGCCTTCGATGGCCTTGGAGCCCAAGAACAGTAACAGAAAGGTGTGGCCAGGCTTTAGCTGAACACTCATCCTGCCTCTCAGTGACCTGCAGAATCTGACCCACTTCAGGGCTAGATTGGAGTGGAGCCTCGTGTGGCTCTCAGAAGTAGGGCCTAGTACGCATACCCTCTAACCTATGTGTGGCACCCACCCCTGAGGCCTCCCTGCTCACTGCCACTTCTGAGCTGCTTGGAGACACCTTTCTGTGTGATGGGGAAGGTGCTGAAACAGGACAGTGATGGGCAGCAGGCTAAGGCCCTGGGCCTCCCTTCAATGCGACCAGTCTTCCTGCTCAGCTGAGCACTTCCCTATGTTGCCTTCTGAGCATGCCCAGTCCTCCCGATGCTCTCCTGACCTCTTGGCCCCAGGCTGCAGGGTCACCTGCGTGCTCTCTGTTCCTGTCTATATCAAAGGCCTGGCCACTCCACCTCAGGCCAGCACCTCAGGCAGCCCTGGGGCCCCTTCTTTCCTGAGACTGCCCTGGGTGTGAGGGCATTTGAAACCGACAGGCCTGCAGCAGTTGTTACAGGCCCAGCCCCAGGAATAACAGGGCTTCCAGAAAGGGAGGCGGCAGAGGAATGTGGAGGGTACTATGAGGAGAGAAAGGGTCCTGCCCCCTGCCCCTGCCCCTGCCCCTGCCCTGGATGATTGCTCCTGGCCGGCCAGCTCTTTCCTGTCTTTGGCGTGGGACTAAGCCTGCTTTCTTGGTGTAGGGAATAATGTGTGCCCTCCTCCCCACAGTGATCCTTCGAGGAGGGTCCTCACTCTAGTGTCCAGAGGAGCTCCTGAAGAACCTGGCCAGCCCTGGGGCTGCTGGGTGTTCCCCATCCTGTGTGGGGGGGGGAGGGGTGAAGTGGCAGGCAGGGTAGTTAGGGAAATCTCAGTGTACTATGGGGGACCTCCTGCTGGGGAAAGTGGGTGTAGTGGGCGCTGCCCCACACCTGCCTGGGGGGACTCCCCCCCCATTCCAGGACATCCTGGCTCTCTGAGCTGTCAGAAGGAATGGGCCTGGTCCCACCCCAGGGAGCCCACCTCCCACTCTCCTAACTATTGTTAATTAAGACTGTCTCCATTATAGGGCTAATTAACAATTAGCATAAACATAATTAGCCAGCACTGACATTTAACTCATTACATTGTTTAAATAATTTTCAGAAATTGCCCCGAGCTTTATTCTGTCAGCTTGCAATAATGGCAGCACTTTGTCATGTAAATTAAATGACATTTGTGTTGTTACTGTCCCACACAGTGGGAGATAGTCAACCACCAGCCACACGGCCTCCTTTCACTACCGTCAGGCTAGAAATCCCTCCTTCAGGCGTGAGGGTCAGGGGAGAGAGTTAGTCCACCCTAACCTCTGGGCCTTACGGTACCAATCCAATTGGTAGTGTTGGCACCAAGCCCAGAGGCATGGGGAGACCACTGGGTGTCCTGAGAAGGAGGAAGTGAAGCCTGGAGAAGCGTCCGCATCTCAGTTTCAAGAGGGCTGCAGATGCCATGGGTGAGTGTGAGCCCAAACCCAAGTCCTCCTGCGCAAAGCTGGTCTTCATGGCACAGGGACACACACCCAGGCTCTGGCACTGAGGAGTGCCCTGCCAGCCGGAACTGCTCACCTTGCAGATTGTGTGGAGGCTTGGCCTTGTCTGCATCAGGAAGGGGCCTCTCCTGATGCCCAGGCAGATGATTGTCCTTCAGGAGCCTGGGGACCTGGCTGGTGAGGGCAGCACTAACAGGAACACACACACACACACACACACACACACACACACACACACACACACACACACCGTCTTCCCCCTGGACCTGCTCCACTGCCCCTCGATGAGTGTCCCCAACTGGTCAGATCTTTCCTATCTTTGGAATGGGACTTAGCTCACTCTCTTGGCAGGGACTTGGAGCTCAGAGCAGGCTCAGGAGCGGCCTCCAGAGATGCCAAGTGACTGTCACACATGGGAACCTGCTAGAGGTCACTGCTGCCTTCTTGGGAGCCTGGTCAGCACAGACCTTGATGACCAGGCAGAGCTATCCCAGGCCTGGCTCCCAGCAGTGCCTCCCCCACCCCCTGATCTGGCTGCCACCCTTTGCCCTGGCCTCTGCATGGCATCAGGTCACTCAGTCTTAGGGATCTTGACTGTTCTTAGAGGGAGGATGGCCCACTGCTCAGTCAGTATTGAACACAGAGTCACCCAGGATGTGGTCACTTCTCTTGGACCTCCATATCTTCAACTCAATTCAGCCTTCAAACTACTTACTGCCCCTCTGCTCTGCCCCTGATGTCTACTGTCTGAGTCCCAGAAGTGCTACAGCACACACTGGGGGCGGGGAGGGCACCTCAGAACTGGAACTCGGGTCTATTCACCTTCTCTCACCAGCCCTGGTACAGAGGCTGCCAGGCTCCCGCTGCTGGCATGGGCATTCTTGCTCATCCATCTTCCTTCATTAATTCATTTGTTTCTTCCCTGGTTCCTCTCTCTTTGTTCTTTGGGCATGTAGTGGGCAGCCTTGGATACAGGACTCAGCGCTGACCTCCCTGGAGGGCTCCAGGCTCCCTTCTTGGTCCTACACATCCTGGGGACCCACCTGCATGGCTGTTCAAGGTGCTGCTTGCCAAACTCCCACCCAGCACCATATGGTAGCCACCCCAAACTAGGCCCGACAGCTTGGTTTTTGGTCTCTGCTATGACTCTGGGCTGTTTTCCCTCTAGCTAACTAAGTGGCCTCTCTGGATGTCCCCAAGGGATAAACAGCAGGTACCTTTTCCTTCAAAGGCTAGTACCAGTGAGGCCCTGGGACCCTCTGGAGGCCAACACTCTGGAAGATCTAGAACCAGTCCTGTTCCTACTACTTGGGAGCAGCTCTGAGTGTCCCCAGTCCCAGATGGGCAAGAACATCCAATCATGAGCTCTGCTTCCGAGGCAGACAGTGGCCTGCAGTGCCCAATGGCTAAATCAAATGGCCCCAGGAGTTGTTGGGGACCGGTTCTGGCTGTTAAGTGCTTGTCAGCGTCCCCAGGCCTCTCACGACTCTATAAAATCCCTGAGAGTTATAGGAGTGCAGGGTCACATAATTCATCGCACAGTAGATTTAACCTGGCGGCCAGTAATTCATATTTGTGGCGATAATATTGTTTTCCACTTTCTGAGAGTTATCGCCGTGTCTCCCTTCCAGGTCACTATGGATATCAAAAATCAATTTGGAAAGATGGATACTGTCAGAGAATAAAGCATGAAGGCGGAGGCCTCCCTCTCTGGCCGCTGCTGCGCCCGCTCCTGAACCTTGGCAGGGGCTCTGATTGCTCACCAGAGGACTCGACTCGGGAAGTCACGCCGACATGTTCACAGCACGGGTCAGCTTCTCCGAAGGCCGGCCTCACATCCCCCGCCTCCCTCCCGCTTGTACATCTATCTCCACACTGGGATGCTCTTCCCTTCCCAGCCATCTCTAGGCCCTGCTCTGTTGGGGCACACATTGGGTAGTTTAGTTTTGGTTTGTGTCCAGAAGGTTCTGTGGAGAGGGGGGCACATCTTTGGAATACTCAGTCCCTGGCTCCTACCCGGGGGAGAAGTTACTGTTTAGGACTCCAGGAGCTGCCTGCTGCAGTTGGGACCATATTGATATCTGCTCTCTCAGGATGCCTCTTTCAGGTATCGCCTGAGTCTCCAGGGGAAGCAGTGGCCATAAGACTCCTGGTGCACATAGTGGATAGTAGCAGAAGCTCTCACTGGGCCCTGCAGGGACAAGTCACCCACACTGTCTTCTAGTCCTATTGCAACCCGGGCCCCAAGCTGGGACAGGAGGGTTAGTTCATGTCTGTGGCCTAGGCTGGTTCCATCGTCCCCAAAGTCCAGTTCTTCTAGGGGATCAAGACCCATCCTTGCCTGGGGAACCACTCAAAGCCCAGCTCCATTGGGGTTACAAGTCCTATCCAGACCCCTCAGACATACTCAGGCTGACCTCAGGACCAAGCAGCCAGTGTCAAAGGAGGCATTGTTTTAGTCCTGAGCAAGGCAGCCAAGGAAGCCCCTGTGTGGGGTCTACACCTGCTTGTAGCTGGGGTTCCGAGCACGGGAGAAAAGCCAGAGAAGGACTCAACCAGTTTCCAACCCAGGGCTGAAGTGACATTTTGATGAAATGGGAGAATTACCTTGTCCCTCCCCAGTGAGCCATGGTTGGCTCTTCCTCTGTGACTGAATAGCCTGGAGGGTTGGGGAGATGGACCGCTAACTCAGTTGCCACCCGAAACCTTTCCAGAAAGCCTGTTGTCCAGAGAGGAATTTCCAGAGTGTTCCTGCCCATCAGAGGCTCACCTTGTCATTTGATGATCTTCCACTTGGGCAGGCCAGTGCAAGAGTACACACGTGCAGTAGGGCTTGTGCACCAGATGATGTGCATGGTTAGTGTGAGCTGGTGTGTGTGTGTGTGTGTGTGTGTGTGTGTGTGTGTGTGTGTGTGTGTGCTCTCTCGCACGCTCACCCATGTATGATGCTGAGAAAGCCCCGGGTATGTGAGAAAGGCAGGCTGATGCCTGGGAATCTCCAAACACAGGGTCCATGCTTGCTCTCTAGGAAGCACCTGAGTACCGAAGTGGTGAATGGGGTCCTGAGAAGTTCTGGTGCAGACCTCACTGGGTCATGCGGGTCTGAGCTACCTGTGTTCCCTGACCTTAGAGGGAATAGAGGTTCCCACAGCCTCCCAAAGACCAGTCCATTGGATTATTCCAAGTGGGACTTTCCTGGGTCTCAGCCCCACCTTGCCTTCCCCTTTACTTACCCAGGGCCTTTGCATAAACCCGAGTAAGCTGCTTAGGGTCAGCACCACAGGAACCCCACCCTGGCCCCAGTTCCATAGGAGCTAAAAACTTCTCTTTCTCCTTCCCAGGCCTCTTGGGCCTTTTCCCCTTCTGATGCAAGAGGGGTAGGGATGAGGCCCAGCACAGAGCCCATGAAGAGCCCACGAAGTTCTTCTGCACAGGGAATGAAGGGACAGGACCGAGGTCTTTGGCTGCATCTCAAATCTGGATGCTCTTTGATGAAGGAAGTTTCTGGAACCATAAGGGACAGTTAAGGTGTGACTGATTGACCTGTTGACCTCTGGACTCTGTCACAGTATCACAGCAGGTATAGCCCTGGTGAAGGATGGCTGGACAGTGCTCACCATCCTTATAATCCCCAAAGAAGTTAGTGCCCTCTGTGTACTGTGGGCTAGCCTGAGGTCACTCCCTCCCCTCCTTCTCCTTCAGTCATGTCCAAATCCCCAGTTCCACCCCAGGCACCACTTACCAACCCCCTGTTCTCCCTCCCTCAGGCCTCCTCACTCCTGATTCGACCACAGAACAGCAGTTCTCAACCAGTGGGTCACGACACCCAGAGGGGTCCCATATCAGATATCCTGCATATCAGATATTTACATTACGATTCATAACAGTAGCAAAATTACAGTTGGGGGTCACCACAACATGAGCACCTGTATTAAAGGTCGCAGCATCAGGAAGGTTGAGAACCACTGTCTCAGGGGGACTGAGTGTTCGTCTAGCCTGGGTGTTCTCTGAGATGACTCGAGCCTGGATGTTGCTGGGTCCCAGAAAACCCAAGAAACAGGGTACAGATATGAGATTTCCAGCTCAAAGTGGTTGGAGGAGATACAGGTTTGGGGTGCAAGCAGCAGCCCCGGAGGCTGGCCCAGTGGGCACCTGCAGCCTGAGCTTTGGAAGGATTTGAGGCTGTGGGCACCACAGTTCCACCCGTTCCCTCCTTGGTGTCTGCCAGGACAGGGTGAGCGGACAGTTAATTAAAACGCAGCTAATGGCTGCCGGGAGGTCAGCCTCCAGGACTCTGGGGATATTGGTCCATGGATCACTGTCCTTCCAGGGCCGCCTGCCTGCCCAGCCCAGATGGGGAGAGGGTATCCCTGTGGCAGGCCAGCGCTGTGCCTGCCCCCACCCAGAAAGCAATTTAATTCAGGTTGTATTTAATTAAGAAAAGATCACGAAGCAGAGTGCAGACTCAGAAGAGAATTAGACTCTCTCCTGGTTTCCTTTAAGCCACATAGGCTGTGAGTATCCTGAGGACTCTGAGGGAGCCTTAGGCTGTGTGGCTAGAAGGCCAAGGGCTGAACCCAGATCTCCGTGGAGAATTTGCTCTTGAGCAGAGCAGAAAGGAGAGGATGGTGGCCCAGCAGTAGACTCCGGTGCACATGGTTCACCCCTTGCCCATTTGGTGTGTGGGACAGTCTCCAGGGGGCCTCAGCATGGGCATGTCACCTTCACCCAGCATTGGATACCTGATGTGCTGGGCTCTGCAAATCTCCTGTCCTGTTTCCCTTTTACCCCAAGACCTGCAGAGAGCACCCCAATGGAGGGGACCCACTCCCCGGTAAGAGAGGGCCTGGATTAGTTACCCAGCCGCCACCTCTGCAGTGCCCCCAGGACCCTGGGTGGATAGAACTTCCTGGGCATCTTCCATCTACAGGTACAGAGCTGCCTATGGCTGCAGGCCATGGGGGTGGTCATCCTGCCCTGCACTCATGCTGAGTGGCCCCAGGCCACAGCCTCAGCCAAGCTACAGGCACTCAGCACTCTGTGGTGTGTAGACAGGACTGTGGCGAGTGTAGACAAGAAGAAGCAGACTGCCTTCCCGGAGATGATCCTTCATAGCCCTCTCTCTTGGCTTCAAGGTGCTATGGCTGCTGCTGAAGGCAGAGAGAACAGGTCCTTCTATGGGTCACTGTGGGTCACCCTGCAGGAGGGAGGCACACCAGAAAAGGCTGACATGAGCTGGGTGAAAGCTCTGGGCCAGGCCAGTATCCCTTCAGGGTAGTCCCTCAGCGACCACCCTCCAGAACAATTACTATGGCTGTTGAGGTTGACCATCCTTCAGAGTTTACACCTGGGGTCTTCTGTATGCCTGACCCTCTTCCCCTCAGAAGGGGCAGAGTTCTGCACTGAGCTCTCAGAATCTCATCACTGCAAACTCAGAAGATGGGGCCCTAGAGCCAGCCAGACCTGAAGGCTTCCCAGGGCCAGGGGGAGCCTAGAGACAGCAGAATCAGCTGCCAATCAAGCCACAAGCAATCTGAATCCACTCCTAGCCTAGGGGTCATGGAGGAGACTGCACCTCCAGAGAGACTGAGGCCTGCAGGACCAGCTTGTGGCAAAAGAATCGGTCATGCCCACTGGCACAGTGAATGTCTCATTTCCTACTTGGAGGAACCTAATTGCTCCCAGGTTAGACCAGGGAGTCATGTCCACTGACATGCTAAATGCAGACGCAGGAAACGGAGGCAGGGAATTCTGTGATGCCTGGGCCAGGAGACAGCACTTGTCCCTCCAGTAATAGGAGGAAGGTCGGGGAGCAGGAGGCTGGACTCCCTGACTCACAGCAGGAAGGACCCACGGCTGGAGTCAGAAGTGGAAACACAATTCAGCAAGGCTAGGAGGAAGGTGTGAGTCTATGTGCACAGTGTGTGTGTACTGTGTGATCCTGGGCTAGTGCAAAACCCACTCTCCTGAGCATAGCTGCACCGACTCCTGGAATGTCCAGCACCTGGCATATCCCACGCCGCCTCACCTGTTGCCGCTCAGTGGGCAGCTACCCTCTGTCCGTGAACTCTAAGCTACTTCCTTGTTCACACATTTACACTGTTGCGGCCTTCCATGTGTTTCTAGAATCCCAGCCCTCTACCTCCATGCCCTCTCAGTCACCCGCCCTGGACTGCAGCCTCCCAGTTCCTCACACCAGCTCTTGCTTTGTGTGGAGCCAGTAACCTGCATCTGCTTCATGTGTGCCAGACCGGCCTCCCTTCCTCCACGTGAGCTCCCAAGAGGAGGACCCCTTGGGACTTAGGGCAGAGCCTGGCATTTGGGGACCACTGGATGCTTATCTGCTAAGACATTCAACCTGTGATTCCTACCAGCCATCCCTGAACCAGAGCCAAGGCTGTAAAGAGGCCTGGGAGCTTCCATGGGGACGGCAGGCAGGGTGGAGGAAGCATGTTTCCCAGATGATGGGGGGAATGGCCTGAGACATGACTTTAGGCCCAGCTGTCTAGAATCCACACCCACCCCTTAAATTAGGGACTGTGGCAGAAAAGTCCCTGGGCCAGGGAAGGCCTCTAAGAGGCTGCCACCAGTCGGAAAAAACCCTGCCGTGAGCAGCTCTTCTATCCGCCTGGATAGTTCATTTGCCTGTCTTTCACCTGGCAGCCCCAAGCTCGGAGCCTTGATGAGGCCACAGAGGGCTTGGAGGAAGACCCTATTGATTTTAATTACCCAGAAACAGCCCACAGGGACAAAGGACTTTGGCTGTTTATTTAGCGGGGCTGTGCTGCGCTATTGTGCAAGGAGAGATCAAATCAGCTGCCTCATTATTACTATAATAATAAGGCCAAAATGCTGCTCGGGGCCGAGGGCATTTTTTAAAGCAATAACCTCCCCGCTCCACCCCCTCACGCCCCTCCTCAGCAGGCTTGAGCAACAAGGAGCAATTACATGCTGTCGATATTAATTCAATTAAATCCAGGTTATTTATTGGGTATTATGAAAAAGGATTCTCTGGCCTTATAGAGATGGGGCATGACTGCTGAGTGAGAGGATCAGGAGCTGCCAGCCAAATATCATGGGCACCGGCTAGAAAATCAGGTCTGCAGCAGGATGGGATAGGAGCTGCGTAGACGACATTTTGGGGGACTGGAAGTCAGGTCAACAGACATTGAGCGGTGAGACCTGGATCCCCCACAATCAGCGGGGAGGCCTGGGGCCAGCCACTTAGTGACTCCGGCCTTTGACAGTCACAGCTAGAAATTGGTTTTGGAGGATGACGGTGATGTTGGCCACCGTGACGTTGACAGCAGCGATGACCAAGGAGCTCACTGAGGGATTACTAGTGATAAGGGTCTCAGTGGTGATAGTGATGGTGATCACAACGGCGGGGTCAGTGATGATGATGATGATGATGAAGTAATGATGGTGGGTGATGGTGATAGTAAAGATAATGGTGACCACAGTGACAGTGGTGGTACTGATGGTGGTGCTGAGGAGAGTGGCGGTGATTACAGTGATGGTAGCAACTGATGATGATGATGATGGGGAGGGTGGCAGGTGATGGGGAGGGTGAAGATGAAAGAGACAGGTTGATGTCACCCTTGCTTGTAGTGACATCACCACAATCTACTTGTCACCCCTCCCTCCCACATGTCTCTGCTGTCTTTTCTCCCAGGGGAAGCGGCCGATGGCTAAGGCTGCCCTGCTCCAGGGCAGCCTCATCTTAACTGAGGAGGTCTGGACGGACCCTGTTCCCACAGATTCCAGTGGACACGGATTCCGGAGAAACACCCTTCCTTCCACTCAGCCCTCTGAGGTAGACAGGCCTGGACTGACGCCCAGATAGACCACAGCGCTAACTGCTAGTGCTGTGGGTGGCCAGTAGAGGTCATTGCTGGTTACCTTCCCAGAGGTCACCGCCCTTTTGTGCTTTGCGCTTCCAGCCGGTGTCCTCTTTTCTGGCCCGAAGGCAGCCAGAGCCCAGCATCGCGGGGGTGGGAGGGGTGGGGGGGGGGAGTATGTTGGCTGTTACGACCCTCTTGGTGGCTGCTCTGGCTCCTGGAGTGGGCTGCATGCGGCCTCAAGCTGGACACCGTGTCTAACCGACCAAGATTGACCTGTTTGGGCCTCCTCTCTGCAGCGGGGTGATTTGATCTGCGCTCCAGACAGCACTAGGGACAGTAATTGGATGTTATGAGATCAGAGTGCCACTCTCCGAGAAGGGGGTGGTTCAGTGACCGCAGGCAGCGGGGGTGGGGCTCTGCCGGCAGGTGGAGGTGGGGCTGCCGCCAGAGATAAGGGCCGCATCCTCGGCCCTAATCTCCCACCAGGGTCACGGACAGAGCCCAAGGCAAGATGGAATGAGCGTGGCCACAAGCCGACTGCCACTTGGCCTGGCTGCCTCCAGGGTGCCATACAATTAGTTTTAAATATCAATTTCACGGCTGCTCAGGGGAGGGGAGGACCAGACAGGCATCACCTGCTGCAAAGTTGGGTGTCTCCTACCAGCTTCAACTCTGTAAAAGGAAGCAGGAACGTAGGCAATGGCGCTAGCCAAGCAGACACCCGATGGCTTGCCTCTTCCATAATCTGCTAGGACTGCCCCAATTTCCAAGCCCCCCACCTCCCCTGTTCTTTCCTCCTGACCCCAGTGCTGGTGATCCCCTCCCACACCTTTGTCCACCCTCCCTGATCCTCATCAGACCCCCCTGCTTCTGGAAGGGTCCAAAAGACAGGGCAGGGGTATGAGGCAGTGAGGGTTGCGTAGGTGTCAGGGGAAGAGGGGAAGGCCTGTGTGATGAGTACCACAGAGGAGGGGCTTTGATTCCAGCCTTAAAACAAGGGCCAAATGGTGCAGTGGGGAGGGACAGCCTCGCTGGGTCTCCACGAGCAGGGGCCAGGAAGGATGCCAAGGTTCCTAGCAGAGCTACTCACAGGGTCTCTGACTCCACATGATGGATGTCCCCTCCCACCTGTCCTGCCATGGGGCTGAGCAGGCCTGGGATGATGCAGAGGAGGATCCTGGACTTTGCTGCCTGAGCCTGGAAGGCTGAGCCTAACTTCACTGTGGGCCTGTCTGCCACCTCCAAGGCTGAGACCTTGGCCACTATCAAAGAATGCTCAGGCTGCTGAGTGAAGGAAACCATGAAGCTTTGGGGCCTACAGGTGTCCACTTGTCCACAAGGGTAAGCATTCGTTCACTCATAGTAACCGGAAACACTGTGGACTGTGGTCATGGTGGGATCAGCCTGACTGGAACTATAGGGTCTCAGCATCTTGCTGGCAGGCTGGGTAGGCTCTCCAGAGCCCCCAGGACGGGCTTACAACTTACTCTATGCTGACTGAGAGCCTCTGGGTAGGGGCTCACTCCCTGCCCAGGCTGACCAAATGCCACCAGACATCATCGGAGAGAACGCTGGCCAGCGGGGGCGACCTGGTGTCCACAGCTGCCTGTGAGACTCTCACCCGACGGTGCGCTGCAGCCGCAGGCAATTTATCTCCGTCTCACTGCTCTTAAAACGCTTTTATCAAAATTGGCGGTCACGCTGCGCTGAACCGCGGTGGCCTCAATCTTAACCGCTGCGCTGCAGATTTTAATTTGGGGAAGATTAACGCGCTGCCAGCCTCGCACCTCCTGTTATCACCCCGGTGGGCGTCAGCATCCCACCACACCCTGTGCTCATGGTTCTGCATCTGTCGGGGATGGGGATGAGCACCGGGGTGAGACACGTGGCTTTCCTGTCCACTGCTCAGAACCCTTCCCCATCCTGAGGTGCTGGCCCTGTACGAGTCAGAATGACCAACAGCCCCAGATGCTCAGTACAGTGCGGCCCTGCTGCACCCCACGTTAAGGGGGCTGTAACAGCAACTTGCTCTCAATAGACCCTAAGGCTTACCCTACAAACTTCCCTCAACTGGGAATCCTGGGACCCTCCCCCTGTGGGCACCTGCTCCTCTCCTATGCCTCTGCAGAGCCGCCTTCTCCATATTACCTACCATCCCCTGTTCTCCTGCCAGGGAGGGGACAGAGGCCTGCTCCAACCCCACCCTCATTTTACCCTTCATCCCACACCCCTCTCAGCACAGAAGCCCAGGCCTGACCAGCTATGCTCCCCCCGCACCACCACCCCCCCCCCCGCGTCCCGTCCCCCCCCCCCCGTGTCTGCATAGCCCCCATCAGCAGTCACCATCTCAGGCCGAGTTTCCCTGCTGTGCTCCCCAGCTCCCCCTGATGGCACATCTGGTGAATGTCTAGGTCCCACAGGTCCTGACCCAGGATGCACTTCCCAGGAATCCCTTTTTCCTGGGCCCTTCTTCCACCTGGTCTAGCTGAGGAGGCCTCTCCTGGTCTCTCTGTTTAAGCTTATGACCCTGTATTTCCTTACCACCCTACCCTTGGACTGCACCTATACACGGGAGCCATAGGCACCTCCTAAAGCGTTCACCATTTTGCACCTGCTAGACCCTCTAGACAGAGAGGGTCCTTCTGTCTTAGCCCCTCCTGGTCCAATGCTAGGCTAATAGGCACAGGGCAGACAAATACTTACCAGATCCAGTACCTGCTGGATGCTGAGGCCTCCGCCCCACCCCGGAGTGGCTGATCTTGGAGGAGGTTGGTGTTCGGGGGCTGGCTGCCACCTTGGTGGCTGGATAGGGTTGAAGCGAGGCTGGGGGAAAGGCCAGTGAGGATACCTTTGATTTGTTCCAGGCTCCCTGACCTCAGGAGATTCTGGGCCCACCCTGGAAGGGCTCTCATGGGGGAGAGGGTAAAATATGGACCGTGAGCAGTCTGCACTGGAACTCCAGGCTCTGGACAACCCTGACTGCCCTATTCCACTGACTAGCCTCACCCTGCTAATCTTGGTGTCAGGGCAGGCCCTCTGTGAGCTCCCTTCTGAAGGCCCCTCCATCATTACTACTCTGGCCACAAACCAGCTAGAGGTGTAGGACAGGGTGTGACACATCACACTATAGCAACCTCTGGTCACCTGGCCTCCAGGCTGCTTCCCCGACACTCCAGTGTATGCTCTGTGTCAGCCCCTACCCCATACCCCTACTAGGATGCCGCTCCTCTGGAGTTCTTGCTCTCTGTACCAGGGCTCCCACGGTGTGCACTGGCCAAAAAACTATGTGTCTTAGGAATTGTAAAAGATCTATTTTTGTTATTTTTTTTTAAATTTATTTTATTTTTATGTGCATTTGTGTTTTTGCCATGGGTGTTGGGGTCCCCTGAAACTGGAGTTTCAGACAGGTGTGAGCTGCCATGTGGGTGCTGGGAATTGAACTCAGGTCCTCTGGAATAAGAGTCAGCACTCTTAACCCCTGAGCCATCTCTCCAGCCCCATATTTTTGTTATTTTTAATTAGTTATTTTTATTAATTTTAATTTATTTATATGCCTGTGTATGAGTATGTGCACATGAGTACAGATGCCTGCAGAATCCAGAGATATCAGATTCCTTTGGAGCTGCAGTTACAGGTCATTTTTTAGCTGCCTGAAATGGGTGCTAGGAACTGAACTTGGGTCCTTTGCAAGCGCAGTGTGCACTCTTAACCACTGAGCCATGATGGATGGATAATGGATGTGTGAATGAATGAACAGATGGATGGATGGGTAGATGGGTAAGAGAAAGGATGGATGGTGAACAGATGGATGGATAGGTAGAGGGATGACGATATATAGGTAGATGAATAGAAGGATAGATGCATCCATTCATATATACATCATCCATCCATTCATCTATCCACCCATATATCCATCATCCATCTATCTGTTCCATGTACACTTGCTGAGTCAGTATGGGTTATGAGTGAATGGGTAGAAGGATAGATAGATGATGGATGGATAATGAATATGTGAATGAATGGATAGATGGATGGCATGTTCGATGGATAAAAGTATGGGTAGAAGAATGATTTATTGATGGCAGATTGGTAGAAGGATGAATGGATGATTGATGGATGATGACTACATGGATGAATAGGTAGATGAATGATAGATGGGTGGATGAATGGATGGGTAGAAGGATGATGGATGAATGGATGGGTGGTTGGATGGATAGAGGGTAGATAGAGATAGATGGATAGATTTTGGATAATGGATGGATGAATGGATGAATAGAGAGAAGGGTATATAGAGGATATATAGATTCATGGATGACTAGGTGGTTGACTGATAGATGAACAGGTGGATAGGGGATAGATTGAGGGTGGGTAAATGGATTGATGGCTCCCATGGTGGATGAGTGGATGTGTTGGAGGATAATGACTAAAGAAGGGATGGAAGAATTGATAAATGGGTAAATGAATGATAGATGGTTAGATGATGGGCATGTGAATAGATGGGTAAGTATATAGGTGGACTGATAAGTGAGTGAAAGGATGGATGAATAGATGGATGTTTAAATAGGGTGATGGAGGGATGTATGGGTGAGTACATGGGAAAGCGCATGTTTCCAAGTTTCCTAAGAAAGTACAGAAGGCCAGTACTTTCTGTGCCATAAGAAGCCACCTTTTCCCTATGGAAGAGTCACAGCTGTCTTCTCCTGGTGCTGTTATGGCCTAGTTCAAGAAAAGACTGAATGGATATTTTTGGCTCAGCCACATTGGAAACTTTCAGCCCAGAGAAGGGGACAAAGGGTCCTTTTATGACTTGTTTCATGCCTCACCACCTTGCTCTTCTGCTCCAGATGTTCATCCTGACCCTGTGGGGGACAGACTCTCACTTTGAGCACGACCAGGTCCTAGGGTCCTAAGGGTACCACTTCTGATGCTTGTCCAGGCTTTCCCACCACTTGTCTTTGTTTCTTCTCTGGGCTTGTGGAGGGGATAAAGTTCATGTCACCCTTGTCAGGTGGCACAGAGCACCTGTCCTGTCCCCTGTGGACCAGCATTTCCTTGGGCTTTGAGCCCAGCCTCTCCAAGCTCTCTTGAGGGGGCTGTGAAGCCCAGTCCAGGGGCTATTTGTATGGGCTGTGTGGGCTGTGGGAAGACAGCCTAGAGACCCTGGTAGACTCTGCAAAGTTGCCACCCTTTACTCTCAGGTATTCCAGACCACATTCTGTCCACCAGAGGGACATTTAAGACTCCAAGGTGGTGTGGGGTGTTTGGGGACCTAGAAATGCTTGAAAGACTCATCAAGATCAACACAGCTCAGGACACTCTCCAGCACACCCCTCCTCGGCTGACTCTCTGGCCTCTGGGCAGGACCTGGATTGCTCGGGGGAGCCTATCCCACATCTGGTCACAGGAATGTTAGTTCCACTAGGGTCCTCTAAGGTTTAGGGTAGGATTCAGGGAGGTGGGGGTGGGGGGTTCTGCCTGATGTGCCTTCCAGGTTTCCCTCTTTTTGCCATGTGATGCTCCTAGGGCAAGAAGTTTAAAAAACTTAGGTCTGTATCTTCTGCCTTCTCCAGGTTGGTCAAAAACCCATTGTCCCCTCACTTGCTGGGGAGGACGCCCTTTGCCACTGCTCTAGACCACTATCCCTGGTCTGAAGAGTCCTTATCCTTATCCCTAAATACCTTATGCTGCCTGAGGCAAGCTTTCGTGGTCCTGGGTCCCATGAGCCTCTGTTGTCTGGTGATTCCCCTCATGAGAATGATGGGGTCACATAATCTATCTAATTCCTGCAGCCACTGTAGAGCTCATGGAATCCTGTGGTCACCTCCATAGCAGAAGCAATTCCCTTGATCCAGGTACTTAAAGAACACAATGGCATCCAAGATGCTCTCAAGCCGATAACTGTGCCTGAATCTCAGGTCCTGACACGTGGACTTGAGTAAGAACCAAGAGAGCCTATTGCTCAACCTCCATCTTTCCACAGAAGGTCACCAGGACACCATGTTGGGGAAAAGGTTTCCAACAAGAACCATAGGAGTAATCCATGGGCTTAATTTGGTGAAAAAGTCCATTTGTTTGTTCCAAGGTCATTCATGAGATTCCCTGCTTATGACTTGGGGACCTAATAACTTGTTAGTGGTTAAATGAAGGAGACTTTGGGCTCAGTGAGAGCCCTGGGGCCTCAGCTCCCTAGTCTCCAGGGCTGCAGTGCTGGGCCAGAGATGACTGCCCCTCATCAGAGGACAAGGCTGCTGCAGAGCCAGGGTCAGCAAGTGTGGCAGAGCGGACTTAGGGAAATGAATTCAGCATCTTTCAGGGAGCAAAATCATTGAGCTTACAGACTAAATTTAACAGCCTAATAGAAATATGCAGGTGAAGGTACAATTAATTTTAATTACTAGACTATACATTGTTGGGTGCACAGCCATGAGTAAAATTAAAATGGCAATCACAATTAGAAAATTGCAACCTCATTGTGCAACAAATTAGTCACAAATTAGAAGCTTGGGCAGCAGTATGCCTTTTCTTAGTGCTTGATGGCCATTCCTGCCGGGGGCAGCCTTTGTTTCCCCGGGCTGCCCACCCCTGGAGAACTCACCTTGGCTGAGATGGCGGGCTCTGTCCCAAGAGGATCAGTACTGAACATCTGCAGCCCCACAGAAGCAGCAGAACCGCAAGTGACATCATGATAGCTGCCAGACCTTTTCAAAGCTAAATAAGCCAGGGTTCCTGGAACACATTCCTGAGGTCCAGGCAGGTGGCACAACGTGGAAGGCTGACTGCAGAACCTCTACCATGCTATATTTGCCTCAGAGGGCTGGGTGAGTGGAGACCCTCTCTCCCATGGAGCCCTAAGGCCACAGAGGGACCCCCCTTTCCTGTAGAGAACTCTGCAGGTGATCTTCAGGGGCTGCTTTCCTCAAAGCCAGGGCTTGCCTGGCTGCCAGTAGCCTGGAAGAGAACAGAATCACATGAAAGGCTCCCCTGAATGTCCTTCTTGGGCTTGGGTACATCTGCGCATGCCTGATTGGTGTCTGGGGCCATGAACTTCTCTTTGCTTGGTGCAGTATTTTCAGGTGTCTCTCCAGGTCCCGTGCACTGGAGGCTGAGTCCCTGGCAGATAGTGCTATTATGAGTGATGGAGCCTTTAAGAGTAGGGACTGATGCAAGGTCTTTAGGTCACTGGGGCATGGCCTTGCAGGGGATTTAGGATTCCAGTTCCTTCCTTTCTGTCTTGCTTCCCGGCCATGAAGTAAGAGGTCTTGCTTGAGCTGTGGTAGCCTTCCCTGGCCCGGCACCCGACTGAGTTCAGGGTTTCTAACTGAGGTCTCCAAGTACCCCAAGCTCAACTGAGCACAACCCTGGATCAGGGAGACTGGTGTGGGGTCGGGGTGAGAAGATGGGGAACATAACCACCAGATAGTGTCAGATTGGCACTTGATCATGGGGACAATGTGGCAGCAGTGGTCACAGGCCTGAGTCCCCAGGTGATGACCTATAGTTGCCTGGGAATTAGGAAGATATGTGTGGATTATATCTGGCCCTGTACCTGTGTGAGTTAGGTCTAGCCCAGTCCCTATGAGTCCAGCATGTGAGCTTGGCATCCTCCTTGTGTAGAAAACTCATTAACATACACACATGAGGAATGTCAGCCTACCTTCAGTGCATTCATATAAAGGGCTACAGCTACCTCAGAGCCACCATGGGTTGAGGTGTAGGCCTGGAGTTATGGGGTGGGGGGATCTGTCTGACTGCCAAAGTGCCCACCCCTAAAAACTCAGCTCACAGCAAAGCAAAGGAGTCCAGGTTACATGGGTATGTGTGTGTGTGAGGGAGCAAGTGTGTCTGTGTGTGTATGTGGAAGATGGGACTTGGCCTTAGTGGGCAGGACTCAGCCAGGGCATGCTGTGCCCCGAAGACTGTAGCAGCAGGCCATGGCTAGGCTCCTGCAGGGGTCATTACATGGTGCACACAGACAGGATGAGAGGGAGAGTTCCACATGAGGGCCATATGATGTATCCACATGATGCAGGCTCCAGTTGTGGGCCAGGGAGCTGGGTTGATATCCCTTGGGATGGTTAATCTTAGTTGCCAACTTGACTGGATTTGGAATCACCTAGGGGCACACTTCTAGGTGTGTCAGTGAGTCCTTTAGAGAGGGGTGAGCCGCCCTAAATGGGGGAGGTGTCCCGGTGAGACAAAAGCTGTGAGCACACCAGCCTTCCTCCTTCTGGTAAGTCCCTCTTCCCATGCTGGAGACCCTCCTCCCCAGTGGAAGCTCCCTCTTCTGGAACAAGTTCTACTGTCATTAGCCCCTGACATCATGAGGGAGACGCTCAAGGTGCAGTAGATCCTAGGAAGCCGTAGATGCCAGGAACATGGGGCGACTGTTGAGTAAAGCCACTAACATAGAGATGGGCCAGCCCAGGAGAGAAGCTGTGTGGGGTGGAATGGCAAGATCATAAGATGGGGGCTGGAGAGGTGGCTCAGAGGTTAAGAGCACTGGCTGTTCTTCCAGAGGTCCCGAGTTCAATCCTCAGCAACCACATGGTGGCTCCCAACCATCTCTAACGAGATCTGGTGCCCTCTTCTGGCATGTAGACAGAACACTGTACGTGTAATAAATAAATAAATCTTTTTTAAAAAAGATCCTAAGATGGGGACTGCCTAGGCCATTACTGCTCACATCATACCTAACATGTCTCAGGTGACAGCCAGGGATCTACAGGATTTAATGTTTGTCCCACTTTGCTTTGGCCTGATCCTTTCTTTTACACATGTGTACACATATACATGATAAATAAATGTAATGAAAAACTAGTTAGTCTTGGAGTGATATTTTGAGAAAGGTTTTAGTTTGGAATTTGATCTAATAACTCTAGGATGATTCATTGTTTTCATTTCCTCTTGGATGAGTTTTGAGTTTGTGTCTCAAGACCTTCCTTGCCAGATGCTCCCTGTCTTCATGGTGTGGGCATCAGTAGGATGACAGTCTAGCCTTGGGTCCCATGGCTATGAGAGGATGCCCCCTTCTGCTGAAGTTGCTCCTGTAGCTTCTTCCCTACTGTTCCACTGGCGTCACCACTGCTCAGGAGTCACAGGCCTCCTGAGTTCACAATCCAATGGTCCAGGTCTCAGCCCTGGAAATTCACAATCCAATGGTCCAGGTCTCAACCCTGGAAGTTCACAATCCAATGGTCCAGGTCTCAGCCCTGGAAGTTCACAATCCAATGGTCCAGGTCTCAGCCCTGGAAGTTCACAATCCAATTGTCCAGGTCTCAGCCCTGGAAGTTCACAATCCAATGGTCCAGGTCTCAGCCCTGGAAGTTCACAATCCAATTGTCCAGGTCTCAGCCCTGGAGGTTCACAATCCAATGGTCCAGGTCTCAGCCCTGGAAGTCCCTCCCACTCCTGACACACTTTTCTCTGGTACCCAATGACTTGCCCCATGACTTCCACTTGACCACATCTGATTCCTAGGCTGAGTCTCCTTGTCCCCACAACTCCTTGACAGTGGAACCCTTAGGGTGAAGCCTCAGCCCTTCCTGCTTCTACGCCACTCATTGGATGTGAGGCCCTGGACACCATCCATGCATGGCCATGCCCTTCTTCTGTCTCCCACCCAGCATTCTTCCCAGATGTGTATCACAAATCCAGTGGCCACTCCACATCTCTATGTGATTGCCAAGTTCAAGTCAAGCTCTGGTCTCCTCTTTCCAAAGGGAGGCTCCTGCCTTCCAAGGCACAGGTAAGAACTAGGAACTCATCTTTGAACTGTCTCTTCTGCTCATGCTGCATACCCAGGCTATTGACAAACCCGTGGGCTCTCCTTTAAAGCAGGTCCTGAGCCTGGTTCCACCCCATCACATGATCCAGGCCTCATTCCCCCCTAGTCTGCCCATAGAATCCAATCATGCTTGGGAAACTTTTGCTGAAGGACTTGGGCATGAAGTTGGGGGAGGTGGATAACTTGGCTGACCACACTGTCACTGCCCACGTCTGCCATGGGGGGGGGGGATGGAAGACCTGCCAGAAGTGGGTTCCTGACTCAATTTGACCCAGATGTCTTTCCACAGTCAAGCACAGCCGGAAACTCGGCTCATGCCCATGAATCACTCAAAATGAAGGAGGAAAACTGGGGAAGAGCAGAAGCATGGTCATGGTCAGTCTCTATTTGGCACTCCGGGCTGAGGTTGTCCCCGAGATGGTTAGAGCCCATGGTGTCCTCTGATGTGCTAACCTCGAAGCCCACAGCTGGCATGGAGGTCACCGTACCCTGCAGTGTAGGAAGCAGAGGAGACCCCGAGTGAGTGTGTATTTTGACACAGGCATGGCCTGCTGAGGACTCCAAGACTGACTGGCTCATGGGAAATCAGCAAAGTCATTATTTGTATGAGCCAGGCCCAAGAGAAATGACTTTGCCCTTGGAGTCCTAGTATGAGGGTTTGTGGATGGTTGATCTGTGTGTGCAAAGACTAGCAACTTTGGCTTTCTCTTCTGGATGCTCATAGCCTGAGACTACTTGCCCACAGAGACCCAACCAAGACCAGCTAACCCCTCGGCCAGCGATGCACTTAAACACTCTAAGGGACCAGGTTAAGCCCTTCATGGTAACATTTGAGAAACCCACATGTCTTAGTTAGGGTTTCCATTGCTGTGAAGAGACGCCATGTTCGTGGCAACTCTTATAAAGGAAACATTTAGTTGGGTGGCCTACAGTTCAGAGGTTTAGTCCATTATCATCATGGTGGGAGATGGCGGCATGCAGGCAGACATGGTGCTGAAGGAGCTGAGAGTGGAGGAGCTATATGTTGATCCCACAGACAACAGGAAGAAAACTGAGACATTGAGCATGGCTTGAGCATGTATGAGACCTCGAAGCCTGCCTCCATAATGGCACACTTTCTCCAACAAGACCACACCTACTCCAACAAAGCCACACCTCCTAATAGTGCCATTTCCTATGAGCTTATGGGGGCCAATTACATTCACACTACCACACCACCTGACCCCAGTTTCCCTGTACGTATGTCTGTATGTCTGTCTTTTCTTCACTCCTTGCACCTAGCCAGGGGTCCAGGATGCAAGCCACATGGGACACGGAGCTGCAGCATTTCCTCAGCTCCTCCCTCAGCACCTTTGAATGGAGGCTGAGTCCTGGGCACCAGCAGGCCAACTGTTTCCTGTGAGAACAGAGAGGTCCTGTGGAGCCTGAGGGACTGGGTCCCCATCAACAAATTCAACTGGATGGACAGACAGCCACAGGCTAGAGGATGGAACACTGTCTGTGCTGTCAAGGACTGTGGGCTCCAGGTATGGCACGAATAGCTCCGCCCCCAGGGCGTGGGGATACAGAGTCCTTAGAACCTTGCTGGTCACAGTGCCCAAGTGAGGAGCTGAGTTAGGTGCCGCCATGGGACAGTGGCCAGGCAGACTGAAGAGCATCTGAAGAAGCATTCCTGGTAAGAGGTCAGCTGAAGACAGCCCACTCTGTCACTGTGTCCCATGTCCATTTTGTCCCAGTATGTCTGAGGCATGCCCAAAGAATCAGAACAAAGGAATGACCTTGCTGTGTTGGAACAACTGATCCCGCTTGGTGAGCCACTGCCTGTGCCCCACTCCAGAGCTGGGGTGGCTCTGTGAGGTAGCAATCCAGCGTCCACAGTTCTGCACACCTGGGAAGGTGAAGAGGTCAGACACCATGGACAGACTCCTCCAGGGCCCTTGGGCAGGGTAGACCTTAGCAGGACACAGTTGAACCACTCTCCATGCTGGGCTAATGGCAGAAATAAGGGGAGGCCATACCCCTCTTTGCAAGCGCGGCATGAGCTCCTGTCTCAATCACACTGGCCCTAGTTAGCTAGAAATGGGCAGAAGCTGCAGAATGCCTCAGTCAGGAGCTCAGCTCTGGGGTCCTAGGCTGGTATGGGCAGCTCCAATCTCACAGGCCTCAGTTTCTGGGTCTCTAAAGTGAGCTTGTCACAGCTTGTCCACGTGGGAAGCCAAGTGGCCAAGGAGGTAGGGTCCCTGGCACCCATCTAAGAGCACCTCTGATTGTAGCTGTGCCTGGAGAAGTTGGCTGCACCCGCCCTGTGCTGTTGCTGGTGGGCAAGGGCCCCCTGCGGTTGTGGCGCTCATGAGGGGGCGCGGCCAAGGCCGCTGAGCCTCCCCCTGGGATGGCCCTCTGCCTTCCCCGCCCTGGCCCCCACCCCAGCACACACACAACTATTTAATTTTGCTCTGGCAAGGAATAATAGAACCCTGTGTATCTATTACAGATGCGGGGAGATTGGGCCTCCACGGCTGCGCGGCACATTCAGAGGCCTAACAAAGCTAGCTGCAATCGACGGGCCTGCCATTACCCATTCAGCGCGTGTAATAAATGAGCCGGGCGCAGCCTGCCATATACCACCCGGCCCAGATAACGGCTGAAAGGAGAAAATTAAATTTTGCTTTTGTTGAAACATTATGATTTATGTATTTGTAATATAGGCTGCGGTGGGCAATTGGGGGAGAAAAAGATTGCTGAATATCCTTCAGGGTTACTGATGGCCCCACCGGCCACTCAGCACGGAGCTCAACCCACTCCTCCCGGGGCAGGGATAATAGCAAGCCCAAGTTCCCATTAACCGACACTTCAGCAGGAAGAGTGAGGGGCTGGCCTACTGCTGCAGGGCCACCTTGGGAAGCCTGGGCCAGGTTCCCCTGGAACGGGGAGCAGGGGGTGCTGCCTATGTGGCTAGGACCTGGGCAGGGGCATTTGGATTGCCCATGCCCTATCTGGGCCCATAAAAATAATTAACTTCTCCCACTGGCCCTGGAGAGACAGGCTCTTGAGCTTGTCCGGTAATTTATAACCTTGCAGTTCTGGCCCTAATGCAGCAGCAACCAGAGGGCTTATCACATTGGAGGAGGTAATGAACTTAGAGCAGTCTGGTGGCGCGGCTCCCCTCAAAGGGCCCTCGGCAGTGTGGGGAGGCCGCATGGGGGCTCCCTGCTACCAGACCACCAGGGAGGAGAGCCCTCCCCTTAAATGGCAGGGCACCATCCACAGGGCTGGCTGGGCGAGGCCAGGGTAAGCCATCTTGGCTACAGGGAGGCTTGCTCCTGGCTAAGCGGAGAAAGCCACAGGCACAAGGGGCCAAGGCCTGGACTTCACAGGACATGCTGAGGGGTACGGAATGTTTTCTCCTACCCAAGGCTGCCACAGGCCATCTGAGGATCTATGGTGGCACATGACCAGTCACCCTAACCCCACCTGCTCCTTCAGAACCCCTGCATGGGAGTTACCTTCTCAGTCTGGACACAGCCCACTTCCCACACAGAAAAACCGGCCTCACAGATGCTGAAGGGCCGGACTCAAGCGGGGCACAGCCATACCAACCTATCCCTTTATAGGCATTCTCCCAGGGCTTTCTGGGAGCTAGTGGCCACACTTCCTTTCCCATCTAAGGTGGGGCCTGCTCTCATACATGCCAGATATGGGGTTCAGCCATATCACTGTTGGGGTGCCTTCCTAGAGGACAGTCCATCTCAACTGCCATCTGCTCCAACATTCAACATGACCCAGCTAAGCTCTCTCCCTGAGCGCTTCTTCCCTCTGGGCCCATTCCAGCTCCTAAAACTTGCCTTGCAACCTCTGGCCCATGCTAGATCAAGCCTTGCCTGAAGCAAGTTTCATTGACCCGCTTGGCTGACTAAACAAGAAGTCGCCCTCACAGCTTTGTGAGTTGGGGGCCTGTGACCTTTATCAGCGAGACCTGCTGGCAGCACCCTGCGTCCGTCTGGGTCAGGAGTCCTTCTTGCTGATGCCACTTACTCTTCTGCTCACACTGGTTCCCTGCTCAAGGCCCTGAGCCTGCCTGTCTTAGCTCCAGAGACGCCCACCTGTCAAGTGGTTTCTGCCGCTTTCTGCAGGGCCGGTCAGTACCTTTCTCAGCTGGATGATTTGAGCCAAGAGATGGCCTCGGATGTGGTCACAGGAGGGCCCCGTCAGAGCCAGCCTCCAAGCTCACCTCTTGCCGTTCTCCCTCTGCCGCCTCTGAATCCTCCCTTGTACCATCACTGCCCAGCCCTCTCCATGCTTAGTCACCTGTTCACGGCCGATCGACACACACAGACGGGCCTTCCCCTGCATCACCGATAGCATTTGCCTTGGGGCAGATTTCTTTGGTTCATAAGTCATGGCTGACGATGGCCATGTTCCACAGAACAAAGCTTGGTGCTCAGTGGGCCTGGCTGCCCTGCATGGACCCTGGATTACCATGAAGGGCCCTATTATCTATGCCAGAAGGTGTCGTGCTGGAGGTGGTAACTTTATAGGCGATGTGTGTCCTAGGCTGCATCCTCCAGTATGGCCTCACACTGCTTCCCACTGGCAGTTCATCGGTGGCAAGAGCGACCTTCTGCCACCAGAGAACCACTCTGGCCCCTCCCCAAGAGACTTACACCTAGGGCTCCCTCCACTGCCCCCATGTCAGGCCTTGGGAACCTCTGGAGCCTTGGGGGTTGGACATCACTAAGAGCTACCCAGGGACCTTGCAGGAACCACAACCTGTGAACCTGACCCCCTCCATCCTACAGATTAGTGGGAAGGCCACCTTGCCCTGGAGGTGCACAAGGGCCTTCCCTCCCAATAGGACAGGTCTATCTCTCCTGGCAAGATGGGACATGTCTGCAAGACTCCCCAGAAGGCTGGGACCATGTAAAGGTAAGGAGGGGTGCATGGCTACCCTCTGGCTTGATGCCTATTCCCCTGGGACATGGGGGAGGCCTTTCTATGTGCTGATTACCCAGAACTGAAGTCATTATCCGTGGTGCTGAGCTGCCTGGAAAGTGGTCAGGTGTCTCTTGTCTGTAGCTGTGGGATAGGGCGGAGGATCCCCATGGGAGCAGACATGAAAAGAAGGGCTGGTAAACTGAGGGACATCCTACCTCAGCTTCCGGCAACAGGAACCTCCAACTCCATTGTGCATTGCTTGGCATCCCAATCCAGACACGGGAGAGATAATAAAATTCTGGGGTGCCCTTGAGACCCCCATGATGGAAATAGCACTAGAGGACCCCCAGCCAAGGACCTGATGGGTCCCTTGGGGTCGGTGCTAAGAGAGTCCCTCAGTCTCAATCACTTGCCTCTACAGTGACTGGATGCTTGCACTCAGCATGTTAGAGGGACCAAGAGCTGTGTCCTGCTTAGAGAGCACATCCCTGAGCTGCTGGGGTCTAAGGACACACCTATAGAGTCTCTGGTACCCAGTGGCAATAACCTATAGGTGACTGCTGTCTCTGTGCCCATCCTGGCAATAAGGACACCATCAGACTGAGGGGGACCCGCCCTGGCAACTCATGTTTCCTTGGTCAGCCCTGACTCCCAGTGGCCTACCCTGAGCAGGGGTGCAGTATGGACTCAGTATGTGAGTTGACGGAACACAGCACAGTTCTATGGGGGGTGGGGTGGGATTAGATCAGCTGAAGGTCAAGTCTCCAGGGAGGGTACAGCCGCCATCTGACCCAGACCATATGGTATCAGATACTGTGGTCATCACACATTTTACTGTCCTGTCTCCTGGGAATTCCATGAACAGAGCTGGAACTACTACGGGGAGCATTTGATACTACCCTGTGGCCCACATAAGGCTTCTTTAGTAATTGTTCCCTTCAAAAAGGGGGGGCTATATTGTGTGTGCCCTCGGTCACCCCAGTTTTTGCTAATTGTCCATCAAGAGAGTAGAACCAGGCATAGTGGTGTGCATGTGGAACGCCAGCATTTGGGACATTTATGCATAATGATTAAAAGGATGAGGCCAGCCTGGCCTGTAGAGAAAATTCCATGCCAGCCTGAGTTCCAATGATGTCTCATGAAACAAGAAGGGAAGGTCTGATGTGGTGGCACGCGCCTTTAGGCGGATCTGACCTACATAGGGAGTTACAGGATAACCAGGGCTCTGTATGTAGATAGACCCTATCTCAAAAACAAACAAACAAAAACCAATCAACCAACCAAACAAGCAAAAACCAAGAGGGCAGTGACTGGATTTGGAATGTGGCTCAGTGGCACTTGTCTGGCAGGCCTGGGGCCCTTGTTTCGCCACAGCACTGGGAAAATACCGACTAGGTTTGAGCTGCAAATTCGCCTTGGTGAAGAACTACTTACTGATCACGTAGGGCTCACTGGAGCTGCCTGGGTCCCCATAGGCACAACGCTCCCCTTTTCTTGTCCTCAGCAGTTCTTGGCATGATCTGGACTCTTCATTTCCACTGGTCTGGTAGGCGTGAAGTGCCATTTGGTTTGGTATCTTGATGACCAAGGAATTTTGCTTATCTATAACTCCTGTCTTCAAATTCCCTAGAGGTCTGCAAATCAGGGGACTTGCCCTCCCGTGCACATGGCATACTATGATCCCCACACAGCTCAGGGCTTTCCCTCCTGGAGGCCATTCCTGGACCTTTCAGTTCAGCCTTATTCATGGAGAGGCGCCCTGAGCTCCCTCACACACCCTCAAGGACCCTTAGTATGTGGCCCCAGGCATTGAGTCTGGGGACAAACAGTTCACATTCACGTGGGAGTCTGGGGACTGAAGAGCAGCTGTGACAGCCATGTAGGCATGCCAAAACTAGGGAGATGGCAAGGTCTCTGCCCACTGCCAAGGCCACTCTACCAGTCAAGGGCCAGCAGGCCAGCTCATCTGACCTCTAGCCTGCTTCCTGCTCTTATGCTCTCTCTTAAGGACACCTCAGGGTCTCAGCTGTCAGCCAGGACACGCACAGGGCTGTGCTTGTGGTGTGGCAGACTGAAAGCTAAGGGAATGTCCTCAGGTCCCCATTCCCAGGCAGTGGACATCCATGGTGTCCCAGTACCTCCCTCCCAGATGCCCCGTAGCCTCTCCTCCAGATCTATCTGCCTCTGCTGTAGGAGCTCAGCCCGGGATTTTCTGTCTTGTTTCATCTGTCCCTGAACAGAAACACATAAATAACGAGTGTGATAAGATGGAGATGTTAAAAGTTTCTAAGCAAGAGCCAGGGATGAGAGTTTTTCTGGTTTTCAGTGGCTGGGCGGGGGTGGGGCGGACGTGTCTAGGAGGCTAACGGAGCCTCCGAGAGAGCCCCAAGCAGACAAATGTCACTTTGAAGAGCATGAAATTTATACAGAGCACATCCTCTCCCTGTCTCTCAGGGCTTCTCCTGCATTTCAAGGTCAGAGACTCTGAGCCAGAGGAACTGGAGAAGCTCAGTGTGACCGTAAGTCGGGACAGAATGACGACCTAGATGACAGGCAACCCTGCCTCCGCTGGGTCAGGGATGCCACAAGTCACAGGGGGCAGAGTGGTCCTGAATGGTCCCCAGACTAATGCAGCCTCCTCCTGAAAGATGGAGTCTCCACACTGGTGCTTGAGACTGAGGCAAACCAGCAGTTAAGGAAAGCCTGCCAGGAGCTAGACCATGAGCAGGCCTGGTCAGGCAGTGGAGGAACCTACCCCACAAGGACAGGATCGGGGAGCTGCTCCCACTTTGTGGGAGACATGAACAGCATCCCTCTGTGGGTCTGGCTCCTGTCACCTCCACCCGTGGTTTCTCTGGGGAAGTCTTGGAGGAAAACATTGTCTCTAGGGAAACATTGACTACGCTGAGCCCAGTATACTGCGGCCTAAGAGGACGGGCCCTGCCCTGTACCACCCCCATGATGCCGCACAGGCAGGCAGAGAGTCCAACAGCTACATGTCACCTGGGGCAGGGGGTGCTCTGAGCTCCCGAATGCTGCATTTGGCACTCCTTTGACGGCTGTCCCCATGACGGTCAAGGGTGACCGCATGGCAGTGGGCAATTATGTAATTTCCCAGCGAATCATTCTAGGCTGGGGCTGCTGCTGCCTCAGGCCCTCGCCTGGTGCTGGGGGCATGCAGGAGACGCTGCTGACATTTCCCAGTCCACAAGCGATAATTGAGGTCCCAGCATCTCAGCCGCTGTCATCATCCTGGCCTGCTGCATTCCACGGGCCCCAGAGACGGCTCCTATTATGGGACTCTCAGTTCCTCCTTCAAGTAGGACAGAATAAAAGCCGAGGCCTGGCTAAAAGGAAGAGTGTGTACGGCATGGCTTCCTCCTCAAAGTGGCACCTAAGGACACACACAAAGCTCTGGAGAGTGTGGCAGACAGGCTTTGGGGATCTGAGCCCAAAGCAGCATCCTGAGCATGTTTTAGGGAGGCCTCAGCACAGCCGGGACCCCACCTCTGGATATACTCTCCACCACTTGGCCTCTTGTGAAGGGCAGTGGCCCATCCTGTGGTCCCCTTATCTGCACTGTACAAGCCTGGTCCCCTTTTGCCGTTCTCACGGGCACAGCTTGGCCCCCACCACATCTTCACCTTCAAGCTCGGTTCCTGTTGCTCCTGTGAAATTAAGCTAACCCTGCCCGGCCCACGCGGACATCCAAATCAGGGCACAGCACAGCCCCAGTTGTGGGGATCAGCAGGGCACGTGTGACCTCACCCATTCAATCGCCCAGTGTGGAAGCTGGTGGCATCAGTGCCAGCCAACAGCACTAAGTTCAGAGAGGCTATCTGTCCCCCATCAGACTCTGTGTCCCCATCATTCCACTGCTGCTTAGGCCTTCTGGGACAGCGTCTGAAAGGGTCAGGGTGAGGAGGTCAGATGGAGAGATTTGGGGAGTCCCTGAGGGAGGCTGGCAAGAATGTAGTATTAGAGTCAGTCCCGGGGTGTCCTACCCTTCGAGGGACGTCTGATCTAAGGAGGACTGGCAGGTTCCCCTGTGCTGTAAACGGGGAACAACTGAGACACCCACCAGTGTGTGTGTGTGTGCACGTGCGTGTGTGCGCACGTGCGTGTGTGCGCACGTGCGTGTGCGCACAGGAGGAGGGTGGTGATCAGTCTGGGCACATAGACTAGGGAAGAGGTGTTGGCAAGTGACCCAAGGCCACAGCTACTGCTCCAGGACCACGGGCAGTGCTCCTGTCTGGCCGGCTCAAGTCCTGGGCCGGTTGGAAGGCTTGCCGACCACTGCAATGCCCGAATGATGGGTATGGAGCAGGATGGCTCGTCCCCACGGATGTGCCCAGACAGGAATGTTCTGGAATGGCAGGCTCCCCAATCAGGCTTTGCCTCCATTTTTTATGCCGCTCCCTCTAAGACAAATGCCGCGTCAGGCCAGCTGCTGGGACCCCCATTTATCACCATTTAATATATATTAAAGCGTTCTTACCTCTGACTGAGAAAACAAACAAAAATGTCGCATCAATCACAGGCTGCAACAGGCAGAAGTCAGGCAGGGCCCAGGTGGGGCATCGGGGGTTCCCCTCTTCTCTGAAGTCTGAGGATCTTGGCCAGAACCTCCTGGGGCACTGGGCTGCCACTTCCTTAGCCTGTCCATCACAGATGCATGCCTAGTTTAGAGGAGGGAACTGAAGCACCGGGTCCAGGGAGACTCTGGTCCCCTGGCACATCACATGCCTGTCCAGATGTGAGCCCTCCTGGCACACCTGCAGAGATGCTGGCTGAGACTCCGGAACCCAGCTCTGTGGCCCTTCTGATGTGCCTACTGAGACCTGGCTGGGATTCAGGGACTATAGTGCAGGAATCCACCTGATGCCTTCAGGGCACAGCCTGGCAAGAAGGGGCTGTACCCTGGTTCTCCATCCCTGAGACCCAGGCCCATGACCTCCACGTCAGTTTTGAGGAGACTGAGGCACAACCACAATGGAGCTGGGTGGACCCAGGGCAGATGTCCACTAGGGGAAGTGAACTCAATCCCAGGGTGATGTTGAAATCAACATAGGAACCAGAACCCTCCATTTCTGTCCATTGGTCCTGGGCTTATTAATGTGACTGCTAAAAATTAGGCGGAATGTGGCCATAGCAGAGCCAATTAATTCATCCTCCTCTAGAGATGGGAAAACTGAGGCCCAGGGGTTGGCAGGCTCATACTGAGGCTAGAAGCCTCGTACTTCAGCAGCCCCACCCCCAACTCGTGGACCCCGTTTACCCAGCCTTGGCCTGGTCCTCACCCCTCCTGCTTCCCCTCCATCTCTCAGTAGCCACCAACCATTCACCCTCACATCCCATAATAAGCCCGTCCATCCCCTGGGGGTACAGGCCCTGTGGCAGCCCCCAGCAGTGGGGGCTGTGGGGACTGTGGTGGGAGGGGAGGGGCACAGGCTTGGGTTACTAAATCAGTCCATGCCTGTCACCAGCTCTGGGCCGCAGGAGCTGCCCGAGTGGAAATAACAAATGGCTGTCATTGTGGAGCCAAAAACCTGTGATTATAATTATCACACCCTCGGTGACCTTGCGTAAACTTTAATCCCTCTCCAATGGAGCATTTAAATAGCCTTCTCTGGGCTGCGGAGCCCCGGCCCGCCTGCCGCGCCCCCCCCCGGCCCCAGCCAGCTCCCAGGGGGCAGAGACGCCTCGCAACGGCAGTGCCTGCCAGAAGTCACTCAGAGGCATTGAGCTGGGGGTGCCCCTGGTGGCCCAGCTGGGGAGTCTCCCCCCTTCATCAACCCGACTCAGCAAGGAGTATCCTAAAGGTCGAACAGACACGATGAAAGAGGCGGCAGGGGACTGCCGCCAGGGGCCTCTGACTCTTCCCGTCCTGAGCAAAGACAGTCCAGTTAGAAGTCACAGCCCTTCTAAGGCCGAGGATGGAGCCCACACGGCAGCTCCTGAGGCAGTGCTGGACCCTGGGGTCCCCGACTCAGCCTCTTCTTTGGCCAGGACCCTGCTCTCAGACCCCAAAGCTCTGACAGCTTCCAGCAGTCCGGGTCCTGCAGTGTTCAAGGCTGGTACCTGCCCAAGGTAGACTAGAGGACTTGGCCCAAAACAGCCGGCCTTGAAGCTCACCCGGTATCTTAAGAGTGGCTTCCCTCCAGAGACAGAACCTCGATGTGTGTGAGGTGCACTGCCCCAAGGAAGGGACCCCAAGGAAGTGGGGCTTTTCACCTGGGCCGCTATAGGAACCCCCTGGTTTTATGAGAGATACAGACTTGTAGTGGTTGAGTCCTGACATACCCCTTCCAAAGGTGGCCTGGCCTGGCCTCTTGCTCAGAGGCTCTGATGCAAGACCCAGAGAGTTGATGTCAGTAGACTGTGCCCAACCCCGACTCCCAACCCCCCAGTCTAGCCATCTCCCACACTGTGTCCTTAGCTGGAGGTCAGGGTGTTCGACCAGCCTACTGGGTCACTGACACCAGATAACTCTCTACCAGCCTTGGAGACTTATTCTTGCCCTTCAGGAAGGACGGGACCACACCAAGACACACTTTGGCTTTGTATGAAGCCATGATGGCACACACCTATAATTCCAGCACTCTAGAGACTGAGGCAGGAGGATCACATTTGAGGCCAGCCTAGGTGTCATAGTGAGACCCTAGCTAATCTGGGTGGCAGTGGCAGGGATGGGGGGGGGGTAGGTGGTGCTGGAGAGATGGCTCAGTGGTTAAGAGCACTTGCTGCTCTTTCAGGAGACTGGAGTTCAGTTCCCAGCACCCACATCAGGGAGCTCACAGCAGCCTTCAACTCCAGGCCCAGGGAATTAGACATCCTCTTACAGCCTCTATGGTTACCTTCATACCTGTGTGTACAAACATACACACACAGTAAAGAGGAAGAGAGAAATCTTGACTCCTGCACTGCCAGACTCTCACTGTGCCTGACTATTTCTTGGGAGCTTGGTCCCCTCATAAGGAGGGTGTTGTCTACTGCCTAGTTCTGAAGTAAGAGGGGCAGGCATAGATAGGGCAGTACCAGCCAGCTAGCCTTTGACCTAAGTCACCCACTCCGGCCTACTCTGAAAGGCCATCTGCAGCACGTTCTCACTCTCAAGTGTGTGCTCAGCTTCCTGCTCTGTGTTCTCGAGAAGGCCGGCTGGTTTGGGGGTTTGCATGAGGGTACCCCAAATCCCTGCTGCTTTCTCCTGGCTCTCCTTCCTGAGCATTTAGCTCCATAGGAATGTCCATTCCTAAACGACTCAGGTGCTTCTGTGAGTCTGGGTCTAAAGGGCCACACCTCCTCTGTGCTGTGAGGTCACCTCCCCATTGTTCACCCCCCTGTGGACCCTCACAGCGGAGCTGGCTTTGCACGGGGGGCCTGTGGGGGTCGGAAGGGAGTGCCACGCCCCCTGGACCTGGAGTTATAGATGGTTATAACCCACCATGTGCGTGCTGGGAACTGAATCCAGGCCCCTCTTAGACATGGAGTCATCTGCCCCCTCACATTGTTCCTGCCGAGTCCATTCATTCTCAAGCGTTTTGTCTTCCGTGTTTTTTTTTGGTTTTTTGTTTCCTTTCTGGGTGTCAATGACTGAGGCTTCCTCATGCCATCCTCAGACTCATTGCTCAAATGCCACTGTCAAAGGTATTTCATGGAGTGCAGCCACATCTATACAATAAAATGTTTTTAAAAAAATCCTTTTTCTTCTCCCACGGGGTTGACACCAGAACAGAACTCACATCACGCCTGGCTTAGGCATCAGGACCTGACTTACTTGCAGCTCAGACAGAGCTGGGCTCCCCTGGCCTCTCTCCTGGGGCACAGTAGACTGTGTTTTGGTGGATGCCGATGTGTCTGGTGCCTCTCTCATGGGGCACCTGTCATATGGGACCAGGGCCCTCCCCCTTAATCACCTCTTGAGAGACTGTATCTCCAGCTACGTCACACTCCAGTCTGGGGGACACAGTTTGACAGCCAGCCACACTCCACTGTGCGTAGCAGCTTCGAGGAACCCGTGTGACCAGCCCAGGCCCTTCAGGTGGCCGCACCCTGCAGCTGGCCTACAACTTCACATCACTTAGAGTGACATGGGGACCAGGCTAGGTGGTTACAGGAGGCCTAGGGAGAACCATGTGGGTCACCCCACCCTGGCCAGGCTCTGCCCTATGGCTGCCTTCGAGGCCAAAGAACCGGCCTAGGCTGCACCAGGCTCAGGGCGGCTGGTGGCCCGGCCCAGTCCAGCAAAAGGCACTATATAAATGTAAATGTCTCTCCCAGCCCCCTGGCTCGCTCGCTCATTCAACAAGCTATCAGAGCGAGCCTGTCACTGCAATTTTTCACACTTGGTGTCTGTTCTCTGTCTGGGGCAGGCCTGTCTCCCTAGACTGTGCAGGCTGGACGGGACAACGGACAGGAGTCCAGCATGGTCAAGGGTGGACAGTCACGTGACCGGGAAAGGACAAAGGGAAGGGCAGCTCCTATCTGGAGACCTCTCCTGGGGCTGGACTCTGAGTAGAGCAGTTGAGCAACCCAGGCCTTCTCTCCTCTCAGCCACCACCCCCTCGGGGAGTGCGGGACCTCAGAGGTAGCTAGCGTGGAAGGCGTCCTGGGGAGCAGTGGTCAGGACCTGTTTTAGGGCCTTGCTTCACAGTCAGACTGCAGCAAAGGAGGGCGGGACCCGCACGCCAGAGCTCTCAGCAGAGTTAGGGCTCCAAGCCAGCATGGGACAGGACCCCTGAGAACAGCAGCTTCTGCCCTGGAGGAGACAGTGGCAGGGTGTGGCCACACTCAGAGCCTGGGCCGCTGTCCCAGTGTCTACACAGAGGGCCTGACCTTCCTTCTACCCATTCTACCCTGGGCAGGCTGTCATATGAGGGCACTCCCCTAGTGCCTAGATTTCTTCCTACCCATCTGTCCCGGCATACTTCCTGTCCACACCAGGCCAAGACTCTCCTAGCTTGGTGCCTGGTCGGTCATCCCATGGCTTCTGAGAACCAGGAGGAACAAGCAGGGCTAAGGCCTTCAGAAGGCCGGAAGTGTTTACTAGACAGAGAAAGGGCAGGGCCCAGGCCGCTTCCTGCATCCACGCATGCACATACATACACAAGGATCACAGATGGGGATGAAGAGAGTCCCAGGACAACCTCTGCTTTTAAAGAATTAGCCAGACAGGAGGAACGGCCTGGCCTGTCAGCCCCACATGTGACGGGGCTGAGACCAGAGGATCTGAGGTTCCAGATCAGCCTGGATTATACAGTAAGACTCCGTCTCAAAAAAGAGAAAAGCCTAGTTTTATGAACATATAACTGACACACAACAAATTCCCATCTTCGAAGCATATGGTTTTGATACGATCTACAGGGAGAGCAGCACATGCCCGACAGGCCGTCCACCAGCCGGAAGTCTTCAGCTGCATCCTGCCCCACCCCAGGGACCACAGGACCCTGTGCTCCAGGAGGTTCTCTGTCAAGGATTTTTTTTTTTTTTTGTGATATATATTTTTTATTTTACAATACCATTCAGTTCTACATATCAGCCATGGGTTCCCCTATTCTCCCCCCTCCCACGCCCTCCCCATACCCCCAGCCCACCCTCCATTCCCACCTCCTCCAGGACAAGTCCTCCCCCGAGGACTGTGATCAATTTGGTAGACTCAGTCCAGGGAGGTCCAGTCCCTTCCTCCCAGACTGAGCCAAGTGTCCCTGCATAAGTTCCTGGTTTCAAACAGCCAATTCATGCAATGAGCACAGGACTTGGTCCCACTGCCTAGATGCCTCCCAAACTGATCAAGCCAATCAACTGTCTCACCTATTCAGAGGGCCTGATCCAGCTGGGGGGCCCTCAGCCTTTGGTTCATAGTTCATGTGTTCTCTGTCAAGGATTTTATACAGACTCTGCCCTCCATCTAGCATCTTTGGTTTTGGTTCTTGGCCCCTTGGAGCATTCCAGAGCAGCATGGTCTGGAAGTCATGTCTTCTGCTGACAGACATTTGGGACCTTCGAGGCTGGGGATCTTACAGGTCAAACTGAGTGAACTTCTGAACCAGGTCTTTGTGATGGTGTGTGCCTTCGATGCCAGGGAACGCTGACTGTGGTAGATGAATGTGTAACTTTAAAAAAAAAAGTATTTTATGTTTATTTATATGTATGTGTGCTGTGTAAATATGTCACAAGAGTGCAGGTGCCTACAGAGGCCAGAAAATGTCCCCTGGAGCTGGAGTCACAGGTGTTTGTGAGATGCCTGATGTGGATGGTGGGGACCAAGCTCTGGTCCTTTGGAAGGGCAGCCAAATGCTCTCAACCGCTGAGCCATCTCTCCAGCTGCTGTATGCGTAACTTTTTAAGAAACAGCCCCTGGGGCTAGAGAGATGGCTCAGTAGTTAAGAGTACTTGCTTTTTCAGAGGATCTAGGTTTGAGTCCCAGCACCCACATGACAGCTAAGAGCTGTGTAGCTCAGGTTCTGGGGGGATCTTATGCCCTCTTCTGGCCTCCATGGGCACTGCACAAGTAGGGTACACAGACAAAACACTCATACACATAAAAATAAGTAAATCTAAAAAAAAAAAAAAAAAAAGAGCAGCCCAGCCATTTACTAAACTGCTGTGCCCCCCAAACTGCCCACTGGGGTGCAGGTGAGAGCCTGGGTCTTCACTTCCTGCCATTCTAATGGATGTAGTTGGCATCTAATTGATGCAAATTTAAATATCCCTGATGATCTGTGATTTCAAACCTGCTCATTGCTACTCATGGACAATCTGTGGCAAAATTATCTGCTCAAAGGTACAGGTTGAGGCTCAGAGGCGAGTTCTGTACCCCAGGTGTGAGGCCTTGGTTGTCATAACAGCCGTGCGCACACACACACACACACACACACACACACACACACACACACACACAAGTTCTGCTCAAATCTTTGTCTGTTTCTTTTTTCTCTTTCTTCTCTTTTAACTGCCTTTTAAATTTGAGTTAAGCCAAATGGCGGTGGCACACACCTTTAATCGCAGCACTCGGGAGGCAGGGGCAGACGGATCTCTGTGAGTTCGAGGTCAGCCTGGTCTACAGAGTGAGATCCAGGACAGGCACCAAAACTACACAGAAAAACCCTGTTTCAAAAAAAATGTAAATTTGAGTTAAAGGCTGGACGTTTTGGTGCACACCATTAATCCTAGCACTCAGGAGGCAGAGGCAGGCAGATCTCTGTGAGTTCGAGGCCAGCCTGGTCTATGTAGTAAGTTGCAGAACAGCCAGGGCTACACAGAGAGACTATGTCTTAAAAAGCCAAAACAGAAAAACATGAGTTAGAGTGAAGAAAACATAGAGTTAACCACTGGAACTTGTGTGATTCTCTGACTGTCCCTGATGCCATGGCTCAGCAGGTAAGGAACCTTGCTACCACCTGACAGTGACCCTGGCATCAGTCCCTGGGATCGACACGTTAGAAGAGCAGCTACCTAAGTCGTCCTCTGAGATTCATACCATGGGACGTACACATCCACACACAGACATGCACACAAAACAAACAAATGTAATTAAGACATTTAAGTATATTCACAAAGTCCTACAGCCACCCCCACCTCCTTCCTCCCTCTACTCCTCGCTAACCCTGCCTCTGCTTCAGTCTCTGGGAACTTCTATTCAAAACTCCTGTGTAAACCAGGCAGTGTGTGGATTTCTAGCTGGATCCTTCACTCAGTGTATTTTCAAGAATGCTCATCCTAAGTTCCTACATTCCTCTTCATTGCTGAATAATATTCCATGGGTAGACTGCCTTTTATTTTATCATCCACCAGTTAGTGGATAAAATTTTTCCATATTGAGGGAAATAATACTTCTCCTAAGGGTGGGCTTGACCAACCTGGCCAGCTCCAGGCCTTCCATGCTGGACTTCTCTCCAGACACGGGCTCTGCTCAGACACCCAGAAGTTTCCCAACATGAAAGCAGCCTGGGCAGGCCATGTGCTTCATGTCAGTAGCTAATCCCCCTGACTCCTTCAGTGACAGTGTCTGAAGTGACAGGTCTGCAACAGACTGGATCTGGCTAAGAGTGAGCATGTGGACCAAGCCTTTTGGGGCCCAAGGGTGGGCAACTGAAGGTCATCTGGCAAATCTTCCGGATGCTCCTGGAATGTTCGAGAAGCCTGTGGCCACAGTGGGCCAGACTCCGTGTGACCCTGTGGAGCAGCTGGTTGTCATCCTCGGTGCCCATGACCTCCTTGGCAATGCAGGAAAGACCGTCCTTCCAGGAGTACCACTACAGGGACAGAGGCTGTCCACAAGCAATAGCGTCCAAGTGTGCACAGGCATGGTTGTGAGAGAGGAGATGGAGAAGAGGCTAAGAGCGGGAAGAGGGACTTCCTGGCTTCCTGTCTCACCTACGCCCCAAGCCCTACAGCAAGACAGGACCTGGCTGCCTAGGGCAGGATTCCTCCCTCTGGGGCAGAGGGCTTCTGTTAGGACAGACAGCACCTCTGGGGGCACAGGCTTCATTCAGGGCAACATCCTAGCCAGGCACCTGGCACGGCAGGGATTCACCCACCCTCAAGGCTTGATTTATAAGGTGTCTCGTTCTGGGTCATTTGCTTTCTCCAAAGGCTGCAGAAATCTAATTGCTCTTTGAAGAAGAAGGAAAAAAAAAAAAAAGCCCCAAATAAGGCAGTTAATTGCAAGCGAGCAGATCCTCAAACGGGTAGCCACACTGGCCTGGAGGTGGTCACACACACAGAATCCCGAGTGGGAGAGTAGCCACTGCCTGGGGAGGTCCAGGTGGGCACCACGGGAAAAGCCAACCTGGTGAGCGGGTCTGAGGCCAGTCCAGCCCAGCAGCCAGCTCAGGGTGATGCAAAGGTTAAGTCTCTCTCCTGAGACCCTTCTGGCCCGGCGGTTAATTGGAATAACAAAGTCAATACGTGTGGCCGCCAAGGGACACAATCTTCGTTTGATCTCTCTCCTGGGCAGATTAATTAAGTGTTATCAATTAATGGCCCTGGTTAAAGGGGACACATGTTAGCCACTTTCATAGGCAATGTTGGGCCTGCGGGCCTGACGGAAAGCAGCATGGTTTCTGCGGGTAATGAGAGGGGATAATAATGGGACCTCAGACTCAGCCATCCACGTCCTTGCGCTGCACCAGGCACTCTCCAGCTATCACCTCTGAGCCTTCCAGGGACCTCAGAGCCCAGTGCAGGCGGACAGGGCAGAGGGGAGCACAGGAGAGCATATGCTGGCAGCCCAGAAGTCCACCCTGGTCTAGCTGTCATGGACAGACATACTGGACAAGAAACAAGGCCTGCTCATGGAGCCACGGTTTCTGACCTGGCTTTGGGTACCTCAGGGGGCAAGCATGTCTTTGCTGTGGATGGGCCTGAGCCACTGTGAGCTGATCTGGTCCCCAAATAAGTAAGAACAGGCATAGGCTCTTCACTGAGCAAGGTGAGCGCCACCTGGTGGTGGTTGTCTCCCTAGCACCAGAGACAGGGCTCGCCAAGGAGCAGAGCTGAGGAGGAGCCAGTGGGGGCACCTGCTCTAGCTGCATGTGGCCTTCCAAGATAGTCCCAGTTCCTCTAACACCCCACTCACACCTCTGTGCCCACGGTGGAGTCTGGACACTGCATCTTATTTGACTGGGATCCTGTAACATCCAGTCTGGCTCCCTATGCCAAGGCTGCCCATAGACATTTATGCTTCAGGAGAAAATTCCCAGGTGCCTTGTAGGTGACCAGAACAGGAAAGAGGTGGAGCAGTGGGGTCAGCTTTAGCCAAGTCTCAGAGAAGTGGCCACGGTGTTCAGGAGGAGGAGGCTGCCTCTCTGTTCTCTGCTGGTCCATGCGTGGAGGGTGCTCCCTGTACGGGAGGGTGTTTCCCAGGGAAGATGGACATCGAACAACTGTCCTAAGCTGTGGAGAGGGAGTCAGTTTGCAGCTGAAGCTGAAGCAACTTTGCCCCAAGCCTGGCCTTTATCACTGTCAGCCTGGTGGCCCCATGAGAACTGAGGCATCTTGTACTGCTTTTCCGATGATTACAGAGCAAGTGTGTAAAGTTCTGCAGACCAGAAAGGAATAGAAGTAGTGATAGTAAAGTTATGATGGCATTAGTGATGTCAGGCAGGAGGGCCAAAGTGATAACAGTGACAAAGACAATGAACATGTTGATAATGGTGGTGATGATGATGATGATGACGATGATGATGATGTAGATAGTACTGATAGTGGAGATGATGATGATAATGGTGATGGTAGCAATGGTGGTGATGGTGGTCGTGATGCTCATGATAGTAATGATGATGATGGTGATAATGGTGATAGTGATGGTGTTAGTGCTGATCAGTGATGGCTCTGATGGCAGACATGATGGTAGTGGTGGGGCTGGTGATGATGATACAGTGGTAATGCTGGTCATGATGACAGAGGTGATGGTGATGATTGGGATGGTGCTGATGAGGGAGATGATGATGGTAATGGTGATGATGACCATGGTGGCACTTGTGCTAATGAAGGTGACGGTGGTGTGGAGATACTTGTAGTAACAAGGATGACTGTGATGGTGATTAGTGATGATGACGGTGGTGCTGGTGGTAACAGTGGTGATGTAGTGTGCTGGTGATGGTAACAGTGGTTTTAATTGTCTACGACAAATCACCTGAAATCATAGTGACTGAAAACAAAACTACAAATCGTGGTTAGGCATCTCAAGCTGGGCTGTGGCAGATTCCCTTCCCAGCTGCCAGGAAGCCATGGTGTTCATTGCCTCTCGGCCAGGACATTAGTTTACCACACTGACTTTCAGCGTGGGCTGTATGAGCATGGCTCAGCAGCTGTTTCCCGCCAACATGGGAGGGAAGAGAGGGAAAGACCCAGAACCATGGAACCATGTCCATTACAGAGGGCACAATCTGTCTCATAGCCCATTTTAGGAGTGTGATATAGCACTTTCCTGCTATGACACGCAGCCCTGAGACCACCGGACAATGGACAACGCAGTGGCCTGCTGCTGGGGCCATCTTGATAGCTGCTACAGTGGGCTGTCAAGAACAAGGAGCAGTGAGGGGCATCCAGCCTCAACTTACCTGTCAGAGAAGCGTCAGAACCTTTGCAGCCAGGTTCCAGCTCCCTAGGAAAGGAAGACAAGCTTGGGCCTCACCCCAGGGCCTGCGCCATCTGAAGTGCTCTGTGTGCTGTGGGAGACACCTCTGTTCCTCTGAGCCAACTTGTAGATATCATATCCAGAGCCCAAGCCTCCCACCTGATCCCACAGTCTGCTTTCAGGGCCCCCAACTGGGGCACCAGCTAGGAGGAAGGAAAAGGAACCAGGGATCCAAGGGGCATCTGATGGACGGGCTGGCAGAAGGCTGAGGCTGGCCTTTGAAGAGACCCAGGCTGGGAGCCCTTAGCGACAGCCGCCCCTCCCTGGCTCCCTGGAATAAATCCCCCTAACAACCCTGTGCCGCAGTCCCTGAGGGATGAACACAGAGTCCCATAATTCTCCCGATGGGACAGTTTGTAATAAAATTGCTTCTAAAAACATATTTGCAAGTTGCCACATTTTTTAAGCAGAACAATCTCCAGTGTGGCTCTCCGTCTCTGTGATGAAGTAGCCGGCTCCTGCACATGGATTTTGTCACAGCATCACTGGTGCAGGGGAAGTGCACTCTTCAGTAGCCCTCAAAAGCGCCGCAACGTGTGACTTATGGCTCTTTAAACAGTCCACTTCCGGCAGGGTGATGGGTGCATCCTGCATATCAGGTAAGGGCAGAGTGCCAGGCTGGCCCAGCGGAGAATGGCATCTGGGTAATCTGAGGCTGCGGATAACACAATGGGACCATTGCTTCCAGTGTCTAGTCACTCTATCCCCCAGCCCCAGCACAAACTTAGCCGTAGCCTATGGGATTGGAGGGTGGGGGGTCAGCTGGCAGGGTGTAAGTTTCCACAGGCCTCAGATGATAGAGATGGCACAGTGTTGGCTCCACATCTGGTTCCCCAGAGCTCAGCCAGGGTCTCAGGACGCCTGTTACCTGAAATCTCATTATACAGCCTTATCGCCTTTGTGAACATGACATGTCAGCCAGTCTTAATGGAACTCGACCTCCCCACTCTGTTCTAGCAATGCTGAGCCTGTCCTTTCTGCTCCATGGGGTGAAACTGTCCCCAAACAGGAGCCCCATGCCCCATACCTGAGCTCTGCTCCCTAGAGCCGTGTATGTGCTGGAAGGTCAGGACAGTGGGATCTCCAGACCAAAGAGATGATGTTGAGCCCAATCCCCATTTCCCATCACATCAGCATAGTGGCCTTGGACTTGCGTGGTGTGAGAACAGCCAGGTGGGCACACTCAGGTGATCAGGGCAAAAGACCACGGTTGCCACACAGAACTAAATGAAACTGTACTGTCCACTTTTCTTTTTTTGAGACAGGGTCTCATTATGTAGCGCTGGCCCATCTGGACCTCACTGTGTGGACCAGGCTAGCCTTGAACTCACAGAGTTGCCTGCTCTGCCTCTGCTTCCCCAGTTTTGGATTTGTGCCACCACATTTGGCCTGAACTATCTACTTTTCCATGCCTATTACCCATGAAGCTGTTCTGGGTACACTCAGCAGGCAAGGCTCCAACCTTGCTCAGGCCACTGTACTGGCTGTCAGCTCCACCTGACTACCTGTGACCTAGGTACAGCAAGGGCAATACTCAAAGCAGTGCCCATCACCTTCCCAACTGAGTCCACTGGCCAGGGGCCCATCCTGGGGCTAAGAGAGAGGCGGTCCAACGCTTGGGCAGCCCCAGAGCCAGTGGGCAGTTTCCCTCCACCTCTGTTCTTGTCATAACCGGTGACCCCGCCCATCTGTATGTGTCTGTGTACACCTACATGCCTATCACAGATGCCAGTGGACAGCGAGGAACGGCCATGACAGCCACAGGTGAAGCCACCAAGCATCCATGGATGGGTTAACTGAGAAACACACCATGGATCATCCACACAGCAGAAGAGTACTCAGCCTAATTTCAAAGGGACTCCTGCTATGCACTACGGCCTAGGCAGGTGGACGCTGAGGGTGTTGGTCTGAGAGCATCCGTTACAAAAGGGTGTGGCCCCCATGGCCGTTCACACTCAACACAGGTATATTTTCTAGGAAACAGGATAGATAAAAGGGGGTCAGGTACGGAGCTTCCAATGATACACATCTCAGAAATGGGCTACGGCTGTGGTTGTGTGGCCGAACACGAGAACGCACTGAGTGTAGACGAGTGTGAGCTGATGCCAGGGAGCCGGAATAAAAAGAAGGGAAATTAGCTTGGGAGCCACAGGTGTTTGGGGGGCGGGAAATGCCTCCCACTGCCTGCTTCTTCTGCAGGTTCCTGTGTATCAGACTCTGTGGCCAATGCTACCTACCTGCAGCATGGTGGCCAGGGGCACCCCAAAGGCACTGCCTGGGTGGAGATCCTCTGTGAAGGGCAAGGGTCCACCTTACTGACAGAATCTGACTGCTGCTGCAGAGTCACGTGGGTCTTCTCCACAGAAATTTGGGCCGGGTAGGGCAGGGAACAAACAAGCACCCAGAGTGTCTGGGCACCCCTGAAGACATAAAGGCAGGGGAGGGTGAGGCAATGCTGCAGGGAGGTGTACCCTCCTAGGTGCAGGGTATCTGTGGCAGCAGGAGGCCTCCGAGGTGACTAAGGAACTCTCACCTTCCAACCCAGTCTTACCTTCCTACACCCAGCTCCAAGCTCCTCAATGGGCTTAAGGCTGCCACCCTGCTTGGCGCGGGGGATGGGGGGGGAGGGGCGCGGCAGACAGGGTATGCACAGCTCCAGGTGGCCAAGGTATGCATTCTTGCTCCACAGTCCTGTGCCCACACCCCACTGGCCTCTCCTGGGGTGGGAGCCTGTATAGAGATATATTAATTATATTTCTCTCCACTAATGGGCTGCTTACTTTATGATGTGGGGACACAAAAGTAAATTTTAAAATCAATTATACAATTACATATGTAGCAATAACAGAGTACACGGCTAATCCCCGCCGGGTCAGAACAGCAACCTTCCAATAATGCAGGTTTCATTAGGGGAAGGGCTGTTATTGCCAAGAATTACAGAAATAATGGGAGTGGGTGTATTCAGCGAGAAGTAACAAATGAGGCCGCTCTGGAGATAAGACGCAGAGCCGGCTGCTCACGAGCACCGTGGAGGCCGAGTACATTGGGGGTCACTGGCGCCGGGGAACAAGAATTAATTTTAGACGCTTCCTGGAGCCCAGAGGGTGGGAGAGTGGGGGCTTCTGTCGCGCCTAGAGGTGGGAGGGCTGGTGGGAGCAGAGAGAAGACCCCTCACTCAACCACCCTCCTCTGGTGATCTCGGGCTCCAAGCCCGCTGTGCTGCACATGCTCTAGCAGATCAGCCCTTCCCTCTACCTGCATGGTGGGCATTGCTGGTCTCAGCGATCGGTGCAGGTGCAGGGGGGGGGGGGCATGTCTTTAATCCAGTCCCATTCTGGATCAGAGGAGCCCAGATGATCTGGCCACTGGAAGTGTGGAGCGGGAGTAGGCCTCCAGAGCCAGCATGGAGCTCTTCCCAGGTTTAGAGGGGGCCACCACCCATGGGGATTGCGTCTAGGTGGGGGGGTTGCAGCAGAGTCCCGTCTGCCAAGCCGAGAAGGGACCCAGCGGACAACCAGAGTGACTGAAAGGAAACAGGCTGTGTGCTGGTTCCCTAGAGAGGGCAGAGCTCCCAACACCTCCAGGCAGACCTAGCAAGGGTCAGGGCAGCACCCATAGCTGAATCAGGATGGATGCCCCTACCCCTGGAGGGGCTTTGGCAAATAGTAGCATATCACCCAGTAAGCTGGTTCCTCCTCTTTGTGCCAAGAAGACTTGAAGCTTGGTCACTTGATGGCCTAAGGGACCCTGGGCTGGGACCAGGGCTAGTAGGACCAGCCTACTCCATATGGTCCCCAGAGACCCTGCTGGGTCTCTAGTGAGAAAGTCTTCCCCCATAATTGGAGCAGGGACCCCTGGTAAGGCTGGGACCCTTTGCCACAGGGCAGATGACCAGCTCCTAACCGGTTTTGGCAGCACAGAGAGCCGTGGCCAGAAGCAAGGGCCACATTGCTACCTGTCCTCAGAGGTTCCCACACATCCTCAGAATCATTCTCCTGCATTAAGGAGGTTGGGGGGCGGGGGCACCTAGCAGACCTCAGGACAAGTCAGCCTGGGGGATACCTTACCATCCACCTGCCTCGGAAGCTGCTGCAGGCATCCCAGATTGTACACCCCCACCCCCACCCCACCAGTGGCTACCGCAGGTTAGTGGCTTGAGACCGGACTGAAAAACCGCCCAAGTGCAGGAGTCCTAAGTCATTATCAGAGGCCACCGGGTTACCGTGCATGTAAATGAGGCCGAGACAGCCCGCGGACCAGGCCTTTTCTTCCAGGCACCAGCAAAGAGACTCTGATAAGGGGATCTTTGTAATTACACGGAGCTACACTGGTCAATTCTGACTTTTAAATACTGTAGGGCCCGAGAAAGGAGAAGAAAGCGGGAACACATGTTCTCTGGGGCAATCGCTTCAGCTCCTTTTGAATTCGCCGTCTTGCCGCAGAGCCCGCAGCCACGGCCGCCCGCCTCCTTTGTGAGTGCTATCGCTCCATCACAGCGCGAGATCATTTCCAAATTAAATTTTATGGTCCATTACTTACTGCACCGACACTGGCCTAATGGAATCTTAAGTGGAACTGACTGGACCTGCGTGGGGCCGGCCTCTCAGTTAAGATGTTATTTAGTTCTAATTATCAGATAATGAACTCGGGAAATTTAATTTTTAATATTTGTATGTCAAAAGTCCATCAGGCTTTGGTTAGAGTTTAGATTAGAAGTTAACCCAGGTTGAGCACCAGTCCCGGGACCTGTTTTTATGAGGACTGAGGCCACCCGGAGCCCCTACTGTGGGCTGCCTGTTTCCAGATGCTGGACCTAATATCCCCTAGGAAACCCAGCAGGAAGCATTCCAAGACCAGACCCTGGCTCTGGACTGCCACAAGGCAGCATGGTACCAGGTGTCTGCGGGCACATGAGGAAGAGCCATCATCCAGACCTATGGCCTCATGTTAGCGTCCCAACAAGTGTTCTGGCTTGCACAGGGTGCTGTCCTCTATGTCCCCCAGGTGAGAGGGAAGTAGTGTGCCATCCTCATAGGTGACCGGGTGGAAAACATTCTCTGGAGGATGTCACCTGGCCCCAGGGGCCAGCCAAGGCTCTAGTTCAATGGAATCTTCCCTCACACAGACACCCTTGGAGCAAGCCTACTAGCTTGGGTACATTCAAGTATTTCTGGCAAGGTCAGGCTCTGACCTCTGCCCCCATGTGGCCTAGACCCAAAGCTGAATATTCCAGCTGCCCCAGGGTGCTTGCTGGTCCTTCTTCAGTGAAATCAGTGCTGAGGGTTTGAGGCCACAGCAGCGAGGCACACAGATGTGGTGATGTGGGGC